>NW_026042433.1:0-313944 GCF_023856365.1 Brienomyrus brachyistius | reverse complement strand
AAATTGAGTTTTTTTACAGCAAATTTTCCTCTCTTCATGTTGTCCCTACTGCGCAGATTAATCGTCCCATGTGCCTGCCAGCAAATATTGCTCCTTTACCTGCCGAATGCTGCCTAATTTTAATGCTGCAATTGAAAGGCTTCAAACATGATATGGGTGTGTGGGTTCTTACTAAAAAGTTATAATTCAAGTAGCCTCAATAACAGTCCATTTTGATGGCAGGTACCTGAAAGTACAACTCTGGAGGACCTTGAGAAGTGAAAGACACCTCTGCTTGACTTCATGGCCAATGCAGGTTGTCTGAGGCCTATCCGGTCAATAAGAGATGGGAATCTGCTGGAACATGACATTGTCACGTTTCAGGTCATCCACAGGGGTCAGGGTCCATTTCAGAGGTATTCTGTGTTCTGTTTACATGTACGTTAGTTAGGATCAGAATTTTATCCTTTGACCAACATGGATCAAGTTGCTATTATTTCTTTGAATATAAACTAATAAAGTAACCAGTAACACATTGATAATTAATAAGTGAGTTATAAACACTGTCTACATTCTGCGCCACCTGTTCTGCTTTGAGCCAATCACAATTACTGCTGACCAGATGGAAGATCTTTTCAGCATTCATCTGTCTCCAGAAGGTAGCAACAAGAGAGTTGCTGAGGAAATAGACTCTCCAGAAGGTAATGACCATCTCCAGGATGCAGAAGGTACTTTAATTGACCGTATAGTGTAGAAGTAAATGTTGTTTTTGTAAAACAAAATATACCTGTATAACAAAAAACACTGTAGCTAAAGTTAAATCCTCTTACTGGACAATCACCTATTTTAAATCGCTCTTCAGTTTTATCCGTTTTCCAAACCTCTTATCCTTCTGGGTCACGGGGGTCGGGAGCCCATCCCAGAAGCAATGGGCACGAGGCAGGACACAACCCTGAATGGGGTCAAGCCCATTGCAGGGCACACTCACACACCATTCACTCACACATGCACACTTACGGGCAATTTAGCAACTCCAATTAGTCTCAGCATGTTTTTAGACTGTGGGGGAGAACCGGAAAACCCAGAGGAAACCGCACGATAACATGGGGAGAACATGCAAACTCCACACACATCTGACCCCGGCGGAGACTTGAACCCGGGTCGCAGAGGTGTGAGGCAACAGTGCTAACCACTGCACCAGCATGTCGCCCCATCCTATTAAGCTTATTGTTCAGAATTAAAAATGGGGTTATTAAGAAAGAGTAGCCTCCTATAAAATAGCCCAGCACTCCTCCCTCCAGGCCAAGAATATTTTCTTTATGGTCCAGTTCAAAATAATATCAACTGCAGAAATACGGAGCACATGTAATTTATCTGTATTTTAGATGGTAGACGAGTGGCTGGGTGACGTCGTGGCTGGATGACTTGCAGTGTAGCTTGTTATCTGTGCGTTCTGGACAGGCTGCTGACTTCTGATTACTTTTGGCATTTGGTTCGATGTTACGTCATTTCCAGGTGTGTCGGTGCCCAGTATGAAGCTAATCGCCGCATTATAGTTATGAAAAGAAGACAGAATAGCAAAGAAATTGAGGCAGAATTAATTCAACAAAGTATTAAAAATATTACTCAAGTAGATGAATCGCTTCTTGAGACTGAAGGCGACTGTATTTGCACGAACGAGCGTCGAAAAGAAATGCATTATTGTCGCGTTTAAATGAAATAGTAGTAAGTGTCACATTTGCGACGTATTACAGGAGGATGTTAATCTTAACTTTGACTGTAAAATATCATAATAAACAAGAAATGTGAGTTTTTAGTCTGCTTAAACAAGACTACCGATGTTACAGCGAGCGGACGCTGCTGCCGCGCAGGAGAAGCGAAGCGACATTGCCTTTAAAATGAGAGATTACATTCCGTGGCAGGGGGACAGTTTACAGCACGACACCGGCATTAGGCAGCAGGATGGGTGGGTTAGGTGATCTCCCAGACTGAAAGGGATTCTGGGGACTCAGGGGACAGTGTCGCCCTGAGGGACTGAGGGCCACGTCAGAGGGGGCCTGATGTAGAGGGGCCCAGACAAGGGATGGCTGATGTAGAGGAGCCAGGTGTGGAGGTGCCACATATTGAGGAACCCTGGTGATCACACTACAGGGGGCCAAATGTTGGTGGGCCAAGAGGAAGTGGCTGGGGAGTAGAAAGCATAGATGTCTTGGAGGTGGGTAGACTATAGAGATTTATGCACCCCGGGATTCCCTCAAGTGCCTCTCAGATCTAGGATGGCCAATACTCGGTCCTCCCCAGGAGTGAGAGGATGCAGACTGGCTCCCCCCAGCCCTCCTCACCGGCTCCCTCCAAAGAGCTGTAGCCCTCCTTTTGGTGATGCCGACATCGTCCCTGCACTTCCCCCTCACACCCTCTGCCATGCGGCAGCAGCCATGGCCCACAGAATGTATCTTTTTCTTTGATCTCTTGCTATTTTCCTGGCATATTTTTGTGTTTTGCTAACATGCATCATGGTACAGGAAACGTACCCCAGAGCAGGACTGTAGACTAAACCATTTTCAGGAAGGGTAGGTGTGCTTGGGGTGAAAAATAACTTTAAATTAATTGATGAGATATATTAATTTTATCTGTATTATTTTGAATAAATACAGCCCCCCCGCATATTTATGACTGACCCACAAACTCACACACTGTCCACGGATGAGAACAGCGCAGACCCTGCACAGTGAAGGTTGGCAACTCCTTCCAATTTTATAGCCCAAACCACAAGTAAAAGATACCCAAAATCAGACCCTTCATAAACTTTTCTATCTCCAAAAATACTCCATAATGCTGCTTAAAATTAAGCAATGCACGCACAAGTTAAAGCTCTTTTCTTTGTAATGAATGAGGAAAGAAATAGTTTTGGATAAAGAAATGAATTAGTCTTTTTTTTCATGTGAGCATCCTCCTGCAGCATTTAAATATGGAAAAGTGGCTGATGGATGGACCTGTATTAAATTTGGGTGGGCCTGAGTGAAGCTCATTACCCTACATTTTCTTATATAGGCTTAGATATTTACAACATGGTGACTGCAACAATAATACACCCACGACTGTGGTGTTCTACCTAAAGAGCACCACTAGAGGGAGCTCACACATTCTGTCGTACTTGCCACAGTAACAGCAGTGATGTGCAGGAACAGAGTTAGAAGCCGGTAATACATATAAAAAATGTAATTTCATTAATCTGAATGGGTGGGCCCAGCAGAGCTCACCCAGGCCTATCTATAGCTCTGCCTCTGCATCAGTCCATCTCTTTGCAGTCCAAATTGTACATCTACCAAACTGGACAGAAAATTTACAACCATTCTGTTTGGTGGTCAGATTTAAGGAATGTCACATTAGTAAATTCACGTTCTACATGAACATCTGAAATTGCCAGAGACAAAATCGGCAGTACAGGCAGACCAATGTCTTTGAAACTCCTTTTTCCTTCAGCACCCTCATACTGCAAAACCTCAGTCCAAAATTCTCCATGTTGGTCTTCTCTTTGAAACTGCAACAGGAGAGCTCTCTCCACTGGTTTTATAATTCACGAAGGGAACAGGAAAGGCCCTCTTTTGGTAGGCTGCCTACTGCAGGCTCTCTTACCCGGGGATGAGGCATCTCCAGCTTACTCAAGTGACTCTGGAAATTGCATATGATACTGTGTCTGGAAGCAGTCCATGCTGCGCTTAGGAATGACGTCTGTTTTGGTGTAGAATTGAATGTGGAATTTACTGTAAATACCTAGCAAAAAAAAAAGCTGCCAGAAAGGTATTGCAAAATTGCTGTTAATCACTGTAAAACCCCCAGCTCCATGGGTGTCCCTACAGGTGGCTGCCCTTTGCTGCCAGGTTTGCTGTTACCTTTGTCTGTGCCCGTGTGTCAAGTAGAGCAAGATGGGGTAGGTGAAAAGAGAATTTCCCCAAGGGGAGTAACAAAGCATCTTCATTTCATTTAGAAAATAATTACAAAATGTCTTTTACAGGTTTTGTCCTATGTAAATTACAGCAATTGTCTTTTTTAAACAGAAAAATAACAATTAACTGTAATCTAGTTTAAAATATTATCTTGTATTCTATTCAAAATATAGAAGTTACCTAGCAACTGGAATTGGCAATAAATGCTATTAATACTCCACAATACTGAATGTTGTTGTAGAATGCTTTCCAAGTTAATTTTTGTATTTTACATTTGCAGCTATGCAATCTATGCATATTGTTAAGTGGTTTAAATGAGACTAAGACGAAAATGACAGCCTGAGACAGAGACCCACACAGAGCAAACTCACATTAACTGGAATGACATTAACTTGAAAATTTCAGGATAATCTTAAGAACATAAGAACATAAGAACTATACAAACGAGAGGAGGCCATTCGGCCCATCAAGCTCGCTTGGGGAGAACTAAACTAATAGCTCAGAGTTGTTAAAATCTTATCTAGCTCTGATTTAAAGGAACCCAAGGATTCAGCTTGCACTACATTATCAGGAAGGCTATTCCATACTCTGACTACACGCTGTGTAAAGAAGTGCTTCCTTAAATCCAGCTTGAAATGTTCTCCCGCTAATTTCCACCTATGGCCACGAGTTCGTGTATTTAAACTAATGCTGAAGTAACTGTTTGGTTGAACAGCATCCAAACCTGTTAGAATCTTATATACCTGGATCATGTCCCCCCTCAGTCTCCTTTGCTTGAGACTGAACAGATTTAGCTCAAGTAACCGTTCCTCGTATGACATTCCTCTAAGACCAGGAATCATTTTTGTGGCCCTACGCTGCACCTTTTCTAAGGCCACAATGTCCTTTTTAAGATATGGTGACCAAACCTGCACACAATATTCTAGGTGAGGTCTCACCAAGGAATTGTATAATCTTAGCATTACCTCCCTTGACTTAAACTCCACACACCTGGAGATATACCCCAACATCCTATTGGCCTTTTTTATTGCTTCCTCACACTGGCGAGAATGGGACATGGAAGCATCAACATACACACCAAGGTCTTTCTCATGATCAGCTACCTTTATTTCAGTGACACCCATGAAATACCTGTACTTTATATTTCTGCTCCCTAGATGGAGTACCTTACATTTATCTTCACACCCGTTAACCACTTGATGGAATTCAACTTAGTCAGAGTTGCAACAAAGTCAAGTATTTTATGAATAACTATGAATAAAATGACAGCCTGAGACAGAGACCCACACAGAACAAACTCACATTAACAGGAAAGATGACATTAACATGAAAATGAGTTGCAACAAAGTCAAGTGTTTTTAAAACTGACCATATTCTAGGCTTAAAGGCCCAATTTGAAATCAGGACTGGACATAGAAATCTATTCAGAACAACATTACATTAATGTTAGAATAATGTTATATTTTTTGCTGGTCTGTGTTAATGTAATACAACAACTCTGTTCTAATAGCTCCCTGTTACTTTAATGCTGCATGTGTGTGTAATTTATAGCAAGTTAGGCAAGCTACAGATTCAACCATTAAACTGCATTTTCATTCCACATTTTTTGACAGTTCTGTCCAAAAACATATTCCACCAAATCAGCCGTAACAAATTCCAATAACTTCAACCTTCAAATGTATTAAAGTTGATCTTTTTCAGTGTGTTCCTAAATCTTACGGTATAAGCAAAAGGTATAAATAAAAGATTAAGAACAATTTCCATTCGAATAGTGGAGAAGAGTCCTCATCTTTTGTACATGTGTCATGCTCAGAGTCCATCAATCGCCTGAGGAGAGAGGAGATGTGAGGATTGACTGAGTTGTTCTTCTCAGGCATCGTCCCACTTCTTTGGTTTACAGTCTTCATGCTGCTGCTTGGATTGATTCCAATGAAACAGTTGAAACCGCAAAATCACATGAATAAAACTTACGCTGACCCTCACTGAAGCAGCCTGGTATCTGTTTCATACCTCACTTTACAACACACAGGACTTTTTTTTAACAATTTAAAGGCACAAGTTATTTTACTTCATGGCCAACCCATGTTTGCTAGTTTAATGGCAGAAAAATAGTCAAAGCCAGGCGCCTGGTCCACAAGGGTTGTACTCAGTCACTGGTGTATTTAGGGTGTAAACATGCTATAAACTAATTTTTTCAAACAATTTCTTTAAGAGCTACATGCGCTTGCACCTTGGTGAATTGCTATTATAATGGTGGACTTGCCAGGTAGAAGAAAAGAATAGAGGTCTGCATTCCCGTGGAACCGATGGCAATAAAGTGCTATCAAAAGTTTCATTTTTGAATGTGGGAGCATGGGGGGGGGGACAAGTGATATGTTTACAGGAAAAAAGAATTAAAACAAATGTATTTTTTTGTTATCAAACAATTATTTATTTGCATGAGTGAATAGAAAATTACATTAACTCCCTATAACGCCACATGTATCATATTTAAGACCTCTACGTCAGTAATACGATTATCCCTTTCCTCAAAAACCTGGTGTATATAATGATATACCTGTATTCTGCCCTCTGGTGGATGACCTATGTAGTTCAGATGGAAAACGTCTTTTTTTTTTCAAGAATCACTGACGGCTGCAAACACGTTGTAGCCGGCAGGATTTTCATGGGATAAGAAGTCCTATTTTGGGAACAGTTACAGTAAGCGCAATGTAGCGAAAATTAATTATATTTCAAAATGAGTCTTTATTAGTGTGAACTAACTAATAATAACTTAATATATCATGAAATATTTTATAGAAAAACGTGCTGAAAATGTGTGTATCAAATATGATACTACGGGTATGAAAATGTATTATATTTGTCAGTGCATCAGGTGTTGTTTTAGTCAATTTCTTGATTAAATTTTATACCATAATACAAACAACAATTAATATATAACCGGTACGAGTAGCGACCATATAGCTGAAAAGGGGACCTTTATTTTGATACCCCGAGGGGATTTTTATGATGATATGGGGCGCGGTATTCCATCAGATTTATACCCGCATAATCTCGCGATTCGAATCGAAGTACTGTTTGGTCTTGGAGGTTTCTTGGGAAGAGGGAGTGCGGCAAGTAGCCTAGTCTTCCTCTGGATAAGGCGGACCACTCTTCGTGAAGTTTTGGGGCATTGATGGTGAGGGACGAACGCATTTGCCCAAAGGCACAAGGGGGTGAAGTCGTGTATCCAGAACAAGATTGTTTGCAAAGACAAGGTATGGGTTTTATCTTTTTCCTAACATAGTTAATTGCTATTGAGTCGGACATAGTTTTAATTATTGACTGACGCGATGGTAATATATAAAAGAGCGACCGGAGGTGAAAACCTGATCGGCTGGTGTGAGTGCGGGTCCTCTGGAGGTAGATAAACGCTTTTGCTGTGTGGGATACATGTTGGTTTTATGTTTATTATGAGGAATGGAGTGTGGGTTTTGTAATTTCTGTTTTGGCATTTGCAGGAAACCGCAACCTTTGGGGAAAGTTGTACCCACTGTTTCTCTTCCCCTCTTTTAGGGCGCAACGTATATACTGCCTTTGTAAAATTATCTGCGAACGATACACATGTATAACTCCGCTGAGACCGTGGACTTTCTCGGGTGACTCTGTCCGTACCCTCTAGCAGGCTGTCCCTGGGCTTATTAGTTGGAGCCTGGGACCAGTGCTCTGACGACCCCAGTGTGCGTATTGGAGTGGATTTGCTGTGCGCTGTCGGTATTGGTTTTTATTTTGTTCTGCAGTGAGGACTATTTTGTTGTTTTGAGTATATGGTATTTTGATTTGTTTAAACCAGGGGTGCTAATCGAGCAATAGGGTCCCAGCCTGCTGTGAGGATATCTCTGGCTGCCCAGTGGCGCGGGCCGGGGTTTTAAACTACCTACTGGGGGATATACTTCACCAGTGGAAACATCAACCAGGTCACCGGGAGTTATTGAACCCTCCCCTTTTTGTTGCGATTGTTAATAAAACCAATAAATACTTTTATGATCCAGCCCTAATCTCTCCTGTGTGCTCGCTTTGGATACCGCTTGATTAGGGGGGTACTCGCTCAAGGTCACAAATATAATACTCAATTTTAAGCTTGATTATTTCTTCCAGTATTCGTTTTGAGAATTTGACGTTTATGCTGTTTTGTCTTGTTTGTCTGTTTTGTCCATGCGGGGCGACGGAACACCAGCGACGTCCATTGTGTCCGTGTGATTCACTTTTACTCTCGCACCATGTTTTGTCTTGTTTATAAAGAATTACGGCAGGATAGCTGTGCAGAATCTTTATTGAATGACACGGAGTTTATGTTGTACTCCGTACAGGCAGGTAGAACTACTCCGACTGAGTCTCAGCGAGTATGCATAAACAGATCACGTGTGCATTAACCAATCAACATAAAGCTTCTATTTAACACGTACACATCATTTAAATAATCAATTCTGTGTCTAACAAATTATGCAATATTTTCTGCACGAATATTACACACTCTATGCAGGATTTTGTATTGTATTAACTGTAAACTGGAATTTCTAATCAGTTTATAGGTTTTTAAACATATCTTAGACCAGAAATTGTGGTCCCAGCTGACTGATAGATCTTCCACCCATGTTGCAATGAGTCATCCATTTTAGAAAGTGTCCTGTATATTTTAGACAGTAATTTGGGGGGTTTCAGATTAAGGAATTCTGCCACACTTTGCGGTATTTGTAATTTGATTTGATTAGACCTTATTTTTTTTTTTACTATAGATTTAACTTGTTGATATTCTAAAAATCTATTCTTGCTAATCCCATATTGTTTAATATGTCAAAGGGAATAAAGTCTATTCCTTCAAATATATGTTCCAAGTATTTAATACCTTTACAACTCCAATCTGGGAAGTTTATCAATTATTGTTTAGTAGTACATCAGGGTTGTTCCAGATGGGAGTACGCTTGCATGGGATTAATGAAGACTCAGTCATTTTTAGAAACTCCCAGCACGCTGTCAGAAAAGAGCTGATACTGATGCTTTTGAAGCATTCCTGTCGTTTTGATGTTTGAGCTAATGAATGGTAAATCCGAAATCTCTATCTTATTGCATAGTGCCTGTTCTACGTCTGGCCAAGGCTCATCTAAGAGGGTATGTTTTAACCACCCTGAGATGTTTTGGAGCCTGTTGGCAAAGAAATAGTGGTGAAAGTTAGGCCGATCTAGTCCTCCTTTATCCTTAGTCCTTTGCAGTGTTTCTAAGCTAATACGTGGGGGTTCATCTGAATTCCTCTGGAAAGATAGCGGAGTCCAGAGATCTAAACCAGTCAGGTGATGTTTTGCTCGGGATCATTGCAAATAAATAATTAGTTCTTGGCAAAACCATCATTTTTATTGAGGCATCCCTTCCCATAAGTGATATGGGTAGGGACTTCCACCTAACCAGATCATCCGCTACTTTCTTTAAAAGTGGGAAATGGTCTAGTTTAGTTGAATCTGCCAGCCTAGGTGTAACATTAATTCCTAAATATTTAATATCTCCAGACTACAGTGGAGAGGAAGAATTATTCTGGAAGGAGCAATTAATTGGAAGAACTGTAGATTTTAACCAGTTTATCGAATAACCTGAGACTCTTGAGAAAGAGTTTATTAATGTAATTACCTCAGAAAGAGTGGTTTGTGAATGCTGGAGAAAAAGTAACACATCATCCGCATAAAGTCTTACCTTATGTTCTACATTCCTGCATTTAATGCCTTTAATCACTGTAGCCTGTCTAATTGCTGCTGCTAGTGGTTCAATAAAAATCGCAAACAATGAGGGGGATAGAGGACATCCGTGGCTGGTGCCCCTCTTGAGACAGAAACTGGAGGATGTTTAGTCATTCGTCCTGACGCATGCTGTTGGTGAACTATATAATATTTTTAACCAGTTTATGAAAGAGTTTCTGAAACCAAATTTGCATAAAGCTGCAAATAAAAAATTCCAGTTACTGTAACTCTATCGAATGCTTTTTCTGCATTTAGAGACAGTATTGTAATTTGAAGGTTTTTATTGCATGAATAGTCTATGTCTAGATTAAGTAATCTACGTGTATTTGTTGATGAGTGCCTCCCTTATGAAACCAGTTTGGTCAGGATGAATTATGAGAGGGGTTAACTTCTCTATTCTTTTTGAGAGAGCTTTGCAGATTATTTTAAGGTCAACGTTTATAAGGGATATTGGACGATAGCTGGTAGATACTGTAGGATCTTTGCCTGGTTTTAGCAAGAGACTAATGTTTGCAGAATTCATATTTGGTGGTAGCCGACCATTTTCCCTGGTTTCTTGCAACATTCTGCAGAATGTTGATGCCAGAATTGTCCAGAATTCTTTATAGAATTCTGCTGGAAATCCATCTGGACCTGGAGCCGTTTTATTGGGCATACCGTTCAGGGCTTCCTGGAGTTCACCTGGTGTCAGCGGAGAATCCAGTGCCATCGCTTGATTGTCTGATAATTTCGGAAGGGTTATACTATCAAGAAACTGATCAATTTCGTCTTTAGATGGGTTTATCTGTGGTGAATATAAAGATTTGTAAAAGTCCCTGAAAGTGCTGTTTTTTCTGTCAGGGTCATATACTGTATCCCCATTTCAGTCTTTAACAGCACATATAGTTGTTTTTTTCCATATTTATTTTTAACTGATCGTATCTAGCCTCGCTTGTCTCCCGTGTCTCCCTTTCCCGAATAAACCCCGATTACCCCGATCCTGCTCGTCAGCCTGGTTTTCTGAACCACCGCCCGCACGATCGCCTGTCCACCCGAACCTTCCCGTGACACATGGTTTCTTCTAAGTCCTGGATACACTTGTTTTCTCTTCTTTTTATGTGATGAGAATGAGATTATTTTACCTCTCATCACAGCTTTGCCTGCTTCCCAGAGAACAGATGCTGATGTTCCAGGCAGGTCATTATAGTCTAAATATAAAGCCCACTCTTTTTTTAAAATAGTTAATAAAATCTCCATCTTTAAGCAATGATGTATTAAATCTCCAGTTTCTACTTGGTGGAATGGCCTTCTTATTTATTAGGGTTAAAGATACAGGAGCATGATCGCTGACAGCTATAGGGTGTATCTCTGTGTCTGAAATGTCACTCAGCAGAGAGCTACTGACTAGGAAATAATCCAGATGAGAGTAAGAGTGATGGACATGTGAGAAGAAAGTATATTCCCTACGGGTGGGGTGAAGAGAACGCCATGCATCGCAAAGTCCATAGTCGCTCATGTGCTGTTTAACTATGTTTGTGGATTCCCAATTGCGCTGAGCAGCTGTACTGAGCCTGTCCATTTCTTTATTTAGTCCAAAGTTGAGGTCGCCCACAAGAACAAGTGCGCAGTCCTGGTGTTCAGAGAGTGCGGTAAAGAAAACGTGGAAGAATGAGGGGTTATCAACATTTGGACCATATATATTAACAATACATAACTTTTTGTTAAGTATAGATAATTTAATGATTATAAATCTACCCTGTGGATCTATAATTGTGTTGAGTACTGTGAAATTGACATTTTTATGTATTAGAATGGGGAGGCATGGTGATGCAGTGGTTAGCACTGTTGCTCCGGACCCCCTGCGGCCCAGTAGGATTAGCAGTTTGGAAAATGGATGGATGGATGGATATTTTTATTAATTTAATTTTGAGTATTATGGTGTTCCATGGGGGCGGCATGGTGGTGCAGTGGTTAGCACTGTTGCCTCACACCTGGGTGACCCAGGTTCGAGTCTCCGCCTGGGTCACGTGTGTGAAGTTTGAATGTTCTCCCCATGTCATCGTGGGGTTTCCTCCGGGTACTCCGGTTTCCCCCCAGTGTCCAAAAACATGCTGAGGCTAATTGGAGTTGCTAAATTGCCCTTAGGTGTGCGTGTGAGAGTGAATAGTGTGTGAGTGTGCCCTGCGATGGGCTGGCCCCCCATCCTGGGTTGTTCTCTGCCACTTGCCCATTGCTTCTGGGACAGGCTACGGACCCCCCACGACCCAGTAGGATAAGCGCTTTGAAAAATGGATGGGTGGATAGATGTATTAGAATTGCTACCCCTCTTTATTATAATAATAATAATATTATTATTATTATTATTATTATTATTATTATTATTAATAATAATAATAATAATAATAATAACTTATTATTATTATTATTATTTATTTATTATTATTATTATTATTATTATTATTATTATTATTATTATTATTATTAATAATAATAATAATAATAATAATAATAATAATAATAAGTTATTTATTTATTATTAATTTCCCTACAGGGGATCAATAATCTTTACGCCTCCTCAACTTGCTCTTTGTGGAGTAAGTTGACCACGAAGGGCTGCCACTCATAGTGGCGCCCAGGGAGCTGGGGGTTAAGGGTCTTGCTCAAGGAGCCACAGACGTGCTGAGGCTGGGTTCGAACCTGCGACCTTCTGATTACAAGGATACAGGCTTAGCCCACTGAGCCACACGCTGCCCCCTAGTGCCCACTTTGCCTAGAGTTATAGCAGGCTGAGAACACATTGGGAAACTCGGGTGTTTTAAGTTCATCCTTTGGCAGGTCTATGAGTCTCTTGTAATAAAACGTCTGCCTGTAGTTTAAGCTGGCTACCAGGGAGTGGTACTGGGGTCGCCGTACAGCTGCCCATCCACGTAGAGCTGGTCTACGGCGATGAGAGCTCGGGAACCCTTCTAAATAAAGTTGCGTCGGATTGGGAACAGAACTTTGCGTCGCTCCAGGATCTCTTTGGGGAACTGGTCGTTTACGACAAAGTCTGTTCCTTTCAGCTCCCAGCCGCGGCTCTTCACCTGCTCCTTCTGCTTAAAATATCCAAATTTAACCACAATAGGATACGGTCTCAGTGCACCAGGCCTCTTGGCTCCCAGCCGATGGACTCTCTCAAAGCAGATGTTTTTCAGTGTCCTCTGAAAGCTTCAGGTGGTTCTTGATAAAGGTTTTGACGGTAATTCTGGGATGCCTGAAAACACCAGGTTATTTCTCATGCTACAGGCCTGTAGATCGACGACAGTCTCTTTTATTTTTTTATTTTCTTCATTTAGATGGGTCACATTTTCAGTTAGAGACTTAACCGAGTCCCATAGTGAGGTGTTTTCAGCAGCGAGTGTTTCCACCTGCTGCTGGTTGAATTCCAAAGATTCCCTCGGGGATTTGAATTCCTGATGTAGAATCTCGACGAGAGCCAACCTCTCGTCGAAGCTGGACAATCGTTTGTCGATTGAATCCAGATTGTCGGCAAAGTCTTTACCAGTCGGCGATGCTGTGCCAGGGGAGTCTGCCGGGCAACTTCTTTTGGAGGACGGTGTCTCGCTTTTGGCTGGAGAAGATGCATCTGCGTTCTTCTTCATGACTATAATGTTGAAGTACCAGTCGATATATTCCACAAGAGATTCCAAATTCCCCTCGCTGTTCATTCAGATTTTCCGCCAAGTCTCCGGCGTCTGACGTCACCTACAGCATTTCCGCCTCTGACGTGCCCTCCAACGTACTCATACTTGTACTTGCAAGATCTCAATTCTGTATTACAGTAGCGTACATTGTCCTGGAGGATATGGGTGTGAGGCAAGGAACAACCCAGCATGGGCCACCAGCATATCGCAGGGCACAGATACCAGTCACACCTACAGGCAATTTGGTAACTCCAATTAGCCTCAGTATGTTTTTGGACTGGGGGGGGGGGGGAAACCAGAGAACCTGGAGGAAACCCCACAACAACACAGGAAGAACATGCAAACTTTACACACATGGTGTTATGGCCGTGACTCAAACCCAGCTCCCAGAAGTGTGAGGCAATAGTGCTAACCATTGCACCACCATGCTGGACCATAAGTGGAAATCCAACAAGTGAAACTGATTTATTAGGGTTAAGCTAACAGACACCCAGAAAAATTAAAATGTAAATCACTGCAGTGCCGTGCAAACCTGTGTGAACAGCCAATCAGATCAGCCTGCTCTGTAGCATGTACCTCCCTGTTTCCGGTCCCTTTGTCAGTTTCTCACTGGCTGATTCAAAACAAGTGGAACCACTATGATGTTCAAACCCTTTGCTCTTCTCATTTTCATTAGTAAGCTCCTGATCACCGTAACCAGTCTGCATTTAAGACATTTTTCCCACACCCCATTCTCACAATAAGCTGATAATAATACTAATAATACTACTGTAATAATAGTATTACAGTAGACTTACTCAGCCAGATGGCAGTGGTCACATACTGATGAATGGTTGGGTAGCCAAGTGCTAGAAAGCTAGAAAGCAAATAAACTGATTCACCATTTACTCTCATGTACATCAATTAAAACTGTTTGCTCCAAGATAAAAGATGAAAAATACAAAAGTCATTTTTTCCGTCTAACCTCTGATTACTGCATGACATTTCTGATAATTGATGAGTAGAAGTCTGTTGTCAAATGTCTGTTGCTTGGTGGTAAGATGTTTCCAAAAGGAGAACCACAAAGAGCACAGTCATTTTCAAGGTTATTTCTCACTGGTCAGTGTGAAAGGCTGCATCATTACTATAACGCCGGGCTCAGCACAGTGACTGCACCTGCGCTGCACTGTAGACCACAAGCCAGGCTGCAGACCATCAGCCCTGAAAGTTAAAACAGGACTCGTATGTGTGTCATGTGTTGTTTAATAAAAATTTACAGGACAGAACATAGTGGATTCAGTTTCCTTTGCTCTTACACTCCCAGTCCAAAGTGTGGCCACAACTGCTGTCAATGCATCTGTCTCTTTTTTCACTGTGTTATTCACCTTAATATCAAAAGGCTCCAAAGCAGTACAGTAATGCAGAACAAATAATGTAACTAACAAGGAAGTGGGGAGGTAATGGACAGAAGTGTTGGTTTTTGGTAACTCCACTCCTCTGACCTCCACTGTAATTTTAGGTTCCTTGGAACAATATTGTAAACCAGTCATCACACACCTAGGGGTTAAAGTCGACACCAACCTTAAGTTTGACACGCAGATAAGATCAGTTGTCAAGTCAAGCTTTTTACAATTGAGGCAGTTGGCCAAAATAAAGCCAATTCTTTCTAAGCAGCACTTTGAGACAGTAATCCACTCTTTTGTCGGTACTAGTTTGGACCACTGTAACGCCCTCTATGTTGGGGTTAGAGGCTCCACTATTGTTCACCTCCAGAAGGTTCAAAATACTGCCGCACATGGAAATATGAGCATGTCTCCCCCATTTTAGACTCACTCCACTGGCTGCCCGTACATTTTAGGATTCATTTTAAAATTCTGTTATTTGCTTTTAAAGCCCTCAAGGGTCTTGCTCCACCTGACCTCTGTGAGCTGCTTCACCCTTACACCCCCACCTGCTCTCTCAGGTCAGCTGATCAGCTGCTCCTGATGGTTCCTAAGACTCAGCGTGAGCTTAGAGGGGATCGAGCTTTTGCATTCGCAGCTCCTAAAATGTGGAATGATTTGCCTTTTCACATTAGAGAGGCCTCTTCTCTTTAAATCTTTAAATCTCTTTTTAAAACTCATCTCTTCTCCTTGGACACCTTGTGAGATATTAACTTTAATAGTAAATTTTATTTCAATCTTAGCCTTTTCTTTATTAATATAAATTTTTATATATTCATAAATAATTATTAATATAATATTTTTATTTTATTAATGGCCATTTACTTACATTTAATGTTTTGGTTTTTATTAAATTTATTTTAATTCGTTTTTAAGTTTGTGAATATTTTTATTTATTCCTTTGTGCAGCACTTTGGTCGATAAGGTTGTTTAAAGTGCTTTTTAAATAAAGCTGGATTGGATTAGATTGGAAGATGGCTCAACAAATCTCTCTCCCAGTATGTAAAATTCGATAGAGGGGCGCAAGGTGACATTCTGTCAGGGGCCCAGAATTTTTAGCTACACCTCTGTGCTACTGTGTTTTTATTTTTACTCTAGCCATCAACAACTCTGGAGCTGCTATATTGCCACCTGGTGGTGAAGAGATCAGACAAAATATGTACACATGTAACCAACAGTGGGGCGGCATGGTGGTGCAGCGGTTAGCACTGTTGCCTCACACTTCTGGGACCCCGGTTTGAGTCTCTGCCTGGGTCACATGTGTGTGTGGAGTTTGCATGTTCTCTCTTGCTAAATTGGCCGTAGGAGTGCATGTGTGTGTGAATGGTGTGTGAATGTGCCCTCCGATGGGCTGGCCCCCATCCTGGGTTGTTCCCTGCCTTGTGCCCATTGTTTGCAGGATAGGCTCCGGACCCCCCGCGACCCAGTAGGATAAACGGTTTGGACAATGGATGGATGGATGTATGAGGGTGAGTCACAATGACAACAGCTGCTCTGTTGACTTGGTCCCAGGAGTCGTCAGCGTTGGTCTGCCGGGGCCCCCGTCCTGTCTGTGGAAGCACCCCTCTTGTTGGCTGTTCTCTCTGCCTGGGCCCCCTCTCCTGCTGCCTCACCTTTGGGTTGAAGTGGCTCCCCATTGCCTCTGTAAAGCTCTTTGTGTATCTTAGAAAAGGGCTGTATACATGTAACATTCATTCATTTATTCGAGGTCCCAGCCAGAAGAGTGCAGTCCCACACTGTCCCAACAGCCTGAATCAGCTGGATGTTATAGGATTAAGACACTTCCTGCATTAGGCCATTTACCCTCAGTGTATTTCCACATACCCTGACAGGATGGATGACAATACTGTGGCCCTAATTTTCAATACACAGTTTTCACAGGAGTCTCACCCTCATCCACATTCTCTGCATTCCTTATCTCATGCTTTTTTGCCACCCGCATCTCCTCTGCCTGCTTTGTCTCATTTTCCCACAATTGAAACACCTTCCAATTTGTCTCCGTTTTAGTTCTACCACATTAATACCTGAGCAACCAGTCTGATCCTGTTCCTCTAATTTCAAACGCATCTGGCTTATCTGATTGGGACTGAAGCTGCTGTTTCTAGGAAAACCACATTCGTCCCACTGGGGCAGGTCTGACGCCGCGTCCTTCCCATATTTCTCCCATAATTGTTGTAGAGAATTTCAGCTGGAGATCTTTCCCAGAAGCAAGTCACTTCACTTTAGCACCTGTTATCAGTAAAAGTCAAGTCAAGTAGGTCTTTAATGTTATTTTTAACTTTACACAGTTGAGTATAGTACAGTTACAAAAGAAACTGTTTCCCTCGGACCAAGGTGCTACTTAAATTAACACAAGACTAACACATACCAACCTAGCAACATACTGTATGGTGCATAATGAGCAAAAACTGTGCAAACATTGCAGGACAGTGCAAAAAGAGAGGACAACTGACACCAACGAGCACAAACAGCACAGTAAACCCAATACTGATAAGGTGCAGTTTGGTTGTGCAATGAGGTAGCAATAAAAATAAATAAAAGTAACTGTAAACATGGCTACAATAAGATAAAAAAATAGTAGTTAAATAATAAAGTGTGTTAATGAGTGTATGTGTGTGTGGTATCAGATTAGTCCCTGAGAGTTCAGTAGTCTGACGGCATGGGGGATAAAGCTGTTTGAGTCTGGCTGTAAAGGCCCGAATGCTCCGGGACCTATTTCCAGAAGGCAGGAGGGTGAAACGATAATGTGAGGGGTGGGTGGGGTCATCCACAATGGTGGTGGCTTTGCGGATGCAGTGTGTGGTGTGAATATCCGTGATGGAGGGGAGAGATATGTTAGGGTTATCTTCTTCTGAAGATGCGCTGGAAACAAACCAGTCTCTGAACACAGAACAACACAGACAGCTGTGATGACGTTTTACTTGCTGCAAGGTGTAGGGAATCCACTTGCAGAGTCTCCGCAGTTTCAGCAAAATGATGGTTTATTGAACAGCAAAAATAATACAATGTAATACAGTGTAGAGACACACCGGGTACTGAAAGGCAGCTCAGACACAAATTGAAGACAGTTCTTCACCCCCCTTTATACCCAAAAAGGCCCTCCCCACCAAGGTGTTGTGTGTAGGTGTTGTGAGTGAATTTACATATAAAGAGTGACCCCCTGGAGTGTGAGGATCCTGAGACGGGGACAGGACAGAACAGGGTAGAGACTTTTATGATCATTGTAATTAAATTCTTATCACCTTATCTTATCCTTATCACCCTAGTGGTGCCAACTGGAACCCCCATTCTCTCCCTGGCTTCCCCCATGATCATAAATTCCTAACATTGTCTGCATTCAAATGATCAACCAAGAACCTTGGGACATTTTTACCACTTTTCCTTACAAAGGGAAGCCCGGTCCTGACCTCGAGGTGTCAGCCTCTCAGTCGAACTCGGCCAACTTCGAAAAAGGAACTCCCCTCGCAGTGTCTTTTATTGAGGTACACAAACAGGATATGCAACTGACATTGAACATTGTTTGTCACCATATATGGGGTGGAAATATTCAAGCGACAGTTCTTGAGACGTGTTATTGCTCAATTAAGATCAAGCTGCGGCAGGGTGTTGTTTCCAAGCGTCTAGCAAAATGATAATAAAAAAAGTACATATTTCTCTAACAAGATACTCCAATGATTTTCTCACCTGTCATCACTATCTGTTGTAGGGACTTGCGATCTGAGGCGACATAGTTCCCAAAGCAGACTGTGATGCAGCTGCTCAGGGTGCTTTCAACAGTTCCCCAATAGAGTGTGAGGATGGGAGATGGGCTTTTCTGAGCTTCCGTGGAGAGTAGAGGTGCTGCTGTGCTTTCCTTACTATGGAGCTGATGTTGAAGGACCTGGTGAGATTCTCCGCCAGATGGACAACAAGGAATCTGGTACTCTCTACGATCTCCACAGATGAGCCATCGATGTGCAGCAGAGAGTGGTCACTCTGTGCTTTGTGTTCTTCTAAAGTCAACAACCATTTCTTTGGTCAACATTCAGAGACAGGTTGTTGGCTCTGCAGCAGTCCGATAGTCATCACACTTCCTCTTTGTATGCTGAGTCACCGTTTTTATTGACGAGACCCACAGTCTTGTCATCAGCCTGATGTTGATGATGTGATTCGAAATGTGCATTGCTGCTCAGTTGTGAGTCATCGGAGTTAACAGCAGTGGGCTGAGCATAAAGTCCTGGGTTCCTGCTACAGCGTCTGAGCAGCCGCCTTCGTCGCCCGTAGCTCCTGCGCAGCCCGAGCAGCCGCCTCCGCTGCCCCCTGCGGCCCTAGAACCCGAGGCGCTCCCTCTGCCTCAAATGACTGTGCCCCCTGGGGCTCTTGTTCCTGGCCCCACTCCTGTCCCTGACCCAGCTCCAGACTTTCCTGCCCTAGTCCCCGAGGAGGTCCCGGACAGTCCGACCACCGTGTGTGCCACGCCCCCTGATTATCCACGTGTGCTTCCCTGATCGTACCCAGCTGTGTCCGATTATTTTCAATCAGTCCTGTCTATTTGAGTCCATGTCTTACTAGAGTTCAGTGTCCGTCATTGAAGTCCGTCTGCGTGAGATGTTTCCTGCACCCCGTGTTCCTAATAAATCCCTGTATTTCCCCGTATCCTGCCTGCCTTGCCTGTTTCCTGCCCGTCCGCCGCTCCCGTTAAACGGCGATCGTGACACAAGGCACACGCACATCAACAAGTACCAATGCAGCAAATACAGATGAACAATTTAGGAGGAATACTAGTCAAAGGAAGGAAGAAAAGCAGCCCACCCTATCTCATGGTCACGGACACAAACATCAGGGAGTGTTATGAAGAAGACACCACACTTAGCACCATTGGTTTTACGCAGTGAATTACACCAGAGAGAGTTTTTACATTCTAGCTGTGTTACATAACATTCCTCAGCCTTCAGGTTTTTTCCACACAATGCAGGACACGCAGGGGTGCCAAACAAAACAGCGGAACTGCAGTGTAGCCAATTATTTGTTTCAGTAGTTTTAAGAAAACTAGAACATAAAATGTTTGTTTTACTTAGGTAAAAGTCCAGTTGAAACAGACTTTATTTTTAAAAAGTTAGATTGGCTTTAAGTGATGAAACATGTTACTTGTGTTAATATTGCTTAATGAAGTGTAGGTGACATAGAAGCATGCAGTTTGATGTTTGGGGGCTGTAGTTTTTAATGGGACTATTTGAATATGGAGTACTAGTGTTGTACTTTTTAAGGGTACAGCACACGAAAAAAATACAGAGTATTAAAAGTGCCTCTCTTTAAAGGAACTGAGTTATCTTAGTGTATTTTACATCACATACACTCTCGGTCCGCTGGGGGAGTCCATCCCGCTGTAGTTGGAGAATGCTGCCATCAGTCGCTCGGTGTAGCACTCGCAGGATTTACCAGGCTCCTGTTTAAACTGATGCATCATGCCCCAGTCCATGCGCAGGAGGACCAGTCTCTGAAGGGCTGTCGCATGGTGAGGTCTGTTCTGCCTGGGATCCAGCAGGTCACTGGCAATGTCCTTCAACTCCTTCATCTACAGTGTCAGATGAGCAAACCTCATCTCCCCCTTGAGGATTTGGACAAACCAACATAGGGGCAAGAATTTCTGCTACCTCGTCCTGCTGCCTGAGTGTTTCGCCACGGCACTTCATCACCGAGAAGGAGGTAGAGTCGGGTGCTGAATGGTTATGATCCTCGTCTGCAGGGGGGAGAGGGGAAGGGGCAGGGGAACCACTTGCTACTCCTCCCTCGGCGGCATAAGGAGGAAGCTGCTGTTTGGGCAGCAATGCTTGGGCAGGAGCCACACAGTTTATTTCTGGGTATCTAATTAGCGGACACCATTAGGTCCCTTCAGGGGCTCCACAGACAAACTCATTGACATAATAGAATTGTCACAGAAAAATTCTTTGTCACATTCTCAGTCGACATAGACTGTGTGCTGTTTACATATTTTTGGCACAAACGAAATCTCATATGCATATTGACATATCTTTGGCACAAGTGGACCTCCATCACTTTAAAGAGGGTAAACTCTGGTCAGGAAATTTACGACGTCAGAATAAACTGATTTTTAACAGAAGTAACTGACATGCCCTAATAAGGAAATGCATACAATCAGAATACAATATCTGTGGTTTTTAACAGTGGTAACAATCTGATAATGAAAGGAATCAGATCAACATTTCTATAGCATGTAACAGAGCTTGCTCCCCTCCAGAACTCATTGTTCCAGTAGTTATCTGAAATCATCTGCAGGAGCTATTCTTTTATTTGTATATTAAGCGTAATTATTCATGAATATTATTGATGATGTTTATTTGTTCAATGTTTTTATTTATTCGTATTTATTGTTTATAATATAATGTTTTATATATATATATATATATATATATATATATAGTATTGTAATAGGGGTGGCATGGTGGTGCAGTGGTTAGCACTGTTGCCTCACACCTCTGGGACCTGGGTTCGAGTCTCCGCCTGGGTCACATGTGTGTGGAGTTTGCATGTTCTCCCCGTGTCGTCGTGGGGTTTCCTCCGGGTACTCCGGTTTCCCCCCACAGTCCAAAAACATGCTGAGGCTAATTGGAATCACTGAATTGCCCATAGGTGTGCATGTGTGAGTGAATGGTGTGTGAGTGTGCCCTGCGATGGGCTGGCCCCCCATCCTGGGTTGTTCCCTGCCTCGTGCCCATTGCTTCCGGGATAGGCTCCGGACCCCCCGCGACCCAGTAGGATAAGCGGTTTGGAAAATGGATGGATGGATGGATGGATAGTATTGTAATACTTGAAACGAGAGGTACTGCCTGCCTTAGTGATCTTTACTATTGTGTAAGTGTATTCCCACCTGTAGGGGGCAGCAATGGTTGTTATTAGAGGTGCTGAGATTACGCGGCTCAGGGCTGAAGGTGCAAAGTGAAACAGTCATTGACCGTATTTGCCGTGTGTGATGGTGTCTGCATATCGACCCTTTCGAGCCAAACAAACCAGTTCAAAGTACTGTGCGTTAATATATCATATGAATAAATCCACTCAAGAACTAAACTCAATATCGTATCCTCATCATTCAACGCGTCCGACTTTTCCACCTCTTACCACAAGGCAGTGGATTACATGGGGAAATTACAAACAAGGAGAATTTAATCTGTTTTTCCTCTACATTGTCGTTATTCAGAATATTACAGACTATGAACAAAAACGGACAATGTAAGAAAATAAAAAAATGTGTATGAAAGCTAGAGTATTTTTGCAGTGGTGAACACTAGCTGGTTTATGTACTAGCTCACACTCAAGAAACAGCATAAATGCTACTCATACACAGTTGGGGGGCAGGGGTCAGTCCTTGTGCCTGTAATGAGAAGGTCACCAGTTGAAACTAACCCAGCCACAGCACGTCTGTGGGTCCTTGAGCAAGGCCCTTAACCCCCAGCTCCCTGGGCGCCCCAACAGGCAGCTGCACTTCGCGGACAATTTACTCCACAAAGAGTAAGTTGAGGGAGACATAAAAAACAATTTCCCCACAGGGATTAATAAAGTCCATCCATCTATGGAATATTATTTAGCACTATCTAACGTAGAATATAAGAATTATGATTTTATAAAAAGTATGCCAAATATCCATGATATAATCATTACAATGTAAACATTGTAATGTAATCAACACAATGGAACCAACTGAGTATGTATTTGCACCTTTTGTTAGTCTAAGTTTCTGTTAGCTACTTTATGTTAGTCATGAATCTATGAATATTCACTTTTATTAGCGTATATTTCATCATTATGTAAAAGGACAAATATATTATCAACCTTTTAGTGAGACAATGTGTAAACGGCTGAAAATACCAAGGTTTACTACTGAAGGAAGGGATTCACCTGAGTTCACCAGAAGTTCATGGCTGAGTATTTTTAAAAAACCAAGTGGAGCTGCTCGCGCCACTATTATGTTCAACCGAGAGACCAAACGGTAAAAGAAATGACTATCAAACTTATCACCTAGAGGTGAACATAAATCTATACAAATATCACCTGCATGCACATTACTTCTTTTACAATAACCAACTCCTGATCCATACTGTTAGTCGTGAAAAAAATAACTATTGTGTACATAGAGGCCCTGTGTAAAAAGATAACTGCCAAGGAAAAGATCAAAAACATTTATTTCAAGGATTCAAAGTTTTTATGGTCATGTACAGTGTACAGTGCAGTTCTTATTTGATTAACTTGAATGTCTTCACAGACAAGACGATTAAACAAATAAAGCAGCGCAACATTACAGTAACTAACAACAAACAAACAAAGTTCACGAGTACTATTACAGTATTCATATCATTTATTTAAATTTAATTTTACCAAGTAAATTAATTGAAAAGCAGTTACCACTGCTTTACCTGCTTCTCGGGAGAAATAGCAGATATACAAACGTCATGTATGTAACTAAAATCTTAAGCCAATAAGGGCAAAGTTGTGTCGTAATGCCCACGCTCGCCTCTCCTGCTCCTGTTTCTCTCCCTCTTTTCTCCACTTTCCCCGTTGTAACACCCTCGCTTTCACTAGCTCGCGTCCTGCCTCGTCTTTCAGGCCGCTATGCTCCTTTACCTTACGCCATAAAAGTGCTCCTAATGATTGCCTATCCTCCGGTTTGTATCCTGCACATTTCACTGCAATCCCCATACGCTTCCACGCATCTGCCGTCTCTCTCTCTCGGCCCTTTTCCTGAGCTGTTTTTCCCACTGCTATTTTTAACAGCTGTATCTGTTCACACAGAGGCTTCCACCGCCCGCGCACTGGTGGACCCCAGCCCCCGTCATCCAATTCTCTATCAAATTCGTGATCCATGTTTTAGCTTATCTGACCTACACTTCTCCTGATCCAACAACCCCTGTGCCTCAGGGGATGGATTTATCCACCCACACTTAGTACACCTCTTAGTTGTCTCTGAGTGCCCCACTAACAAACACCACCAAAACCTAAACCCACACTCACACACAATCACCGAACCACGCAAAACAGTAAATAGTAAATGGTAAACCCACTCACACTGGAATAGTGAATAGTAAACACGCACTTACACACGCGAAATAGTAAATAGCGCTGTGTACACTTTTTGGTACCTTGGGACCCCACGTCTCGGGACTTTTTAGCCCGATGCTTTGAGTACTCTAATCTCGGGACTTTAACCCAATACTTTGAGGACTTTCACCTCGGGACTTCAACCCGTTTTAAGGAGGATGAACCTTACTCCTCCGACCAATTTAGCTGTTCGGGGGTCCTGAATTTCCCGGGACGCTCAATCCCAGCTGTCCTACTGCTCATCAGCAGTAGGTGGGTTGCCAAACCAAGGACACGACAGTGGACTTAAATCCTCCGCCAATAGGTTCTACTACGGGGTCCCGTACCCTCTGTTCACAGGCCGTCAGAGCTACGCACAACAGGCCCTCGCCACAATATTGGTCGACAGATCCTGAGACACTTCCAGCCACTTTATTTAGCAATCGCCAATATGCAGAATTCGATAAAACAGGCTCTGCTCACCTAATTGCTGGGCGCCCGTGGCTCTCTGCGTCCCCAAGACCTCGTCTCTGGTTCCAATCCAAACAACCTTCTCCTCATCCCGGACGAGCCCCCAAATTGTTGGAGTTAGACTCCACCGAGTCCGTTGATGAGGAAAAGATGCATTCGTGAGGCAAAGGATGGTTGTAAGTCAGCTCTCTTTATTTGTTGTACAGATCGATCCGGGAGCCACTCTCAGATGCACAAAAGTACACACCAAGGGAAGCTCAGCTCCCTGTTGTCTGTGTCTAACTTTTATACCCCGTTTAGGGCGTCTACTGTTCTTGTTGGTATCTTTCCAGTTGACGTAACATATAACTATTGTTTGGACATTGCTGGCGTTAGTCCCCACACCCGTTCCCTTTGATCTTATCTTGTTATGTTGCAATTTAGCAGCGTCAGCGACCCCCTCCCTTGTCATGTCCCCGCAGGTCAAGCGTAAGCTTAATGTCACCACGAGCCTGTCAATGTACCTTCTGCTTTCCGGAATTTACTTACACAACGAGGAGGGCTGGAGCCCCCCTTCTCTTCCTGCCTGTGTTCCAGTTTGTTCCCCTTTCTCAGTGTGACAAAGTTTAGCACGCAACCTAGCCCCCCTTCATTCGCCATTTATATTTTCCGCCGGGCACCCGAAATGCTGCCACACAAAAGATTTAAAAGTGTCTGGGGTATCTACTATAGTAATTTAGTCAGATGCCAACATATTCACAGCAGCTAATTTGCAGCGCATTCGTGAAACCGCTTTTCGCTCCAACGAGAAACTCATGTTGTAATATCGCGAGATCTCGTGACACGCGTTTCACTCCCACTTCTTAGTAACAGTCATGATTTGATAAAGTGACAACCTGCGTAATAATTGGTAATACATAGAGTTTGCTATTGTTCAGGCTAGCAGACTGTTATGGCTTGAGGTTAATGGTGCCTGTTACTTGTGAATTTTCACATTTGCAGGGATCTTCTGCCTCGTGAACGTGAAACGGATAATTATGCTAAAAGAAGAAAAAAGCAGAACTGCAATGTGTGTAAGGCTGGTGCTGATTTTTCAGTCTGAACACAGTAAAATTTATACAAATTACCTGTATTCAAACTTGTATTCTTTATATAGTTTGGTTAATTACTATTTAAAAGTTTTATCTGCGCTCCATTGTATAACTTGTACTGGAGATTTGTATGTACTTTTTGATTGGAAATGGTTAGTTGTATATACATTGAATATTTTTATGATTAATTTCTTTGTTTATTTAATTTGGCAACAGATTTGCACTTTTAGAAGTATTGCTGTTCATTTTTGTGAAAGTTGTTACTAAAAAAAACAAAAGAAGCAGACTTGTGTAAATCCTATATTGGCCGTGTATTCTTCCTGTAGCGTAGTGACAGCTTTTTGTACGGAAGCCGTGAACGGCTGTGCTTGCAAATATATTTTCTTCTGAATAATTAGAAGGATAAGCATATTTTGTCGCCGCCGCGAGATAGTCATGCCATACACAGCTCTGCTCGTTTTTGTACTGTTACTGTGTTACTTAATTTGCGCATCCATGAATTTAACGTTGACATTAAGTCAACATTGACATTGACAACGTTGACATTAAGTGTTGCACCTATCTAGTGTTTTACTGTGAAGGGCATGTTATATCTCGTCTCTAAGTCGCACTATGGTCCAGGGGAATGCTATGTCATATCAGAACATGTGTCGATTATGTGGCAATATAAATATTTTATATTACTGTCAGTTTTAGTTTCAGAAATCCATCATTTGAGAAAAAAGGCCAGTCACGACAAATATATATGGAATATAACAACAGAGTTTAGGCAGCTGTATTTGTTTAAGTGTAAAGATGCACATAGAAACATGCATGAGCTCATCTGAGAATAAACTGAATGCAATGAAGATTTGTGACTCCTGCTGGAAAATGCGAATAGTGGCAGGGTCTTCAAGTAGTACATTTGTCTGAGAGTCAATTAATATTAGGAAAGGCACAGTTTTTTTTCAATGGCGCTAATTATCAAGAAGGAAATGGAGTACCCCAGCACCTGGTTTACGGGCACTGGAAGCTCCAGTATCAGTCAGACTTTCATGTAAGTATATGTGTGTTTAATGACTTAGCAGTTGGTTAAAAAGTAGACTTGTGCATGTTTCATCTTTACCAGGGGCAGAGGGGAAACTCAATAAATAGCCTTCTCTCACACTTCCAGACCTGCAGAACTGAGCATGTCCCCTGGTTTTGTGCATATGTCTGTAGGCTTTGAGTTTTTCCTATGGGGGCTTCAATTTCCTCCCAGAGTACAAATACGTGCAGATCAGTTGCATTGGGGAGTCCATACTGTGATGCTGAGTGGGTGTAGGAGGAGATTGAGAGATGAAACTCCGGATGATTTACTCCCTCGGCTAACTAACCAGAACAGGATCGTACCAATACCAAAATGATAAGTTTATAAATGTTTTTCACTACCCTGATTCATTCAGTTATTTATGTTTGTTAATTCCACCTCCCAAGCAAATACATAAATAAACAAACAAACAAATATTCAGGGGGAATGTGTCATAGGTGATAGAATCAGTGGATGAATCTAAAGAAAAAAAGTTATGATTTCTTTCTCTCCAAAACACAATGCAAAAAACTCTTAAGTTAGGTAAGACATTGAAATTTTATGACAGTAGCATGATGCAGAGGAACAACAGAAGGAAAAATCTAACTAAACCTGAGTCAACTAGGACTAATTACACTAAATTAAGTGGAACACACAAAATACCTAAAACCACTTAATAAACAAGCAAGAAATATTACATTTGATTAACTATACTGATGCCTGAGGGAAGTTCTTGTGCTTAATGCAGCAAGTATGTACAGCTGCAGAGACACTACACATAGTGCAAATAAATTAAAAAGTATACAGTACACACACTGATTCCTGAAAAATCAAAATACCATGGAATACTAATGAAATACTTATCAGGATGATGATGACGATGATGATGATAATAATAGAAATAATAATGAATTAGTTTAGGGTATTATGCAATTGACATGTACAATTAAAAAAGAAATTGCACCAGACATTTCCTGTGGCAAAGAAGGGTTGCTTTGTGCCACGTTACTCAAGTCAATTCACTTTATTTTGTATAGTGCATTTTCACAGCCTTACATAGTCTCAAAGCACTTTACTTTGTCCCTGCCCAATTGTCCCAGTGAGCAATATCAAGCCTGAAAAATTATAAAGCCACATTGGCAAGGATAAACTCAGTCATAGTAAGAAACCTTTGGAGGAACCAGAGTGAAAGGGGGAGCCCATCCTCCACAGGGCAGAAGTCAGGTTAACAAAGTCCTGATCTATATGGTTCAATTAGTTAAGTCCGGATGTAAATACAGAATAACTGGCAGCAGGGCACACAGGAAAGACGTCACAGGCAGGAGGGCAGGCAGGAGGGTGGCACAGGCAGGACGTAATGGGCAGGAGGGCGGGCAGGCAGGGCAGCACAGGCAGAAGGGCTGGCGGGTAGCCAGAACTGTTTTGCCACTGCAGTCTGTTTTACAGTTTCATCTGCATTTGTTCCCACAAGGAATAACAACAGCTAATTTATGAACATGCTGCTTTTCAGAAAAGAAGTTTAATTTCTAGGAACATGACCAGTGCAAACATTTAGTGTTGACGGTTCTTTGTAAAATGGATGTTCTGTACTTTTATTGATCTGTCCGTCCATCCATCCATCCATCCATCCATTTTCTAACTACTTCTGATGAAGTTCCGGGTTATGAGGTATCCTGAAGCCCAGGCAATATGGGACACACACACACACATAGGGTATACCTATCTTTATGGGGCCCGCTCATTCACTTCTATGGGATAAATGCTAACGCTAACTATGACAAGCTTAACCCCCACCCTGCCCTAACCATAACCATAAGTAACCCAGCAAAATACAAGAGGTTTTGCATTTTTAGTTTTTCCATAGCAGTCACAGATTTTTATAAAATAGAGTTTTCCTGGTTTTCGGTTTCGTGGTCCCCATAAGGGAAAAAAAACAGGTATTTATCACGTTATGGGGTAGGATAGGTATACCCGCTCGCACACACACACACACACACACACACACATGCACACAAATGGATAGATCAACACAGTTACTATGGATGTCGATCCTGCAATAATGAGACAGAACTATCATACTTAATAGGATCATATCCCTAGTTCTACATATGCATAATTATATTTTAAAAAGATCCCACGCACCCAGCACATGAGATGTTTGAACTTCTGCTCTCTGGTAAACGTTACCGCAGTATGCATTGCAGAACAACCAGATTTAATAAGACCTTCTACCCCCAAAGCCATCAGAATACTAAATGCTAATGAACATAAGTTTATGTGAAACCCTACTCTCTCTTCCTCTCTGTGCACTTTATTACCACAACTGGTATTAAGTTTACTTTTTATTTATACAGTATAGTGCAATAATATAATCACGAATGGTGTGTGTGTGTGCCCTGTGATGGGCTGGCCCCCCATCCTGGGTTGTTCCCTGCCTCGTGCCCATTCCACATTCCGGGATAGGCTCCGGACCACCCGCGACCCAGTAGGATAAGCAGTTTGGAAAATGGATGGATGGATATAACTAACATAAGACAGACATTACACCTAACAAACAATAAACACGAAATAAAGGAGTGGACACAAAAAAAATGTAATGCAATGACCAGATTTAACACCTGGATTATGTCCCCCCTTAGTCTCCTTTGCTCGAGGCTAAACAGATTCAGCTCAGCTAACCTCTCCTCATTAGACATTCCTCTAAGACCAGGAATCATTCTCCCAGCTAAGCAAGCCTGAGTCCGGCTTCCACTCCCCCGATTCCCAGCAATGTTAACTTGGAAGGGCGTGTTCTGTATGCACAACTGAGACAACCCAGGTGGAGCTCAGCTTATCGGCTGGCAAAATTGCCTTCAGGTATCACCCACCCTAGTGAGAGTCCAAGCTAGGGCTGTTCTCAGAACTCACCCTAAACGAGGTCCTGCTCAAAAGTTGTAATGACCGCCTGAGGTACCTGTGAGCCTTGCCCGTAATGAGTCAGTGGGTGTAGCCGAGCTGACACGCTTTTGGGCGTCCAATTGCTGAGAACTCCCCTTCGGTTTTGACAAACTGTACGATCGCAAGCAGTGACAGCAGAGCCACAGACAAGCTCAACCAGCAGAGAGCGAATGGTAAGCACCCAACACCCGAAGGGCTCAACTGATCACATCCAAACGACTTCCTGATGGGATTGTGTACGTAACTGGTTTACTGTTGTTAATAGTGGTTGAACTTCTATGCAAGTCCCCTTGTTGGGGGAGAGGGAATGAATGAAAGCATAAGGTGAAATAAAACCTAAAATAAATCAAAAAGGTTAAACAGAAATCAAACCAAATGAATTGTGTTTCTTCTTCAATTGTAAACATAAATTAGTTATGCAACAATAACCTAATTGGATGTTAATGTATTGTGATCAAATTGATTTAGTCCATGAAGTTAATTCCTGCTTTCAGGCAAGAACCTGTGTGTCCAATTATGCGTGTTGTATCACCGCAGTTGACCACCAGAGACCCAACTCAGATGTTGTTAACCTACTATGGCGGACCACTAGAGGTGCAATTTCAATGGAGTGGCACTGCTATGGCTTGCCACTAGAAGCGCAATTTCAAAATGGAGTGGTAGTTCTATGCCTGACCATCAGGGGAGCAATATCGAAATGGGGTCGTAGTTCTATGCCTGACCACTGGAGGCGCGATTTCGAAATGGAGTGGTAGTTCTATGCCTGACCACTAGAGGCGCAATTTCGAACTGGAGTGGTAGTTCTATGCCTGACCACTAGGGGCGCAATATCGAAATGGAGTGGTAGTTCTATGCCTGACCACCGGGGGCGCAATATCGAAATGGAGTGGTAGTTCTATGCCTGACCACTAGAGGCGCGATTTCGAAATGGAGTGTTAGTTCTATGCCTGACCACTAGTGGCGCAATTTCGAAATGGAGTGGTAGTTCTATGCCTGACCACCGGGGGCGCAATATCGAAATGGAGTGGTAGTTCTATGCCTGACCACCGGGGGCGCAATATCGAAATGGAGTGGTAGTTCTATGCCTGACCACCGGGGGCGCAATATTGAAATGGAGTGGTAGTTCTATGCCTGACCACCGGGGGCGCAATATCGAAATGGAGTGGTAGTTCTATGCCTGGCCACTGGAGGCGCAATTTCGAAATGGAGTGGAAGTTCTATGCCTGACCACTAGAGGTAACCAAACGGTTGCCGACGCAAGATGAGTGACACACACATTTAATGCATGCGCATGCCGCTTGCGGCCTTCTTCTGTGCCTTGCACAGTATAAACCCCCTTAAAACAATTACTGAAGCGAGACGGCGCTCGCGTTACGGCGACGGATTTAAATTGTGAGTGCACTATAATTTGTCGCAAATGGTGCTTAACCACGGTGGGTCTCAAGCACAGGAGACTCCCAATTTCTAAATGACACACTCACAGCGCAAAGTTGTGTTAAACTTGCTTTGTCTACAGCAGGCACACACATACGAGTATGATCCTGATAGGTAACTAAGCTATCGGTCTTATGTCCAAGCGCAACATAATTTAGGTTAGAACCTCGTAACAAGTATTCCCGTTTGCTAATAGAGAGATCTCTCCCAGGATATATAGAAACGGAGAAACTCCGAATCGAACCTGGAAACAAAGCGCTACATCTGAGAATTTCGTCAGACATATGGTTAAGGGTCACTGCAGTTTAATACGAAAGAACTACAATGAAATAACCGAAAATAAAACAAAATAATATAACTACTAATAATAGAAATAAAAATAACTATAATAAGCCCTTATGATCCCGCTTAAATGCCTTCAGATTGCCATGAGTGCGACTTTGGCAACCAGTTCACAGTAGCGCTTCTTCACTGCACGTTCGGTCATAAAAAATTTAAATTGTGTGCTCAGAATAAGTTTAAACCTTCTGCCTTGTGATTATTAACCAATTGTTATGCCGAATGGTCGGCTCCTCCAAACTCAATTGCGAAACACTGTGAGTCTGTTAATGTGTGACTTAAATGGAACTCATTAATAACCAGTATCGCGTAATAACCTGGGTTAGAATAGAAGGCTCATACAACAAGCTGCGTCACCAGGTAATGTAAACGATCGGTAGCGAAGCTCCCCTCACGGCCAACGAGAGAGAGTCTCGCGATATTTCAGGCGAATTTGAGGTTTCAGAGCGTAGATCGCACAGGCAGGGATTCTTGTGAGCACTCAATGAACAGAGGCTGAAGTTGTGTAAAAGACATGCATTTATTCCTATAACTAACATAAGACAGACATTACACCTAACAAACAATAAACACGAAATAACGGAGTGGACACAAACAATGTAATCATGAAAATGCAATGACCAGATTTAAAATGAGTAACCTTAAAAGGGAAAATACTGTTCTGCAATGCAAGCAATTTTGCAAAAAATCTTATCTAGCTCTGATTTAAAAGAACCCAGGGTTTTAGCTTGTGTTACAATAACAGGAAGACTATTCCATACTCTAACTACACGCTGTGTACAGAAATGCTTCATCAAATTCGTTTTAAAATGTTCTCCAGCTAATTTCCACTTATGGCCACGAGTTCTGGTATTTAAACTAACATTGAAATAGTCATTTGGCTGAAAAGCATCCAGACCTGTTAGAATCTTAAACACCTGGATTATGTCCCCCCTTAGTCTCCTTTGCTCGAGGCTAAACAGATTCAGCTCAGCTAACCTCTCCTCATTAGACATTCCTCTAAGACCAGGAATCATTCTCGTTGCCCTACGTTGCACCTTTTCCAAGGCAGCAATGTCCTTCTTAAGGTATGGTAACCAAACCCGCACACAATATTCTAGGTGGGGTCTTACCAAGGAATTATGTTATCGTAGCATCACTTGCCTTGTCTTAAACTCCACACACCTAGAGATGCAATGTGCCTTCTCGCGTGGTGTTCCTGCAGAGGGAGTCTGTGAGTGCTGGAGATTGGGGGAGGGGGCAGTGTGGCTATGTCTGCTCTGTGTTCCTCCAGACGAGCAAAGAAGCTGTTTAGCTCCTTTGCTAAAAGGGCGTTGCTGTTAACAGTGACGGTGTTGTTGCCTTTGAAGTTTGTAATGTGTTGTATTCCCTGCCACACCCACTGTGGGTTGTTGTATGTGAAGTAGACCTCTATTTTCTGTTTCTCTGCCTGCCTGGCAACCTTGATGCCCCTATTCAGGTTAGCTCTGGCTGCACTCTGTGTTCTTGACTGCGCTGTCTTGTCCTGTAGTATTGTATTGTTGCTCTTGTGTTTATCTTGCACTTTCTCCCTCTGTTTGTGCTCCTTTCACTCTGTATAGTTCTATCTTGCCCGCACTTGTGTCATCTTGTGTTGTTTCTGTTTTTCTTCTTTGTCTTGCACCGTGGTCCAGGAGGAACAATGTTTCCTTTCACTGTGTACTGTGTATATTGCTGAAATAACAATAAACCCACTTGACCACCTGCCTCGATTCATCCTGAAGAGTTTTCCAATGTTGTTCAAAGGTCTGTTTGTTTCGGGTGAAGGACACGCCCCTGGACGTGCTGGATAAGGGGACCACAGATCAGTGTCCTCAGTCCTGCTTCTCCCTTCAAAGCTGAGAGGAAGATGACCCGCCTGCTGGTTCTGGTTTTGGCTTATGGAGCTCTGCTTATCTCCACAGAGGCCCAGCAAGATTACCACAGTCTCCCTGCACTCTACAAGACGGCCATTAAACTCGCAGTCGAAAATGCTCATCAAGGAACCCGTCAGCACATGAATTTCTATAACATCCAGGGCCGTCCGAAGGTAACTGCTGAGAAAGTGTTTACAAAAGTGTGAAACTTTCATCATCTGCAAGCTGAACTAATGAGAATCACATTGATTTTGATGTTTTAATTTCAATGCATATGATGCTTAATGTCTCTTCACAATGAAAGTGATGGTTGTATATCTCAGCCCTGGTCAATTTTACCTTCTCACAGTTTCTCTCTGAATCTGCTGCAGTCAAGTCTGTGACAGTTTGCCATTTTTTGGGTGATTATTGTTTGTTATATTGCCTTTAAAACAGTTGTAGGCAATTTTGTATATAACGTGTTTATGTGATTTAGATCAGCAGTGAATACATTGACATTGAGATTCTCTTGAGAGCAACAAAATGTCCAAAGTCAACTGCAACAGACCATCGGGCTGACTGTATTTTCATGGACAAGAGGGTAAGTAAAGAGTCACTGTGACTGTGAGCATTGGACATATCAGTTAGCAAATTAATTTAGGTTCATGTTAACTTTTTTGATGCCCTGCGGAGGAAAGTTAGCCAACAATAAAGTAACAAATAGATAGGTGGCCTCAAACAGCCAGTTCCATCACCTTATTCTCAAATTTTAGTAGGTTTACAGGCTTAAAGGCTGGATTACCAGGCAGTTGAAATCAGCCTTAAATGGCAGTGTGGTGTTTTGTGGTGAAAGGGCAATTAAATCTGGTCAGAGCAGGGTAGATGCGCAGTGTGAATTACCCTTTAAATTTACCTCTTTAAATAGTGAACTACAGGACCACTTAGCTTGATCGGAGGACAGTATTTTAATACAGAGCAGTGTTCAGTTAAACGGGATTTGTTGTTCATACTTTTAGATGAACTTGCTTTGTATAATATAGCCTTAAGGTGACCCTGCTTTGGAAGCTCTTTCCTCTAAAATTGTTCTGTGTCATTAAACCCTGCAGTCCAGCAGCTCTGCCTTAAATCTTTAGATATATCTTTACTACACCTTCTCTCACTGTATTTATTGCCCACCACTCTTTAAATACTGTTTTTGTGTGTCTGTGTGTTTTTGCAGCCATTCATTAACTGTAGAGTTTGCAGCAGACGGTCTGGTAATAATCTTACACATCCATCAATTGACTGTGTACCAAACAAGAAAGTGGATGAAGTAAGTGTAGAGAGTCTTAGCATTATGGAAATGTAACAGGTGTGTGAATTGTGTCTAAACATGTGGTTAAACTTTGATTGTGTTTGTACATGCAAAAATTTGATCAGAGTACTGTTTATTAATGACAAGGTTACTTTTAATCTGAACAACAGTGGCAGCACCAGGGAAAAGCTTGGGGGGGGGGCTCTAGCTCCTCCTCCAATGACCATAGTACCCCCACAGCACCCCCAAAATATTGGTTTCATTTTTTCTTTAACTATCTGTAAAATCTGTATATTGTGTAAGACATTTTTGCGGTTTTTATAGCATACTTGTAGTGTATTTTTTCTTCAAAGTACACATAGAGGCTCTGTGAGCTAGACGTTAGAATTTCATATTTTATCATATTTTATCCATGCTGTAGCTTATCGTGCTGTGTGCTTCTATACAGCATCTACATAAGCTGAAAAGCTAAAGCACCCGCTCTAAATAATCTCACTCCCCTATAGCACCTGTAGCATTAAGTCACTGGCGCTGCCACTGCTGAATAAACGACTCCAATCTGACTAAACCGCTTAACTTTTCCTCCCCATGTTACATTTCAGGACAAACGACGTAATATGTGTCCTTCTGATAAACCTCCTCTCAGATCTAAAACTGCCTTGGCTTCCAAGGACACTAAAGAAGCTGAAGGAGACTGTCTGGGCTGTTTCTGATGGCTGATGGTCCTGCAATGTGGACCAGAGGAGGAAACTGGAAGGGAAAATGCTTTGCTTTATATCATGCCCACCCAAAGCCCCCAGTGAGTAAGCCATAGGCGCCGATAGCATGGAAAAACTCCCAAGAAGGAAGAAACCTTGGGAGGGACCAAACTCAAAGGGGGAGCCCATCCTCCTGGGGCCGGCAAAGTGTAGGTGCAGGATCACAAAAAACTTAACGAGAGAATTCGACTGTCCCTCACAAAAACTGTAAAGTTTTAGTGGCTAAATTGCTTTTTCTATGCCTTTTCAAACAGGAGGAGATTTGTTTGGCTATACGTAGAAATTTTCTATACAATTTAGACAGCACAGAATCATTAACCTACTTTAATGAATTTATTTATACAACCACATATTTCACACATTTTGACATCAGTCATGCAGTGAAGATACAGTCTCTTTATTTCTTGACGCCAACCCTCCCCATTAATCCGGGCTTGGGACCGACACCTAGTTGAGCTGGCTTGCTCCCTTAAGTGGCTGGGTTAGGCTAAACTATGTACATATTTATAAAGACTACAATAAATTTATAAAGACCTCCCTAAATATGTAGTCTAACAAAACGCAGTTTAAAGAAGGTAGCCTACCTGGTAAACAAAGAAATTAAAAGGCCCACAGCATATAATCGGGCTATATTCCAAGCAGTTTTTAAGAACGTAACCTACATGGCGAAATTGAATTACTTTCTGGACCAACAAACGCAACCAGGCATGAACATTATGCACCTTCCTAGTCTTGATGTAAGTCGTCCTACAGATGAGGACGTTAGGCAGCCTTTAGATCCGACCCATCATGCACTGCAGTTTTTTGCAAATTCCTCAGACGGAAAACCATTAAATACCTCTTCTATTACCTTATATTACCTTATATTCATGTAATAAATATACAAATATCAATTAGTTGGAAATCAGCCAGACAGACGTAATTACTACAAATGGTTTCCACTGTATTTGTGACTCTGAGTGCCGCAGGCTTGGATGCAGTGCCGCACCATTTTGTAAGGCATGCACTGGCCAATCATGTAGCACTTCTCTCAGAAATATTAATGAGACATCACCTACCACCCTGCAAAAAAGAAATTTGCCGCTTGTCCCCCTGCACATGAGCCAACTTGGCTGCGTCAACCAGCGGAGCTCCGGAGCCTCTGGAGAAACACGCGGCAAAAAAGGCTCGCATGCGGTCTTCCAAAGTTTGGGAATACTTCAGTCATGACACCTTTTCTGCGCCTCTACTGTAGCTGGCGTTAATGATGCTGTTTCAGCCATTTTATATTTTCTGTTTACTTATTCTGTCATGTAAGACTGAGACAAATTATCGTTTACGACAATTCTTACACACTGTAGCCTGACTTGCTGACTTAAGTAAGTTTAACTATAAGCTACCTTTGCTAGTGTTTGTGAATAACATGTTTCTCTAGTTATGAAATTATTCCATGTTTTAGCATCTGTTTCAACATTAAAGTCAAATTGGTATACTGAAATATATAAAAACTATTGAACTATTAACTTAAGTCTAACATAGAAAATCCTACTGAATCTCTTAAGATTTTCCTTTTTTGTTAATGCACTAATGTTTAAGAAGTGTCTTAATAAATTGAATTTCAGATTTGTGTGTGGGTGGGAGTGGGTGAATTGTATTAAATTCATACATTCATTCTTTTGGCTCAGACATTACTGACCTAAAACAAATTGAGGCATTGGGTAAGTGCTTAAATTAGCTACTAAATGGCAAAAAATATTCTAAATATCACATTTTCCATTCTTCGGTATAATTTTAACGAATCACCTATGCTGCCAAACATTAACGCATAGATTGTCACAACACTCTATGTTTTAGTTCTTCTTTATGTGTATAGGACGGTGTGATGGTTCTGGTGGTGGGTGTGGCCGACGCTGCTCGCGATGTTTGGCTATGCTGCAGTCCCAGGGACCAAGTTGGAACACATTTCCACCTTCAAGCTTAGGTGGAAAAACGGCACCGAGACCCAGCAGCAGGACAACTTCACTTGTCCAGACAACCAGCCCTGCTTCATCATTGAAGTAAGCCCTGTGAACAGGAGCGAGATGTACTTCTGCAGTGGATGTTATAGCGGAAAGAACATCCCCATCCTCACGTCTGCCGGAGTGCCCCCTCAAGTGGGTGTGTGACTTAACTCGATGGATGAATTGGACAGAATGTACTGTTACTAGAGGTCGACCGATATGGGTTTTTCAATAGCCGATGCCGATATTTAGGAGTCAGGGTCAGGCGATGGCCGATATATGCTGCTGATTTTTTTTGGCCGATAATTGGACGTTTTCCCCTCTATTTGCATGGTAAAATATCACACTAATAATAACAAACGATACACAAAATTTCTCAATTTAGCATTTATTGAATACTCAACTTGGAAACAATAACACATTTATAAACAATAAAAATAGCAGCATCAGAATCTCTGTTAGTGCACAATATAGCAGCAAACTCCTCATGTTTGACGGAAGGAAATTTGTAAACAATACAAAAAGGAATAAGCATGTTATCTTCAGTTGTAATCCCACTTCCAGTCCCTGAGTCTTACTCACCACACTCATACTTCACAGCAATCAGACAGCAGTTAATTAACCAGAAGAGAAAAATGCAAAAACACAACAGAACTTGTAAATAATAACAAACTAATAGACAATAAAAATAGCAGCATCAGAATCTCTATTAGTGCCAAATATAGCAGCAAACTCCTCATGTCTGACGGAAGGAAAATTTGTAAATACACAAAGGAATGAGCACATCTTCAGTTTTAATCCCATTTCCAGTCCCTGAGTCTTCCTCATCCCACAAGCAGGCAAGGCATGTCACCCCGGTTGTGTGACACTTATTTTATATAATAAAATAAGTGCCCCCTGCGGCCCCAGAGCCCGAGCAGCCGTCTCCGCTGCCTGCAGCTACCGCGCCCACGTCCGAGGCGCTTTCCCTGCCTGCAGCTCCTGGGCAGGCGCCCCCTCTGCAGCCTGCAGCTCCAGTCCCTGGCCCCACTCCAGTCCCTTCTCCCCCTGTGACTCTGGTACCCTCACCCCGACGAGCCCGACCCCGGCCGCAGGTCCTTATGTCTGTGTCCCATAAGGGGAGAGGACACAGACGCACGGCTGGGGTCCCACCCGCCCAGCCCCCTGGCTCGCCCTCCCTCGCCGGCGCTAGGGCTTGGTCGGCACCTGCGGGTCCTGGCCCTCCGGGTCGGCTGTCGTCTGCGGGTCCCCCTCCGCGGCCTCGTCGCCCTGCCTCGGTCCCTCCTCCGGCGTCTTATCGGTTGCCTGCGGGCCCCCCGACGGCGGCTCCTCATTCGCCTGCTGGTCCTCCCGCTCTGGCGTGTCGGAGGACGTCGCCGTCTGCTGCGGCTCCCCCTCTCTCCTTGCCCTCGCCAGGGTCCCTTCCAGCTCCTTCGTCCCCTTCCCTGGTCTCCCCTCCGACTCCCTCCTTCGTCCCTGCGTCTGTCCCTCACCCCGTCTCCTCGGCCCCTCCGGCTCCGGCCTCCCGGCCGCCTGCAGCCCTTCCGGCTGCCTCCCGTCGCCCGCTGGGTCTCCCTCGGGCTCCTCTTGGTTCCCCCTCCTTCTCTCCCTGGCCTCCCGTCTTTGTCCCTCCTGCCTCTGCTCCCCCTCGCTTTGTTCCTCCTGTCTCTGTCCCTCCTCTCTTTGTCCCTCGTCCCTCTGGCTTCTGCTCCTCTTTCCCCGATGTTCCCTTCGTTCACTCCCGGTCCTTTTGTCCTGCCTGTTCCCTCCGTGTCCCCCTTTCTGATCTGTTTCTCTGCCTTTCCTGTTTTATGTCAAGTCTTGTCCTGGCTCCTTCCCCTGTGCCAGTTCTGTCTGTCCGTTCTGTTCCCTGTCCCTCATTAATGAGGTTTTATATAGATATACATATATGCCCAGCTTGTCCGCTCCTCGTGTGTGCCACGCCCCCTGATTACCCACGTGTGCTTCCCTGATCGTCTCCTGCTTTGCCCGATTACTTTGATTAGTCATGACCTATTTTAAGTTCTGGTCTTACCTGTTTGCCCTGTCCGTCATTGTAGTTTGTCAATGCCTGCGTTCCGTCCTGCTCTACCCGCTCCGTTTCCCCGATTAAAGACCCGTTTTCACAAACACAAAAAATTGGTTCAGATAGGGGACGGACAATCTGATTGGTTCAGATAGGCGACGGACAATCTGATTGGTTCAGATAGGCGACGGACAATCTGATTGGTTCAGATAGGCGACGGACAATCTGATTGGTTCAGATAGGCGACGGACAATCTGATTGGTTCAGATAGGCGACGGACAATCTGATTGGTTCAGATAGGCGACGGACAATCTGATTGGTTCAGATAGGCGACGGACAATCTGATTGGTTCAGATAGGCGACGGACAATCTGATTGGTTCAGATAGGCGACGGACAATCTGATTGGTTCAGATAGGCGACGGACAATCTGATTGGTTCAGATAGGCGACGGACAATCTGATTGGTTCAGATAGGCGACGGACAATCTGATTGGTTCAGATAGGCGACGGACAATCTGATTGGTTCAGATAGGCGACGGACAATCTGATTGGTTCAGATAGGCGACGGACAATCTGATTGGTTCAGATAGGCGACGGACAATCTGATTGGTTCAGATAGGCGACGGACAATCTGATTGGTTCAGATAGGCGACGGACAATCTGATTGGTTCAGATAGGCGACGGACAATCTGATTGGTTCAGATAGGCGACGGACAATCTGATTGGTTCAGATAGGCGACGGACAATCTGATTGGTTCAGATAGGCGACGGACAATCTGATTGGTTCAGATAGGCGACGGACAATCTGATTGGTTCAGATAGGCGACGGACAATCTGATTGGTTCAGATAGGCGACGGACAATCTGATTGGTTCAGATAGGCGACGGACAATCTGATTGGTTCAGATAGGCGACGGACAATCTGATTGGTTCAGATAGGCGACGGACAATCTGATTGGTTCAGATAGGCGACGGACAATCTGATTGGTTCAGATAGGCGACGGACAATCTGATTGGTTCAGATAGGCGACGGACAATCTGATTGGTTCAGATAGGCGACGGACAATCTGATTGGTTCAGATAGGCGACGGACAATCTGATTGGTTCAGATAGGCGACGGACAATCTGATTGGTTCAGATAGGCGACGGACAATCTGATTGGTTCAGATAGGCGACGGACAATCTGATTGGTTCAGATAGGCGACGGACAATCTGATTGGTTCAGATAGGCGACGGACAATCTGATTGGTTCAGATAGGCGACGGACAATCTGATTGGTTCAGATAGGCGACGGACAATCTGATTGGTTCAGATAGGCGACGGACAATCTGATTGGCTCAGATTGTCCGTCGCCTATCTGAGCCAATCAGATTGTCCGTCGCCTATCTGAGCCAATCAGATTGTCCGTCGCCTATCTGAGCCAATCAGATTGTCCGTCGCCTATCTGAGCCAATCAGATTGTCCGTCGCCTATCTGAGCCAATCAGATTGTCCGTCGCCTATCTGAGCCAATCAGATTGTCCGTCGCCTATCTGAGCCAATCAGATTGTCCGTCGCCTATCTGAGCCAATCAGATTGTCCGTCGCCTATCTGAGCCAATCAGATTGTCCGTCGCCTATCTGAGCCAATCAGATTGTCCGTCGCCTATCTGAGCCAATCAGATTGTCCGTCGCCTATCTGAGCCAATCAGATTGTCCGTCGCCTATCTGAGCCAATCAGATTGTCCGTCGCCTATCTGAGCCAATCAGATTGTCCGTCGCCTATCTGAGCCAATCAGATTGTCCGTCGCCTATCTGAGCCAATCAGATTGTCCGTCGCCTATCTGAGCCAATCAGATTGTCCGTCGCCTATCTGAGCCAATCAGATTGTCCGTCGCCTATCTGAGCCAATTTTTTGTGTTTGTGAAAACGGGTCTTTAATCGGGGAAACGGAGCGGGTAGAGCAGGACGGAACGCAGGCATTGACAAACTACAATGACGGACAGGGCAAACAGGTAAGACCAGAACTTAAAATAGGTCATGACTAATCAAAGTAATCGGGCAAAGCAGGAGACGATCAGGGAAGCACACGTGGGTAATCAGGGGGCGTGGCACACACGAGGAGCGGACAAGCCGGGCATATATGTATATCTATATAAAACCTCATTAATGAGGGACAGGGAACAGAACGGACAGACAGAACTGGCACAGGGGAAGGAGCCAGGACAAGACTTGACATAAAACAGGAAAGGCAGAGAAACAGATCAGAAAGGGGGACACGGAGGGAACAGGCAGGACAAAAGGACCGGGAGTGAACGAAGGGAACATCGGGGAAAGAGGAGCAGAAGCCAGAGGGACGAGGGACAAAGAGAGGAGGGACAGAGACAGGAGGAACAAAGCGAGGGGGAGCAGAGGCAGGAGGGACAAAGACGGGAGGCCAGGGAGAGAAGGAGGGGGAACCAAGAGGAGCCCGAGGGAGACCCAGCGGGCGACGGGAGGCAGCCGGAAGGGCTGCAGGCGGCCGGGAGGCCGGAGCCGGAGGGGCCGAGGAGACGGGGTGAGGGACAGACGCAGGGACGAAGGAGGGAGTCGGAGGGGAGACCAGGGAAGGGGACGAAGGAGCTGGAAGGGACCCTGGCGAGGGCAAGGAGAGAGGGGGAGCCGCAGCAGACGGCGACGTCCTCCGACACGCCAGAGCGGGAGGACCAGCAGGCGAATGAGGAGCCGCCGTCGGGGGGCCCGCAGGCAACCGATAAGACGCCGGAGGAGGGACCGAGGCAGGGCGACGAGGCCGCGGAGGGGGACCCGCAGACGACAGCCGACCCGGAGGGCCAGGACCCGCAGGTGCCGACCAAGCCCTAGCGCCGGCGAGGGAGGGCGAGCCAGGGGGCTGGGCGGGTGGGACCCCAGCCGTGCGTCTGTGTCCTCTCCCCTTATGGGACACAGACATAAGGACCTGCGGCCGGGGTCGGGCTCGTCGGGGTGAGGGTACCAGAGTCACAGGGGGAGAAGGGACTGGAGTGGGGCCAGGGACTGGAGCTGCAGGCTGCAGAGGGGGCGCCTGCCCGGGAGCTGCAGGCAGGGAAAGCGCCTCGGACGTGGGCGCGGTAGCTGCAGGCAGCGGAGACGGCTGCTCGGGCTCTGGGGCCGCAGGGGGCACTTATTTTATTATATAAAATAAGTGTCACACAACCGGGGTGACATGCCTTGCCTGCTTGTGGGATGAGGAAGACTCAGGGACTGGAAATGGGATTAAAACTGAAGATGTGCTCATTCCTTTGTGTATTTACAAATTTTCCTTCCGTCAGACATGAGGAGTTTGCTGCTATATTTGGCACTAATAGAGATTCTGATGCTGCTATTTTTATTGTCTATTAGTTTGTTATTATTTACAAGTTCTGTTGTGTTTTTGCATTTTTCTCTTCTGGTTAATTAACTGCTGTCTGATTGCTGTGAAGTATGAGTGTGGTGAGTAAGACTCAGGGACTGGAAGTGGGATTACAACTGAAGATAACATGCTTATTCCTTTTTGTATTGTTTACAAATTTCCTTCCGTCAAACATGAGGAGTTTGCTGCTATATTGTGCACTAACAGAGATTCTGATGCTGCTATTTTTATTGTTTATAAATGTGTTATTGTTTCCAAGTTGAGTATTCAATAAATGCTAAATTGAGAAATTTTGTGTATCGTTTGTTATTATTAGTGTGATATTTTACCATGCAAATAGAGGGGAAAACGTCCAATTATCGGCCAAAAAAAATCAGCAGCATATATCGGCCATCGCCTGACCCTGACTCCTAAATATCGGCATCGGCTATTGAAAAACCCATATCGGTCGACCTCTAGTAACAGTACATTCTGTCCAATTCATCCATCGAGTTAAGTCACACACCCACTTGAGGGGGCACTCCGGCAGACGTGAGGATGGGGATGTTCTTTCCGCTATAACATCCACTGCAGAAGTACATCTCGCTCCTGTTCACAGGGCTTACTTCAATGATGAAGCAGGGCTGGTTGTCTGGACAAGTGAAGTTGTCCTGCTGCTGGGTCTCGGTGCCGTTTTTCCACCTAAGCTTGAAGGTGGAAATGTGTTCCAACTTGGTCCCTGGGACTGCAGCATAGCCAAACATCGCGAGCAGCGTCGGCCACACCCACCACCAGAACCATCACACCGTCCTATACACATAAAGAAGAACTAAAACATAGAGTGTTGTGACAATCTATGCGTTAATGTTTGGCAGCATAGGTGATTCGTTAAAATTATACCGAAGAATGGAAAATGTGATATTTAGAATATTTTTTGCCATTTAGTAGCTAATTTAAGCACTTACCCAATGCCTCAATTTGTTTTAGGTCAGTAATGTCTGAGCCAAAAGAATGAATGTATGAATTTAATACAATTCACCCACTCCCACCCACACACAAATCTGAAATTCAATTTATTAAGACACTTCTTAAACATTAGTGCATTAACAAAAAAGGAAAATCTTAAGAGATTCAGTAGGATTTTCTATGTTAGACTTAAGTTAATAGTTCAATAGTTTTTATATATTTCAGTATACCAATTTGACTTTAATGTTGAAACAGATGCTAAAACATGGAATAATTTCATAACTAGAGAAACATGTTATTCACAAACACTAGCAAAGGTAGCTTATAGTTAAACTTACTTAAGTCAGCAAGTCAGGCTACAGTGTGTAAGAATTGTCGTAAACGATAATTTGTCTCAGTCTTACATGACAGAATAAGTAAACAGAAAATATAAAATGGCTGAAACAGCATCATTAACGCCAGCTACAGTAGAGGCGCAGAAAAGGTGTCATGACTGAAGTATTCCCAAACTTTGGAAGACCGCATGCGAGCCTTTTTTGCCGCGTGTTTCTCCAGAGGCTCCGGAGCTCCGCTGGTTGACGCAGCCAAGTTGGCTCATGTGCAGGGGGACAAGCGGCAAATTTCTTTTTTGCAGGGTGGTAGGTGATGTCTCATTAATATTTCTGAGAGAAGTGCTACATGATTGGCCAGTGCATGCCTTACAAAATGGTGCGGCACTGCATCCAAGCCTGCGGCACTCAGAGTCACAAATACAGTGGAAACCATTTGTAGTAATTACGTCTGTCTGGCTGATTTCCAACTAATTGATATTTGTATATTTATTACATGAATATAAGGTAATATAAGGTAATAGAAGAGGTATTTAATGGTTTTCCGTCTGAGGAATTTGCAAAAAACTGCAGTGCATGATGGGTCGGATCTAAAGGCTGCCTAACGTCCTCATCTGTAGGACGACTTACATCAAGACTAGGAAGGTGCATAATGTTCATGCCTGGTTGCGTTTGTTGGTCCAGAAAGTAATTCAATTTCGCCATGTAGGTTACGTTCTTAAAAACTGCTTGGAATATAGCCCGATTATATGCTGTGGGCCTTTTAATTTCTTTGTTTACCAGGTAGGCTACCTTCTTTAAACTGCGTTTTGTTAGACTACATATTTAGGGAGGTCTTTATAAATTTATTGTAGTCTTTATAAATATGTACATAGTTTAGCCTAACCCAGCCACTTAAGGGAGCAAGCCAGCTCAACTAGGTGTCGGTCCCAAGCCCGGATTAATGGGGAGGGTTGGCGTCAAGAAATAAAGAGACTGTATCTTCACTGCATGACTGATGTCAAAATGTGTGAAATATGTGGTTGTATAAATAAATTCATTAAAGTAGGTTAATGATTCTGTGCTGTCTAAATTGTATAGAAAATTTCTACATATAGCCAAACAAATCTCCTCCTGTTTGAAAAGGCATAGAAAAAGCAATTTAGCCACTAAAACTTTACAGTTTTTGTGAGGGACAGTCGAATTCTCTCGTTAAGTTTTTTGTGATCCTGCACCTACACTTTGCCGGCCCCAGGAGGATGGGCTCCCCCTTTGAGTTTGGTCCCTCCCAAGGTTTCTTCCTTCTTGGGAGTTTTTCCATGCTATCGGCGCCTATGGCTTACTCACTGGGGGCTTTGGGTGGGCATGATATAAAGCAAAGCATTTTCCCTTCCAGTTTCCTCCTCTGGTCCACATTGCAGGACCATCAGCCATCAGAAACAGCCCAGACAGTCTCCTTCAGCTTCTTTAGTGTCCTTGGAAGCCAAGGCAGTTTTAGATCTGAGAGGAGGTTTATCAGAAGGACACATATTACGTCGTTTGTCCTGAAATGTAACATGGGGAGGAAAAGTTAAGCGGTTTAGTCAGATTGGAGTCGTTTATTCAGCAGTGGCAGCGCCAGTGACTTAATGCTACAGGTGCTATAGGGGAGTGAGATTATTTAGAGCGGGTGCTTTAGCTTTTCAGCTTATGTAGATGCTGTATAGAAGCACACAGCACGATAAGCTACAGCATGGATAAAATATGATAAAATATGAAATTCTAACGTCTAGCTCACAGAGCCTCTATGTGTACTTTGAAGAAAAAATACACTACAAGTATGCTATAAAAACCGCAAAAATGTCTTACACAATATACAGATTTTACAGATAGTTAAAGAAAAAATGAAACCAATATTTTGGGGGTGCTGTGGGGGTACTATGGTCATTGGAGGAGGAGCTAGAGCCCCCCCCCCCAAGCTTTTCCCTGGTGCTGCCACTGTTGTTCAGATTAAAAGTAACCTTGTCATTAATAAACAGTACTCTGATCAAATTTTTGCATGTACAAACACAATCAAAGTTTAACCACATGTTTAGACACAATTCACACACCTGTTACATTTCCATAATGCTAAGACTCTCTACACTTACTTCATCCACTTTCTTGTTTGGTACACAGTCAATTGATGGATGTGTAAGATTATTACCAGACCGTCTGCTGCAAACTCTACAGTTAATGAATGGCTGCAAAAACACACAGACACACAAAAACAGTATTTAAAGAGTGGTGGGCAATAAATACAGTGAGAGAAGGTGTAGTAAAGATATATCTAAAGATTTAAGGCAGAGCTGCTGGACTGCAGGGTTTAATGACACAGAACAATTTTAGAGGAAAGAGCTTCCAAAGCAGGGTCACCTTAAGGCTATATTATACAAAGCAAGTTCATCTAAAAGTATGAACAACAAATCCCGTTTAACTGAACACTGCTCTGTATTAAAATACTGTCCTCCGATCAAGCTAAGTGGTCCTGTAGTTCACTATTTAAAGAGGTAAATTTAAAGGGTAATTCACACTGCGCATCTACCCTGCTCTGACCAGATTTAATTGCCCTTTCACCACAAAACACCACACTGCCATTTAAGGCTGATTTCAACTGCCTGGTAATCCAGCCTTTAAGCCTGTAAACCTACTAAAATTTGAGAATAAGGTGATGGAACTGGCTGTTTGAGGCCACCTATCTATTTGTTACTTTATTGTTGGCTAACTTTCCTCCGCAGGGCATCAAAAAAGTTAACATGAACCTAAATTAATTTGCTAACTGATATGTCCAATGCTCACAGTCACAGTGACTCTTTACTTACCCTCTTGTCCATGAAAATACAGTCAGCCCGATGGTCTGTTGCAGTTGACTTTGGACATTTTGTTGCTCTCAAGAGAATCTCAATGTCAATGTATTCACTGCTGATCTAAATCACATAAACACGTTATATACAAAATTGCCTACAACTGTTTTAAAGGCAATATAACAAACAATAATCACCCAAAAAATGGCAAACTGTCACAGACTTGACTGCAGCAGATTCAGAGAGAAACTGTGAGAAGGTAAAATTGACCAGGGCTGAGATATACAACCATCACTTTCATTGTGAAGAGACATTAAGCATCATATGCATTGAAATTAAAACATCAAAATCAATGTGATTCTCATTAGTTCAGCTTGCAGATGATGAAAGTTTCACACTTTTGTAAACACTTTCTCAGCAGTTACCTTCGGACGGCCCTGGATGTTATAGAAATTCATGTGCTGACGGGTTCCTTGATGAGCATTTTCGACTGCGAGTTTAATGGCCGTCTTGTAGAGTGCAGGGAGACTGTGGTAATCTTGCTGGGCCTCTGTGGAGATAAGCAGAGCTCCATAAGCCAAAACCAGAACCAGCAGGCGGGTCATCTTCCTCTCAGCTTTGAAGGGAGAAGCAGGACTGAGGACACTGATCTGTGGTCCCCTTATCCAGCACGTCCAGGGGCGTGTCCTTCACCCGAAACAAACAGACCTTTGAACAACATTGGAAAACTCTTCAGGATGAATCGAGGCAGGTGGTCAAGTGGGTTTATTGTTATTTCAGCAATATACACAGTACACAGTGAAAGGAAACATTGTTCCTCCTGGACCACGGTGCAAGACAAAGAAGAAAAACAGAAACAACACAAGATGACACAAGTGCGGGCAAGATAGAACTATACAGAGTGAAAGGAGCACAAACAGAGGGAGAAAGTGCAAGATAAACACAAGAGCAACAATACAATACTACAGGACAAGACAGCGCAGTCAAGAACACAGAGTGCAGCCAGAGCTAACCTGAATAGGGGCATCAAGGTTGCCAGGCAGGCAGAGAAACAGAAAATAGAGGTCTACTTCACATACAACAACCCACAGTGGGTGTGGCAGGGAATACAACACATTACAAACTTCAAAGGCAACAACACCGTCACTGTTAACAGCAACGCCCTTTTAGCAAAGGAGCTAAACAGCTTCTTTGCTCGTCTGGAGGAACACAGAGCAGACATAGCCACACTGCCCCCTCCCCCAATCTCCAGCACTCACAGACTCCCTCTGCAGGAACACCACGCGAGAAGGCACATTGCATCTCTAGGTGTGTGGAGTTTAAGACAAGGCAAGTGATGCTACGATAACATAATTCCTTGGTAAGACCCCACCTAGAATATTGTGTGCGGGTTTGGTTACCATACCTTAAGAAGGACATTGCTGCCTTGGAAAAGGTGCAACGTAGGGCAACGAGAATGATTCCTGGTCTTAGAGGAATGTCTAATGAGGAGAGGTTAGCTGAGCTGAATCTGTTTAGCCTCGAGCAAAGGAGACTAAGGGGGGACATAATCCAGGTGTTTAAGATTCTAACAGGTCTGGATGCTTTTCAGCCAAATGACTATTTCAATGTTAGTTTAAATACCAGAACTCGTGGCCATAAGTGGAAATTAGCTGGAGAACATTTTAAAACGAATTTGATGAAGCATTTCTGTACACAGCGTGTAGTTAGAGTATGGAATAGTCTTCCTGTTATTGTAACACAAGCTAAAACCCTGGGTTCTTTTAAATCAGAGCTAGATAAGATTTTTTGCAAAATTGCTTGCATTGCAGAACAGTATTTTCCCTTTTAAGGTTACTCATTTTAAATCTGGTCATTGCATTTTCATGATTACATTGTTTGTGTCCACTCCGTTATTTCGTGTTTATTGTTTGTTAGGTGTAATGTCTGTCTTATGTTAGTTATAGGAATAAATGCATGTCTTTTACACAACTTCAGCCTCTGTTCATTGAGTGCTCACAAGAATCCCTGCCTGTGCGATCTACGCTCTGAAACCTCAAATTCGCCTGAAATATCGCGAGACTCTCTCTCGTTGGCCGTGAGGGGAGCTTCGCTACCGATCGTTTACATTACCTGGTGACGCAGCTTGTTGTATGAGCCTTCTATTCTAACCCAGGTTATTACGCGATACTGGTTATTAATGAGTTCCATTTAAGTCACACATTAACAGACTCACAGTGTTTCGCAATTGAGTTTGGAGGAGCCGACCATTCGGCATAACAATTGGTTAATAATCACAAGGCAGAAGGTTTAAACTTATTCTGAGCACACAATTTAAATTTTTTATGACCGAACGTGCAGTGAAGAAGCGCTACTGTGAACTGGTTGCCAAAGTCGCACTCATGGCAATCTGAAGGCATTTAAGCGGGATCATAAGGGCTTATTATAGTTATTTTTATTTCTATTATTAGTAGTTATATTATTTTGTTTTATTTTCGGTTATTTCATTGTAGTTCTTTCGTATTAAACTGCAGTGACCCTTAACCATATGTCTGACGAAATTCTCAGATGTAGCGCTTTGTTTCCAGGTTCGATTCGGAGTTTCTCCGTTTCTATATATCCTGGGAGAGATCTCTCTATTAGCAAACGGGAATACTTGTTACGAGGTTCTAACCTAAATTATGTTGCGCTTGGACATAAGACCGATAGCTTAGTTACCTATCAGGATCATACTCGTATGTGTGTGCCTGCTGTAGACAAAGCAAGTTTAACACAACTTTGCGCTGTGAGTGTGTCATTTAGAAATTGGGAGTCTCCTGTGCTTGAGACCCACCGTGGTTAAGCACCATTTGCGACAAATTATAGTGCACTCACAATTTAAATCCGTCGCCGTAACGCGAGCGCCGTCTCGCTTCAGTAATTGTTTTAAGGGGGTTTATACTGTGCAAGGCACAGAAGAAGGCCGCAAGCGGCATGCGCATGCATTAAATGTGTGTGTCACTCATCTTGCGTCGGCAACCGTTTGGTTACCTCTAGTGGTCAGGCATAGAACTTCCACTCCATTTCGAAATTGCGCCTCCAGTGGCCAGGCATAGAACTACCACTCCATTTCGATATTGCGCCCCCGGTGGTCAGGCATAGAACTACCACTCCATTTCGATATTGCGCCCCCGGTGGTCAGGCATAGAACTACCACTCCATTTCGATATTGCGCCCCCGGTGGTCAGGCATAGAACTACCACTCCATTTCGATATTGCGCCCCCGGTGGTCAGGCATAGAACTACCACTCCATTTCGAAATTGCGCCTCTAGTGGTCAGGCATAGAACTAACACTCCATTTCGAAATCGCGCCTCTAGTGGTCAGGCATAGAACTACCACTCCATTTTGATATTGCGCCCCCGGTGGTCAGGCATAGAACTACCACTCCATTTCGATATTGCGCCCCTAGTGGTCAGGCATAGAACTACCACTCCAGTTCGAAATTGCGCCTCTAGTGGTCAGGCATAGAACTACCACTCCATTTCGAAATCGCGCCTCCAGTGGTCAGGCATAGAACTACGACCCCATTTCGATATTGCTCCCCTGATGGTCAGGCATAGAACTACCACTCCATTTTGAAATTGCGCTTCTAGTGGCAAGCCATAGCAGTGCCACTCCATTGAAATTGCACCTCTAGTGGTCCGCCATAGTAGGTTAACAACATCTGAGTTGGGTCTCTGGTGGTCAACTGCGGTGATACAACACGCATAATTGGACACACAGGTTCTTGCCTGAAAGCAGGAATTAACTTCATGGACTAAATCAATTTGATCACAATACATTAACATCCAATTAGGTTATTGTTGCATAACTAATTTATGTTTACAATTGAAGAAGAAACACAATTCATTTGGTTTGATTTCTGTTTAACCTTTTTGATTTATTTTAGGTTTTATTTCACCTTATGCTTTCATTCATTCCCTCTCCCCCAACAAGGGGACTTGCATAGAAGTTCAACCACTATTAACAACAGTAAACCAGTTACGTACACAATCCCATCAGGAAGTCGTTTGGATGTGATCAGTTGAGCCCTTCGGGTGTTGGGTGCTTACCATTCGCTCTCTGCTGGTTGAGCTTGTCTGTGGCTCTGCTGTCACTGCTTGCGATCGTACAGTTTGTCAAAACCGAAGGGGAGTTCTCAGCAATTGGACGCCCAAAAGCGTGTCAGCTCGGCTACACCCACTGACTCATTACGGGCAAGGCTCACAGGTACCTCAGGCGGTCATTACAACTTTTGAGCAGGACCTCGTTTAGGGTGAGTTCTGAGAACAGCCCTAGCTTGGACTCTCACTAGGGTGGGTGATACCTGAAGGCAATTTTGCCAGCCGATGAGCTGAGCTCCACCTGGGTTGTCTCAGTTGTGCATACAGAACACGCCCTTCCAAGTTAACATTGCTGGGAATCGGGGGAGTGGAAGCCGGACTCAGGCTTGCTTAGCTGGGAGAATGATTCCTGGTCTTAGAGGAATGTCTAATGAGGAGAGGTTAGCTGAGCTGAATCTGTTTAGCCTCGAGCAAAGGAGACTAAGGGGGGACATAATCCAGGTGTTAAATCTGGTCATTGCATTACATTTTTTTTGTGTCCACTCCTTTATTTCGTGTTTATTGTTTGTTAGGTGTAATGTCTGTCTTATGTTAGTTATATCCATCCATCCATTTTCCAAACTGCTTATCCTACTGGGTCGCGGGTGGTCCGGAGCCTATCCCGGAATGTGGAATGGGCACGAGGCAGGGAACAACCCAGGATGGGGGGCCAGCCCATCACAGGGCACACACACACACCATTCGTGATTATATTATTGCACTATACTGTATAAATAAAAAGTAAACTTAATACCAGTTGTGGTAATAAAGTGCACAGAGAGGAAGAGAGAGTAGGGTTTCACATAAACTTATGTTCATTAGCATTTAGTATTCTGATGGCTTTGGGGGTAGAAGGTCTTATTAAATCTGGTTGTTCTGCAATGCATACTGCGGTAACGTTTACCAGAGAGCAGAAGTTCAAACATCTCATGTGCTGGGTGCGTGGGATCTTTTTAAAATATAATTATGCATATGTAGAACTAGGGATATGATCCTATTAAGTATGATAGTTCTGTCTCATTATTGCAGGATCGACATCCATAGTAACTGTGTTGATCTATCCATTTGTGTGCATGTGTGTGTGTGTGTGTGTGTGTGTGTGTGCGAGCGGGTATACCTATCCTACCCCATAACGTGATAAATACCTGTTTTTTTTCCCTTATGGGGACCACGAAACCGAAAACCAGGAAAACTCTATTTTATAAAAATCTGTGACTGCTATGGAAAAACTAAAAATGCAAAACCTCTTGTATTTTGCTGGGTTACTTATGGTTATGGTTAGGGCAGGGTGGGGGTTAAGCTTGTCATAGTTAGCGTTAGCATTTATCCCATAGAAGTGAATGAGCGGGCCCCATAAAGATAGGTATACCCTATGTGTGTGTGTGTGTCCCATATTGCCTGGGCTTCAGGATACCTCATAACCCGGAACTTCATCAGAAGTAGTTAGAAAATGGATGGATGGATGGATGGATGGATGGATGGACGGACAGATCAATAAAAGTACAGAACATCCATTTTACAAAGAACCGTCAACACTAAATGTTTGCACTGGTCATGTTCCTAGAAATTAAACTTCTTTTCTGAAAAGCAGCATGTTCATAAATTAGCTGTTGTTATTCCTTGTGGGAACAAATGCAGATGAAACTGTAAAACAGACTGCAGTGGCAAAACAGTTCTGGCTACCCGCCAGCCCTTCTGCCTGTGCTGCCCTGCCTGCCCGCCCTCCTGCCCATTACGTCCTGCCTGTGCCACCCTCCTGCCTGCCCTCCTGCCTGTGACGTCTTTCCTGTGTGCCCTGCTGCCAGTTATTCTGTATTTACATCCGGACTTAACTAATTGAACCATATAGATCAGGACTTTGTTAACCTGACTTCTGCCCTGTGGAGGATGGGCTCCCCCTTTCACTCTGGTTCCTCCAAAGGTTTCTTACTATGACTGAGTTTATCCTTGCCAATGTGGCTTTATAATTTTTCAGGCTTGATATTGCTCACTGGGACAATTGGGCAGGGACAAAGTAAAGTGCTTTGAGACTATGTAAGGCTGTGAAAATGCACTATACAAAATAAAGTGAATTGACTTGAGTAACGTGGCACAAAGCAACCCTTCTTTGCCACAGGAAATGTCTGGTGCAATTTCTTTTTTAATTGTACATGTCAATTGCATAATACCCTAAACTAATTCATTATTATTTCTATTATTATCATCATCATCGTCATCATCATCCTGATAAGTATTTCATTAGTATTCCATGGTATTTTGATTTTTCAGGAATCAGTGTGTGTACTGTATACTTTTTAATTTATTTGCACTATGTGTAGTGTCTCTGCAGCTGTACATACTTGCTGCATTAAGCACAAGAACTTCCCTCAGGCATCAGTATAGTTAATCAAATGTAATATTTCTTGCTTGTTTATTAAGTGGTTTTAGGTATTTTGTGTGTTCCACTTAATTTAGTGTAATTAGTCCTAGTTGACTCAGGTTTAGTTAGATTTTTCCTTCTGTTGTTCCTCTGCATCATGCTACTGTCATAAAATTTCAATGTCTTACCTAACTTAAGAGTTTTTTGCATTGTGTTTTGGAGAGAAAGAAATCACAACTTTTTTTCTTTAGATTCATCCACTGATTCTATCACCTATGACACATTCCCCCTGAATATTTGTTTGTTTGTTTATTTATGTATTTGCTTGGGAGGTGGAATTAACAAACATAAATAACTGAATGAATCAGGGTAGTGAAAAACATTTATAAACTTATCATTTTGGTATTGGTACGATCCTGTTCTGGTTAGTTAGCCGAGGGAGTAAATCATCCGGAGTTTCATCTCTCAATCTCCTCCTACACCCACTCAGCATCACAGTATGGACTCCCCAATGCAACTGATCTGCACGTATTTGTACTCTGGGAGGAAATTGAAGCCCCCATAGGAAAAACTCAAAGCCTACAGACATATGCACAAAACCAGGGGACATGCTCAGTTCTGCAGGTCTGGAAGTGTGAGAGAAGGCTATTTATTGAGTTTCCCCTCTGCCCCTGGTAAAGATGAAACATGCACAAGTCTACTTTTTAACCAACTGCTAAGTCATTAAACACACATATACTTACATGAAAGTCTGACTGATACTGGAGCTTCCAGTGCCCGTAAACCAGGTGCTGGGGTACTCCATTTCCTTCTTGATAATTAGCGCCATTGAAAAAAAACTGTGCCTTTCCTAATATTAATTGACTCTCAGACAAATGTACTACTTGAAGACCCTGCCACTATTCGCATTTTCCAGCAGGAGTCACAAATCTTCATTGCATTCAGTTTATTCTCAGATGAGCTCATGCATGTTTCTATGTGCATCTTTACACTTAAACAAATACAGCTGCCTAAACTCTGTTGTTATATTCCATATATATTTGTCGTGACTGGCCTTTTTTCTCAAATGATGGATTTCTGAAACTAAAACTGACAGTAATATAAAATATTTATATTGCCACATAATCGACACATGTTCTGATATGACATAGCATTCCCCTGGACCATAGTGCGACTTAGAGACGAGATATAACATGCCCTTCACAGTAAAACACTAGATAGGTGCAACACTTAATGTCAACGTTGTCAATGTCAATGTTGACTTAATGTCAACGTTAAATTCATGGATGCGCAAATTAAGTAACACAGTAACAGTACAAAAACGAGCAGAGCTGTGTATGGCATGACTATCTCGCGGCGGCGACAAAATATGCTTATCCTTCTAATTATTCAGAAGAAAATATATTTGCAAGCACAGCCGTTCACGGCTTCCGTACAAAAAGCTGTCACTACGCTACAGGAAGAATACACGGCCAATATAGGATTTACACAAGTCTGCTTCTTTTGTTTTTTTTAGTAACAACTTTCACAAAAATGAACAGCAATACTTCTAAAAGTGCAAATCTGTTGCCAAATTAAATAAACAAAGAAATTAATCATAAAAATATTCAATGTATATACAACTAACCATTTCCAATCAAAAAGTACATACAAATCTCCAGTACAAGTTATACAATGGAGCGCAGATAAAACTTTTAAATAGTAATTAACCAAACTATATAAAGAATACAAGTTTGAATACAGGTAATTTGTATAAATTTTACTGTGTTCAGACTGAAAAATCAGCACCAGCCTTACACACATTGCAGTTCTGCTTTTTTCTTCTTTTAGCATAATTATCCGTTTCACGTTCACGAGGCAGAAGATCCCTGCAAATGTGAAAATTCACAAGTAACAGGCACCATTAACCTCAAGCCATAACAGTCTGCTAGCCTGAACAATAGCAAACTCTATGTATTACCAATTATTACGCAGGTTGTCACTTTATCAAATCATGACTGTTACTAAGAAGTGGGAGTGAAACGCGTGTCACGAGATCTCGCGATATTACAACATGAGTTTCTCGTTGGAGCGAAAAGCGGTTTCACGAATGCGCTGCAAATTAGCTGCTGTGAATATGTTGGCATCTGACTAAATTACTATAGTAGATACCCCAGACACTTTTAAATCTTTTGTGTGGCAGCATTTCGGGTGCCCGGCGGAAAATATAAATGGCGAATGAAGGGGGGCTAGGTTGCGTGCTAAACTTTGTCACACTGAGAAAGGGGAACAAACTGGAACACAGGCAGGAAGAGAAGGGGGGCTCCAGCCCTCCTCGTTGTGTAAGTAAATTCCGGAAAGCAGAAGGTACATTGACAGGCTCGTGGTGACATTAAGCTTACGCTTGACCTGCGGGGACATGACAAGGGAGGGGGTCGCTGACGCTGCTAAATTGCAACATAACAAGATAAGATCAAAGGGAACGGGTGTGGGGACTAACGCCAGCAATGTCCAAACAATAGTTATATGTTACGTCAACTGGAAAGATACCAACAAGAACAGTAGACGCCCTAAACGGGGTATAAAAGTTAGACACAGACAACAGGGAGCTGAGCTTCCCTTGGTGTGTACTTTTGTGCATCTGAGAGTGGCTCCCGGATCGATCTGTACAACAAATAAAGAGAGCTGACTTACAACCATCCTTTGCCTCACGAATGCATCTTTTCCTCATCAACGGACTCGGTGGAGTCTAACTCCAACAATTTGGGGGCTCGTCCGGGATGAGGAGAAGGTTGTTTGGATTGGAACCAGAGACGAGGTCTTGGGGACGCAGAGAGCCACGGGCGCCCAGCAATTAGGTGAGCAGAGCCTGTTTTATCGAATTCTGCATATTGGCGATTGCTAAATAAAGTGGCTGGAAGTGTCTCAGGATCTGTCGACCAATATTGTGGCGAGGGCCTGTTGTGCGTAGCTCTGACGGCCTGTGAACAGAGGGTACGGGACCCCGTAGTAGAACCTATTGGCGGAGGATTTAAGTCCACTGTCGTGTCCTTGGTTTGGCAACCCACCTACTGCTGATGAGCAGTAGGACAGCTGGGATTGAGCGTCCCGGGAAATTCAGGACCCCCGAACAGCTAAATTGGTCGGAGGAGTAAGGTTCATCCTCCTTAAAACGGGTTGAAGTCCCGAGGTGAAAGTCCTCAAAGTATTGGGTTAAAGTCCCGAGATTAGAGTACTCAAAGCATCGGGCTAAAAAGTCCCGAGACGTGGGGTCCCAAGGTACCAAAAAGGGAGTAAGGTTCATCCTCCTTAAAACGGGTTGAAGTCCCGAGGTGAAAGTCCTCAAAGTATTGGGTTAAAGTCCCGAGATTAGAGTACTCAAAGCATCGGGCTAAAAAGTCCCGAGACGTGGGGTCCCAAGGTACCAAAAAGTGTACACAGCGCTATTTACTATTTCGCGTGTGTAAGTGCGTGTTTACTATTCACTATTCCAGTGTGAGTGGGTTTACCATTTACTATTTACTGTTTTGCGTGGTTCGGTGATTGTGTGTGAGTGTGGGTTTAGGTTTTGGTGGTGTTTGTTAGTGGGGCACTCAGAGACAACTAAGAGGTGTACTAAGTGTGGGTGGATAAATCCATCCCCTGAGGCACAGGGGTTGTTGGATCAGGAGAAGTGTAGGTCAGATAAGCTAAAACATGGATCACGAATTTGATAGAGAATTGGATGACGGGGGCTGGGGTCCACCAGTGCGCGGGCGGTGGAAGCCTCTGTGTGAACAGATACAGCTGTTAAAAATAGCAGTGGGAAAAACAGCTCAGGAAAAGGGCCGAGAGAGAGAGACGGCAGATGCGTGGAAGCGTATGGGGATTGCAGTGAAATGTGCAGGATACAAACCGGAGGATAGGCAATCATTAGGAGCACTTTTATGGCGTAAGGTAAAGGAGCATAGCGGCCTGAAAGACGAGGCAGGACGCGAGCTAGTGAAAGCGAGGGTGTTACAACGGGGAAAGTGGAGAAAAGAGGGAGAGAAACAGGAGCAGGAGAGGCGAGCGTGGGCATTACGACACAACTTTGCCCTTATTGGCTTAAGATTTTAGTTACATACATGACGTTTGTATATCTGCTATTTCTCCCGAGAAGCAGGTAAAGCAGTGGTAACTGCTTTTCAATTAATTTACTTGGTAAAATTAAATTTAAATAAATGATATGAATACTGTAATAGTACTCGTGAACTTTGTTTGTTTGTTGTTAGTTACTGTAATGTTGCGCTGCTTTATTTGTTTAATCGTCTTGTCTGTGAAGACATTCAAGTTAATCAAATAAGAACTGCACTGTACACTGTACATGACCATAAAAACTTTGAATCCTTGAAATAAATGTTTTTGATCTTTTCCTTGGCAGTTATCTTTTTACACAGGGCCTCTATGTACACAATAGTTATTTTTTTCACGACTAACAGTATGGATCAGGAGTTGGTTATTGTAAAAGAAGTAATGTGCATGCAGGTGATATTTGTATAGATTTATGTTCACCTCTAGGTGATAAGTTTGATAGTCATTTCTTTTACCGTTTGGTCTCTCGGTTGAACATAATAGTGGCGCGAGCAGCTCCACTTGGTTTTTTAAAAATACTCAGCCATGAACTTCTGGTGAACTCAGGTGAATCCCTTCCTTCAGTAGTAAACCTTGGTATTTTCAGCCGTTTACACATTGTCTCACTAAAAGGTTGATAATATATTTGTCCTTTTACATAATGATGAAATATACGCTAATAAAAGTGAATATTCATAGATTCATGACTAACATAAAGTAGCTAACAGAAACTTAGACTAACAAAAGGTGCAAATACATACTCAGTTGGTTCCATTGTGTTGATTACATTACAATGTTTACATTGTAATGATTATATCATGGATATTTGGCATACTTTTTATAAAATCATAATTCTTATATTCTACGTTAGATAGTGCTAAATAATATTCCATAGATGGATGGACTTTATTAATCCCTGTGGGGAAATTGTTTTTTATGTCTCCCTCAACTTACTCTTTGTGGAGTAAATTGTCCGCGAAGTGCAGCTGCCTGTTGGGGCGCCCAGGGAGCTGGGGGTTAAGGGCCTTGCTCAAGGACCCACAGACGTGCTGTGGCTGGGTTAGTTTCAACTGGTGACCTTCTCATTACAGGCACAAGGACTGACCCCTGCCCCCCAACTGTGTATGAGTAGCATTTATGCTGTTTCTTGAGTGTGAGCTAGTACATAAACCAGCTAGTGTTCACCACTGCAAAAATACTCTAGCTTTCATACACATTTTTTTATTTTCTTACATTGTCCGTTTTTGTTCATAGTCTGTAATATTCTGAATAACGACAATGTAGAGGAAAAACAGATTAAATTCTCCTTGTTTGTAATTTCCCCATGTAATCCACTGCCTTGTGGTAAGAGGTGGAAAAGTCGGACGCGTTGAATGATGAGGATACGATATTGAGTTTAGTTCTTGAGTGGATTTATTCATATGATATATTAACGCACAGTACTTTGAACTGGTTTGTTTGGCTCGAAAGGGTCGATATGCAGACACCATCACACACGGCAAATACGGTCAATGACTGTTTCACTTTGCACCTTCAGCCCTGAGCCGCGTAATCTCAGCACCTCTAATAACAACCATTGCTGCCCCCTACAGGTGGGAATACACTTACACAATAGTAAAGATCACTAAGGCAGGCAGTACCTCTCGTTTCAAGTATTACAATACTATCCATCCATCCATTTTCCAAACCGCTTATCCTACTGGGTCGCGGGGGGTCCGGAGCCTATCCCGGAAGCAATGGGCACGAGGCAGGGAACAACCCAGGATGGGGGGCCAGCCCATCGCAGGGCACACTCACACACCATTCACTCACACATGCACACCTATGGGCAATTCAGTGATTCCAATTAGCCTCAGCATGTTTTTGGACTGTGGGGGGAAACCGGAGTACCCGGAGGAAACCCCACGACGACACGGGGAGAACATGCAAACTCCACACACATGTGACCCAGGCGGAGACTCGAACCCAGGTCCCAGAGGTGTGAGGCAACAGTGCTAACCACTGCACCACCATGCCACCCCTATTACAATACTATATATATATATATATATATATATATATATATATATATAACATTATATTATAAACAATAAATACGAATAAATAAAAACATTGAACAAATAAACATCATCAATAATATTCATGAATAATTACGCTTAATATACAAATAAAAGAATAGCTCCTGCAGATGATTTCAGATAACTACTGGAACAATGAGTTCTGGAGGGGAGCAAGCTCTGTTACATGCTATAGAAATGTTGATCTGATTCCTTTCATTATCAGATTGTTACCACTGTTAAAAACCACAGATATTGTATTCTGATTGTATGCATTTCCTTATTAGGGCATGTCAGTTACTTCTGTTAAAAATCAGTTTATTCTGACGTCGTAAATTTCCTGACCAGAGTTTACCCTCTTTAAAGTGATGGAGGTCCACTTGTGCCAAAGATATGTCAATATGCATATGAGATTTCGTTTGTGCCAAAAATATGTAAACAGCACACAGTCTATGTCGACTGAGAATGTGACAAAGAATTTTTCTGTGACAATTCTATTATGTCAATGAGTTTGTCTGTGGAGCCCCTGAAGGGACCTAATGGTGTCCGCTAATTAGATACCCAGAAATAAACTGTGTGGCTCCTGCCCAAGCATTGCTGCCCAAACAGCAGCTTCCTCCTTATGCCGCCGAGGGAGGAGTAGCAAGTGGTTCCCCTGCCCCTTCCCCTCTCCCCCCTGCAGACGAGGATCATAACCATTCAGCACCCGACTCTACCTCCTTCTCGGTGATGAAGTGCCGTGGCGAAACACTCAGGCAGCAGGACGAGGTAGCAGAAATTCTTGCCCCTATGTTGGTTTGTCCAAATCCTCAAGGGGGAGATGAGGTTTGCTCATCTGACACTGTAGATGAAGGAGTTGAAGGACATTGCCAGTGACCTGCTGGATCCCAGGCAGAACAGACCTCACCATGCGACAGCCCTTCAGAGACTGGTCCTCCTGCGCATGGACTGGGGCATGATGCATCAGTTTAAACAGGAGCCTGGTAAATCCTGCTACACCGAGCGACTGATGGCAGCATTCTCCAACTACAGCGGGATGGACTCCCCCAGCGGACCGAGAGTGTATGTGATGTAAAATACACTAAGATAACTCAGTTCCTTTAAAGAGAGGCACTTTTAATACTCTGTATTTTTTTCGTGTGCTGTACCCTTAAAAAGTACAACACTAGTACTCCATATTCAAATAGTCCCATTAAAAACTACAGCCCCCAAACATCAAACTGCATGCTTCTATGTCACCTACACTTCATTAAGCAATATTAACACAAGTAACATGTTTCATCACTTAAAGCCAATCTAACTTTTTAAAAATAAAGTCTGTTTCAACTGGACTTTTACCTAAGTAAAACAAACATTTTATGTTCTAGTTTTCTTAAAACTACTGAAACAAATAATTGGCTACACTGCAGTTCCGCTGTTTTGTTTGGCACCCCTGCGTGTCCTGCATTGTGTGGAAAAAACCTGAAGGCTGAGGAATGTTATGTAACACAGCTAGAATGTAAAAACTCTCTCTGGTGTAATTCACTGCGTAAAACCAATGGTGCTAAGTGTGGTGTCTTCTTCATAACACTCCCTGATGTTTGTGTCCGTGACCATGAGATAGGGTGGGCTGCTTTTCTTCCTTCCTTTGACTAGTATTCCTCCTAAATTGTTCATCTGTATTTGCTGCATTGGTACTTGTTGATGTGCGTGTGCCTTGTGTCACGATCGCCGTTTAACGGGAGCGGCGGACGGGCAGGAAACAGGCAAGGCAGGCAGGATACGGGGAAATACGGGGATTTATTAGGAACACGGGGTGCAGGAAACATCTCACGCAGACGGACTTCAATGACGGACACTGAACTCTAGTAAGACATGGACTCAAATAGACAGGACTGATTGAAAATAATCGGACACAGCTGGGTACGATCAGGGAAGCACACGTGGATAATCAGGGGGCGTGGCACACACGGTGGTCGGACTGTCCGGGACCTCCTCGGGGACTAGGGCAGGAAAGTCTGGAGCTGGGTCAGGGACAGGAGTGGGGCCAGGAACAAGAGCCCCAGGGGGCACAGTCATTTGAGGCAGAGGGAGCGCCTCGGGTTCTAGGGCCGCAGGGGGCAGCGGAGGCGGCTGCTCGGGCTGCGCAGGAGCTACGGGCGACGAAGGCGGCTGCTCAGACGCTGTAGCAGGAACCCAGGACTTTATGCTCAGCCCACTGCTGTTAACTCCGATGACTCACAACTGAGCAGCAATGCACATTTCGAATCACATCATCAACATCAGGCTGATGACAAGACTGTGGGTCTCGTCAATAAAAACGGTGACTCAGCATACAAAGAGGAAGTGTGATGACTATCGGACTGCTGCAGAGCCAACAACCTGTCTCTGAATGTTGACCAAAGAAATGGTTGTTGACTTTAGAAGAACACAAAGCACAGAGTGACCACTCTCTGCTGCACATCGATGGCTCATCTGTGGAGATCGTAGAGAGTACCAGATTCCTTGTTGTCCATCTGGCGGAGAATCTCACCAGGTCCTTCAACATCAGCTCCATAGTAAGGAAAGCACAGCAGCACCTCTACTCTCCACGGAAGCTCAGAAAAGCCCATCTCCCATCCTCACACTCTATTGGGGAACTGTTGAAAGCACCCTGAGCAGCTGCATCACAGTCTGCTTTGGGAACTATGTCGCCTCAGATCGCAAGTCCCTACAACAGATAGTGATGACAGGTGAGAAAATCATTGGAGTATCTTGTTAGAGAAATATGTACTTTTTTTATTATCATTTTGCTAGACGCTTGGAAACAACACCCTGCCGCAGCTTGATCTTAATTGAGCAATAACACGTCTCAAGAACTGTCGCTTGAATATTTCCACCCCATATATGGTGACAAACAATGTTCAATGTCAGTTGCATATCCTGTTTGTGTACCTCAATAAAAGACACTGCGAGGGGAGTTCCTTTTTCGAAGTTGGCCGAGTTCGACTGAGAGGCTGACACCTCGAGGTCAGGACCGGGCTTCCCTTTGTAAGGAAAAGTGGTAAAAATGCCCCAAGGTTCTTGGTTGATCATTTGAATGCAGACAATGTTAGGAATTTATGATCATGGGGGAAGCCAGGGAGAGAATGGGGGTTCCAGTTGGCACCACTAGGGTGATAAGGATAAGATAAGGTGATAAGAATTTAATTACAATGATCATAAAAGTCTCTACCCTGTTCTGTCCTGTCCCCGTCTCAGGATCCTCACACTCCAGGGGGTCACTCTTTATATGTAAATTCACTCACAACACCTACACACAACACCTTGGTGGGGAGGGCCTTTTTGGGTATAAAGGGGGGTGAAGAACTGTCTTCAATTTGTGTCTGAGCTGCCTTTCAGTACCCGGTGTGTCTCTACACTGTATTACATTGTATTATTTTTGCTGTTCAATAAACCATCATTTTGCTGAAACTGCGGAGACTCTGCAAGTGGATTCCCTACACCTTGCAGCAAGTAAAACGTCATCACAGCTGTCTGTGTTGTTCTGTGTTCAGAGACTGGTTTGTTTCCAGCGCATCTTCAGAAGAAGATAACCCTAACATATCTCTCCCCTCCATCACGGATATTCACACCACACACTGCATCCGCAAAGCCACCACCATTGTGGATGACCCCACCCACCCCTCACATTATCGTTTCACCCTCCTGCCTTCTGGAAATAGGTCCCGGAGCATTCGGGCCTTTACAGCCAGACTCAAACAGCTTTATCCCCCATGCCGTCAGACTACTGAACTCTCAGGGACTAATCTGATACCACACACACATACACTCATTAACACACTTTATTATTTAACTACTATTTTTTTATCTTATTGTAGCCATGTTTACAGTTACTTTTATTTATTTTTATTGCTACCTCATTGCACAACCAAACTGCACCTTATCAGTATTGGGTTTACTGTGCTGTTTGTGCTCGTTGGTGTCAGTTGTCCTCTCTTTTTGCACTGTCCTGCAATGTTTGCACAGTTTTTGCTCATTATGCACCATACAGTATGTTGCTAGGTTGGTATGTGTTAGTCTTGTGTTAATTTAAGTAGCACCTTGGTCCGAGGGAAACAGTTTCTTTTGTAACTGTACTATACTCAACTGTGTAAAGTTAAAAATAACATTAAAGACCTACTTGACTTGACTTTTACTGATAACAGGTGCTAAAGTGAAGTGACTTGCTTCTGGGAAAGATCTCCAGCTGAAATTCTCTACAACAATTATGGGAGAAATATGGGAAGGACGCGGCGTCAGACCTGCCCCAGTGGGACGAATGTGGTTTTCCTAGAAACAGCAGCTTCAGTCCCAATCAGATAAGCCAGATGCGTTTGAAATTAGAGGAACAGGATCAGACTGGTTGCTCAGGTATTAATGTGGTAGAACTAAAACGGAGACAAATTGGAAGGTGTTTCAATTGTGGGAAAATGAGACAAAGCAGGCAGAGGAGATGCGGGTGGCAAAAAAGCATGAGATAAGGAATGCAGAGAATGTGGATGAGGGTGAGACTCCTGTGAAAACTGTGTATTGAAAATTAGGGCCACAGTATTGTCATCCATCCTGTCAGGGTATGTGGAAATACACTGAGGGTAAATGGCCTAATGCAGGAAGTGTCTTAATCCTATAACATCCAGCTGATTCAGGCTGTTGGGACAGTGTGGGACTGCACTCTTCTGGCTGGGACCTCGAATAAATGAATGAATGTTACATGTATACAGCCCTTTTCTAAGATACACAAAGAGCTTTACAGAGGCAATGGGGAGCCACTTCAACCCAAAGGTGAGGCAGCAGGAGAGGGGGCCCAGGCAGAGAGAACAGCCAACAAGAGGGGTGCTTCCACAGACAGGACGGGGGCCCCGGCAGACCAACGCTGACGACTCCTGGGACCAAGTCAACAGAGCAGCTGTTGTCATTGTGACTCACCCTCATACATCCATCCATCCATTGTCCAAACCGTTTATCCTACTGGGTCGCGGGGGGTCCGGAGCCTATCCTGCAAACAATGGGCACAAGGCAGGGAACAACCCAGGATGGGGGCCAGCCCATCGGAGGGCACATTCACACACCATTCACACACCATTCACACACACATGCACTCCTACGGCCAATTTAGCAAGAGAGAACATGCAAACTCCACACACATGTGACCCAGGCAGAGACTCAAACCGGGGTCCCAGAAGTGTGAGGCAACAGTGCTAACCGCTGCACCACCATGCCGCCCCACTGTTGGTTACATGTGTACATATTTTGTCTGATCTCTTCACCACCAGGTGGCAATATAGCAGCTCCAGAGTTGTTGATGGCTAGAGTAAAAATAAAAACACAGTAGCACAGAGGTGTAGCTAAAAATTCTGGGCCCCTGACAGAATGTCACCTTGCGCCCCTCTATCGAATTTTACATACTGGGAGAGAGATTTGTTGAGCCATCTTCCAATCTAATCCAATCCAGCTTTATTTAAAAAGCACTTTAAACAACCTTATCGACCAAAGTGCTGCACAAAGGAATAAATAAAAATATTCACAAACTTAAAAACGAATTAAAATAAATTTAATAAAAACCAAAACATTAAATGTAAGTAAATGGCCATTAAAATAAAAATATTATATTAATAATTATTTATGAATATATAAAAATTTATATTAATAAAGAAAAGGCTAAGATTGAAATAAAATTTACTATTAAAGTTAATATCTCACAAGGTGTCCAAGGAGAAGAGATGAGTTTTAAAAAGAGATTTAAAGATTTAAAGAGAAGAGGCCTCTCTAATGTGAAAAGGCAAATCATTCCACATTTTAGGAGCTGCGAATGCAAAAGCTCGATCCCCTCTAAGCTCACGCTGAGTCTTAGGAACCATCAGGAGCAGCTGATCAGCTGACCTGAGAGAGCAGGTGGGGGTGTAAGGGTGAAGCAGCTCACAGAGGTCAGGTGGAGCAAGACCCTTGAGGGCTTTAAAAGCAAATAACAGAATTTTAAAATGAATCCTAAAATGTACGGGCAGCCAGTGGAGTGAGTCTAAAATGGGGGAGACATGCTCATATTTCCATGTGCGGCAGTATTTTGAACCTTCTGGAGGTGAACAATAGTGGAGCCTCTAACCCCAACATAGAGGGCGTTACAGTGGTCCAAACTAGTACCGACAAAAGAGTGGATTACTGTCTCAAAGTGCTGCTTAGAAAGAATTGGCTTTATTTTGGCCAACTGCCTCAATTGTAAAAAGCTTGACTTGACAACTGATCTTATCTGCGTGTCAAACTTAAGGTTGGTGTCGACTTTAACCCCTAGGTGTGTGATGACTGGTTTACAATATTGTTCCAAGGAACCTAAAATTACAGTGGAGGTCAGAGGAGTGGAGTTACCAAAAACCAACACTTCTGTCCATTACCTCCCCACTTCCTTGTTAGTTACATTATTTGTTCTGCATTACTGTACTGCTTTGGAGCCTTTTGATATTAAGGTGAATAACACAGTGAAAAAAAGAGACAGATGCATTGACATTGTGGCCACACTTTGGACTGGGAGTGTAAGAGCAAAGGAAACTGAATCCACTATGTTCTGTCCTGTAAATTTTTATTAAACAACACATGACACACATACGAGTCCTGTTTTAACTTTCAGGGCTGATGGTCTGCAGCCTGGCTTGTGGTCTACAGTGCAGCGCAGGTGCAGTCACTGTGCTGAGCCCGGCGTTATAGTAATGATGCAGCCTTTCACACTGACCAGTGAGAAATAACCTTGAAAATGACTGTGCTCTTTGTGGTTCTCCTTTTGGAAACATCTTACCACCAAGCAACAGACATTTGACAACAGACTTCTACTCATCAATTATCAGAAATGTCATGCAGTAATCAGAGGTTAGACGGAAAAAATGACTTTTGTATTTTTCATCTTTTATCTTGGAGCAAACAGTTTTAATTGATGTACATGAGAGTAAATGGTGAATCAGTTTATTTGCTTTCTAGCTTTCTAGCACTTGGCTACCCAACCATTCATCAGTATGTGACCACTGCCATCTGGCTGAGTAAGTCTACTGTAATACTATTATTACAGTAGTATTATTAGTATTATTATCAGCTTATTGTGAGAATGGGGTGTGGGAAAAATGTCTTAAATGCAGACTGGTTACGGTGATCAGGAGCTTACTAATGAAAATGAGAAGAGCAAAGGGTTTGAACATCATAGTGGTTCCACTTGTTTTGAATCAGCCAGTGAGAAACTGACAAAGGGACCGGAAACAGGGAGGTACATGCTACAGAGCAGGCTGATCTGATTGGCTGTTCACACAGGTTTGCACGGCACTGCAGTGATTTACATTTTAATTTTTCTGGGTGTCTGTTAGCTTAACCCTAATAAATCAGTTTCACTTGTTGGATTTCCACTTATGGTCCAGCATGGTGGTGCAATGGTTAGCACTATTGCCTCACACTTCTGGGAGCTGGGTTTGAGTCACGGCCATAACACCATGTGTGTAAAGTTTGCATGTTCTTCCTGTGTTGTTGTGGGGTTTCCTCAAGGTTCTCTGGTTTCCCCCCCCCCCCCCAGTCCAAAAACATACTGAGGCTAATTGGAGTTACCAAATTGCCTGTAGGTGTGACTGGTATCTGTGCCCTGCGATATGCTGGTGGCCCATGCTGGGTTGTTCCTTGCCTCACACCCATATCCTCCAGGACAATGTACGCTACTGTAATACAGAATTGAGATCTTGCAAGTACAAGTATGAGTACGTTGGAGGGCACGTCAGAGGCGGAAATGCTGTAGGTGACGTCAGACGCCGGAGACTTGGCGGAAAATCTGAATGAACAGCGAGGGGAATTTGGAATCTCTTGTGGAATATATCGACTGGTACTTCAACATTATAGTCATGAAGAAGAACGCAGATGCATCTTCTCCAGCCAAAAGCGAGACACCGTCCTCCAAAAGAAGTTGCCCGGCAGACTCCCCTGGCACAGCATCGCCGACTGGTAAAGACTTTGCCGACATCCTGGATTCAATCGACAAACGATTGTCCAGCTTCGACGAGAGGTTGGCTCTCGTCGAGATTCTACATCAGGAATTCAAATCCCCGAGGGAATCTTTGGAATTCAACCAGCAGCAGGTGGAAACACTCGCTGCTGAAAACACCTCACTATGGGACTCGGTTAAGTCTCTAACTGAAAATGTGACCCATCTAAATGAAGAAAATAAAAAAATAAAAGAGACTGTCGTCGATCTACAGGCCTGTAGCATGAGAAATAACCTGGTGTTTTCAGGCATCCCAGAATTACCGTCAAAACCTTTATCAAGAACCACCTGAAGCTTTCAGAGGACACTGAAAAACATCTGCTTTGAGAGAGTCCATCGGCTGGGAGCCAAGAGGCCTGGTGCACTGAGACCGTATCCTATTGTGGTTAAATTTGGATATTTTAAGCAGAAGGAGCAGGTGAAGAGCCGCGGCTGGGAGCTGAAAGGAACAGACTTTGTCGTAAACGACCAGTTCCCCAAAGAGATCCTGGAGCGACGCAAAATTCTGTTCCCAATCCGACGCAACTTTATTTAGAAGGGTTCCCGAGCTCTCATCGCCGTAGACCAGCTCTACGTGGATGGGCAGCTGTACGGCGACCCCAGTACCACTCCCTGGTAGCCAGCTTAAACTACAGGCAGACGTTTTATTACAAGAGACTCATAGACCTGCCAAAGGATGAACTTAAAACACCCGAGTTTCCCAATGTGTTCTCAGCCTGCTATAACTCTAGGCAAAGTGGGCACTAGGGGGCAGCGTGTGGCTCAGTGGGCTAAGCCTGTATCCTTGTAATCAGAAGGTCGCAGGTTCGAACCCAGCCTCAGCACGTCTGCGGCTCCTTGAGCAAGACCCTTAACCCCCAGCTCCCTGGGCGCCACTATGAGTGGCAGCCCTTCGTGGTCAACTTACTCCACAAAGAGCAAGTTGAGGAGGCGTAAAGATTATTGATCCCCTGTAGGGAAATTAAGTTATTTATTATTATTATTATTATTATTATAATAAAGAGGGGTAGCAATTCTAATACATCTATCCACCCATCCATTTTTCAAAGCGCTTATCCTACTGGGTCGTGGGGGGTCCGTAGCCTGTCCCAGAAGCAATGGGCAAGTGGCAGAGAACAACCCAGGATGGGGGGCCAGCCCATCGCAGGGCACACTCACACACTATTCACTCTCACACGCACACCTAAGGGCAATTTAGCAACTCCAATTAGCCTCAGCATGTTTTTGGACACTGGGGGGAAACCGGAGTACCCGGAGGAAACCCCACGATGACATGGGGAGAACATTCAAACTTCACACACGTGACCCAGGCGGAGACTCGAACCTGGGTCACCCAGGTGTGAGGCAACAGTGCTAACCACTGCACCACCATGCCGCCCCCATGGAACACCATAATACTCAAAATTAAATTAATAAAAATATCCATCCATCCATCCATTTTCCAAACTGCTAATCCTACTGGGCCGCAGGGGGTCCGGAGCAACAGTGCTAACCACTGCATCACCATGCCTCCCCATTCTAATACATAAAAATGTCAATTTCACAGTACTCAACACAATTATAGATCCACAGGGTAGATTTATAATCATTAAATTATCTATACTTAACAAAAAGTTATGTATTGTTAATATATATGGTCCAAATGTTGATAACCCCTCATTCTTCCACGTTTTCTTTACCGCACTCTCTGAACACCAGGACTGCGCACTTGTTCTTGTGGGCGACCTCAACTTTGGACTAAATAAAGAAATGGACAGGCTCAGTACAGCTGCTCAGCGCAATTGGGAATCCACAAACATAGTTAAACAGCACATGAGCGACTATGGACTTTGCGATGCATGGCGTTCTCTTCACCCCACCCGTAGGGAATATACTTTCTTCTCACATGTCCATCACTCTTACTCTCATCTGGATTATTTCCTAGTCAGTAGCTCTCTGCTGAGTGACATTTCAGACACAGAGATACACCCTATAGCTGTCAGCGATCATGCTCCTGTATCTTTAACCCTAATAAATAAGAAGGCCATTCCACCAAGTAGAAACTGGAGATTTAATACATCATTGCTTAAAGATGGAGATTTTATTAACTATTTTAAAAAAAGAGTGGGCTTTATATTTAGACTATAATGACCTGCCTGGAACATCAGCATCTGTTCTCTGGGAAGCAGGCAAAGCTGTGATGAGAGGTAAAATAATCTCATTCTCATCACATAAAAAGAAGAGAAAACAAGTGTATCCAGGACTTAGAAGAAACCATGTGTCACGGGAAGGTTCGGGTGGACAGGCGATCGTGCGGGCGGTGGTTCAGAAAACCAGGCTGACGAGCAGGATCGGGGTAATCGGGGTTTATTCGGGAAAGGGAGACACGGGAGACAAGCGAGGCTAGATACGATCAGTTAAAAATAAATATGGAAAAAAACAACTATATGTGCTGTTAAAGACTGAAATGGGGATACAGTATATGACCCTGACAGAAAAAACAGCACTTTCAGGGACTTTTACAAATCTTTATATTCACCACAGATAAACCCATCTAAAGACAAAATTGATCAGTTTCTTGATAGTATAACCCTTCCGAAATTATCAGACAATCAAGCGATGGCACTGGATTCTCCGCTGACACCAGGTGAACTCCAGGAAGCCCTGAACGGTATGCCCAATAAAACGGCTCCAGGTCCAGATGGATTTCCAGCAGAATTCTATAAAGAATTCTGGACAATTCTGGCATCAACATTCTGCAGAATGTTGCAAGAAACCAGGGAAAATGGTCGGCTACCACCAAATATGAATTCTGCAAACATTAGTCTCTTGCTAAAACCAGGCAAAGATCCTACAGTATCTACCAGCTATCGTCCAATATCCCTTATAAACGTTGACCTTAAAATAATCTGCAAAGCTCTCTCAAAAAGAATAGAGAAGTTAACCCCTCTCATAATTCATCCTGACCAAACTGGTTTCATAAGGGAGGCACTCATCAACAAATACACGTAGATTACTTAATCTAGACATAGACTATTCATGCAATAAAAACCTTCAAATTACAATACTGTCTCTAAATGCAGAAAAAGCATTCGATAGAGTTACAGTAACTGGAATTTTTTATTTGCAGCTTTATGCAAATTTGGTTTCAGAAACTCTTTCATAAACTGGTTAAAAATATTATATAGTTCACCAACAGCATGCGTCAGGACGAATGACTAAACATCCTCCAGTTTCTGTCTCAAGAGGGGCACCAGCCACGGATGTCCTCTATCCCCCTCATTGTTTGCGATTTTTATTGAACCACTAGCAGCAGCAATTAGACAGGCTACAGTGATTAAAGGCATTAAATGCAGGAATGTAGAACATAAGGTAAGACTTTATGCGGATGATGTGTTACTTTTTCTCCAGCATTCACAAACCACTCTTTCTGAGGTAATTACATTAATAAACTCTTTCTCAAGAGTCTCAGGTTATTCGATAAACTGGTTAAAATCTACAGTTCTTCCAATTAATTGCTCCTTCCAGAATAATTCTTCCTCTCCACTGTAGTCTGGAGATATTAAATATTTAGGAATTAATGTTACACCTAGGCTGGCAGATTCAACTAAACTAGACCATTTCCCACTTTTAAAGAAAGTAGCGGATGATCTGGTTAGGTGGAAGTCCCTACCCATATCACTTATGGGAAGGGATGCCTCAATAAAAATGATGGTTTTGCCAAGAACTAATTATTTATTTGCAATGATCCCGAGCAAAACATCACCTGACTGGTTTAGATCTCTGGACTCCGCTATCTTTCCAGAGGAATTCAGATGAACCCCCACGTATTAGCTTAGAAACACTGCAAAGGACTAAGGATAAAGGAGGACTAGATCGGCCTAACTTTCACCACTATTTCTTTGCCAACAGGCTCCAAAACATCTCAGGGTGGTTAAAACATACCCTCTTAGATGAGCCTTGGCCAGACGTAGAACAGGCACTATGCAATAAGATAGAGATTTCGGATTTACCATTCATTAGCTCAAACATCAAAACGACAGGAATGCTTCAAAAGCATCAGTATCAGCTCTTTTCTGACAGCGTGCTGGGAGTTTCTAAAAATGACTGGAGTCTTCATTAATCCCATGCAAGCGTACTCCCATCTGGAACAACCCTGATGTACTACTAAACAATAATTGATAAACTTCCCAGATTGGAGTTGTAAAGGTATTAAATACTTGGAACATATATTTGAAGGAATAGACTTTATTCCCTTTGACATATTAAACAATATGGGATTAGCAAGAATAGATTTTTAGAATATCAACAAGTTAAATCTATAGTAAAAAAAAAAATAAGGTCTAATCAAATCAAATTACAAATACCGCAAAGTGTGGCAGAATTCCTTAATCTGAAACCCCCCAAATTACTGTCTAAAATATACAGGACACTTTCTAAAATGGATGACTCATTGCAACATGGGTGGAAGATCTATCAGTCAGCTGGGACCACAATTTCTGGTCTAAGATATGTTTAAAAACCTATAACCTGATTAGAAATTCCAGTTTACAGTTAATACAATACAAAATCCTGCATAGAGTGTGTAATATTCGTGCAGAAAATATTGCATAATTTGTTAGACACAGAATTGATTATTTAAATGATGTGTACGTGTTAAATAGAAGCTTTATGTTGATTGGTTAATGCACACGTGATCTGTTTATGCATACTCGCTGAGACTCAGTCGGAGTAGTTCTACCTGCCTGTACGGAGTACAACATAAACTCCGTGTCATTCAATAAAGATTCTGCACAGCTATCCTGCCGTAATTCTTTATAAACAAGACAAAACATGGTGCGAGAGTAAAAGTGAATCACACGGACACAATGGACGTCGCTGGTGTTCCGTCGCCCCGCATGGACAAAACAGACAAACAAGACAAAACAGCATAAACGTCAAATTCTCAAAACGAATACTGGAAGAAATAATCAAGCTTAAAATTGAGTATTATATTTGTGACCTTGAGCGAGTACCCCCCTAATCAAGCGGTATCCAAAGCGAGCACACAGGAGAGATTAGGGCTGGATCATAAAAGTATTTATTGGTTTTATTAACAATCGCAACAAAAAGGGGAGGGTTCAATAACTCCCGGTGACCTGGTTGATGTTTCCACTGGTGAAGTATATCCCCCAGTAGGTAGTTTAAAACCCCGGCCCGCGCCACTGGGCAGCCAGAGATATCCTCACAGCAGGCTGGGACCCTATTGCTCGATTAGCACCCCTGGTTTAAACAAATCAAAATACCATATACTCAAAACAACAAAATAGTCCTCACTGCAGAACAAAATAAAAACCAATACCGACAGCGCACAGCAAATCCACTCCAATACGCACACTGGGGTCGTCAGAGCACTGGTCCCAGGCTCCAACTAATAAGCCCAGGGACAGCCTGCTAGAGGGTACGGACAGAGTCACCCGAGAAAGTCCACGGTCTCAGCGGAGTTATACATGTGTATCGTTCGCAGATAATTTTACAAAGGCAGTATATACGTTGCGCCCTAAAAGAGGGGAAGAGAAACAGTGGGTACAACTTTCCCCAAAGGTTGCGGTTTCCTGCAAATGCCAAAACAGAAATTACAAAACCCACACTCCATTCCTCATAATAAACATAAAACCAACATGTATCCCACACAGCAAAAGCGTTTATCTACCTCCAGAGGACCCGCACTCACACCAGCCGATCAGGTTTTCACCTCCGGTCGCTCTTTTATATATTACCATCGCGTCAGTCAATAATTAAAACTATGTCCGACTCAATAGCAATTAACTATGTTAGGAAAAAGATAAAACCCATACCTTGTCTTTGCAAACAATCTTGTTCTGGATACACGACTTCACCCCCTTGTGCCTTTGGGCAAATGCGTTCGTCCCTCACCATCAATGCCCCAAAACTTCACGAAGAGTGGTCCGCCTTATCCAGAGGAAGACTAGGCTACTTGCCGCACTCCCTCTTCCCAAGAAACCTCCAAGACCAAACAGTACTTCGATTCGAATCGCGAGATTATGCGGGTATAAATCTGATGGAATACCGCGCCCCATATCATCATAAAAATCCCCTCGGGGTATCAAAATAAAGGTCCCCTTTTCAGCTATATGGTCGCTACTCGTACCGGTTATATATTAATTGTTGTTTGTATTATGGTATAAAATTTAATCAAGAAATTGACTAAAACAACACCTGATGCACTGACAAATATAATACATTTTCATACCCGTAGTATCATATTTGATACACACATTTTCAGCACGTTTTTCTATAAAATATTTCATGATATATTAAGTTATTATTAGTTAGTTCACACTAATAAAGACTCATTTTGAAATATAATTAATTTTCGCTACATTGCGCTTACTGTAACTGTTCCCAAAATAGGACTTCTTATCCCATGAAAATCCTGCCGGCTACAACGTGTTTGCAGCCGTCAGTGATTCTTGAAAAAAAAAAGACGTTTTCCATCTGAACTACATAGGTCATCCACCAGAGGGCAGAATACAGGTATATCATTATATACACCAGGTTTTTGAGGAAAGGGATAATCGTATTACTGACGTAGAGGTCTTAAATATGATACATGTGGCGTTATAGGGAGTTAATGTAATTTTCTATTCACTCATGCAAATAAATAATTGTTTGATAACAAAAAAATACATTTGTTTTAATTCTTTTTTTCCTGTAAACATATCACTTGTCCCCCCCCCCATGCTCCCACATTCAAAAATGAAACTTTTGATAGCACTTTATTGCCATCGGTTCCACGGGAATGCAGACCTCTATTCTTTTCTTCTACCTGGCAAGTCCACCATTATAATAGCAATTCACCAAGGTGCAAGCGCATGTAGCTCTTAAAGAAATTGTTTGAAAAAATTAGTTTATAGCATGTTTACACCCTAAATACACCAGTGACTGAGTACAACCCTTGTGGACCAGGCGCCTGGCTTTGACTATTTTTCTGCCATTAAACTAGCAAACATGGGTTGGCCATGAAGTAAAATAACTTGTGCCTTTAAATTGTTAAAAAAAAAGTCCTGTGTGTTGTAAAGTGAGGTATGAAACAGATACCAGGCTGCTTCAGTGAGGGTCAGCGTAAGTTTTATTCATGTGATTTTGCGGTTTCAACTGTTTCATTGGAATCAATCCAAGCAGCAGCATGAAGACTGTAAACCAAAGAAGTGGGACGATGCCTGAGAAGAACAACTCAGTCAATCCTCACATCTCCTCTCTCCTCAGGCGATTGATGGACTCTGAGCATGACACATGTACAAAAGATGAGGATTCTTCTCCACTATTCGAATGGAAATTGTTCTTAATCTTTTATTTATACCTTTTGCTTATACCGTAAGATTTAGGAACACACTGAAAAAGATCAACTTTAATACATTTGAAGGTTGAAGTTATTGGAATTTGTTACGGCTGATTTGGTGGAATATGTTTTTGGACAGAACTGTCAAAAAATGTGGAATGAAAATGCAGTTTAATGGTTGAATCTGTAGCTTGCCTAACTTGCTATAAATTACACACACATGCAGCATTAAAGTAACAGGGAGCTATTAGACCAGAGTTGTTGCATTACATTAACACAGACCAGCAAAAAATATAACATTATTCTAACATTAATGTAATGTTGTTCTGAATAGATTTCTATGTCCAGTCCTGATTTCAAATTGGGCCTTTAAGCCTAGAATATGGTCAGTTTTAAAAACACTTGACTTTGTTGCAACTCATTTTCATGTTAATGTCATCTTTCCTGTTAATGTGAGTTTGTTCTGTGTGGGTCTCTGTCTCAGGCTGTCATTTTATTCATAGTTATTCATAAAATACTTGACTTTGTTGCAACTCTGACTAAGTTGAATTCCATCAAGTGGTTAACGGGTGTGAAGATAAATGTAAGGTACTCCATCTAGGGAGCAGAAATATAAAGTACAGGTATTTCATGGGTGTCACTGAAATAAAGGTAGCTGATCATGAGAAAGACCTTGGTGTGTATGTTGATGCTTCCATGTCCCATTCTCGCCAGTGTGAGGAAGCAATAAAAAAGGCCAATAGGATGTTGGGGTATATCTCCAGGTGTGTGGAGTTTAAGTCAAGGGAGGTAATGCTAAGATTATACAATTCCTTGGTGAGACCTCACCTAGAATATTGTGTGCAGGTTTGGTCACCATATCTTAAAAAGGACATTGTGGCCTTAGAAAAGGTGCAGCGTAGGGCCACAAAAATGATTCCTGGTCTTAGAGGAATGTCATACGAGGAACGGTTACTTGAGCTAAATCTGTTCAGTCTCAAGCAAAGGAGACTGAGGGGGGACATGATCCAGGTATATAAGATTCTAACAGGTTTGGATGCTGTTCAACCAAACAGTTACTTCAGCATTAGTTTAAATACACGAACTCGTGGCCATAGGTGGAAATTAGCGGGAGAACATTTCAAGCTGGATTTAAGGAAGCACTTCTTTACACAGCGTGTAGTCAGAGTATGGAATAGCCTTCCTGATAATGTAGTGCAAGCTGAATCCTTGGGTTCCTTTAAATCAGAGCTAGATAAGATTTTAACAACTCTGAGCTATTAGTTTAGTTCTCCCCAAGCGAGCTTGATGGGCCGAATGGCCTCCTCTCGTTTGTATAGTTCTTATGTTCTTATGTTCTTAAGATTATCCTGAAATTTTCAAGTTAATGTCATTCCAGTTAATGTGAGTTTGCTCTGTGTGGGTCTCTGTCTCAGGCTGTCATTTTCGTCTTAGTCTCATTTAAACCACTTAACAATATGCATAGATTGCATAGCTGCAAATGTAAAATACAAAAATTAACTTGGAAAGCATTCTACAACAACATTCAGTATTGTGGAGTATTAATAGCATTTATTGCCAATTCCAGTTGCTAGGTAACTTCTATATTTTGAATAGAATACAAGATAATATTTTAAACTAGATTACAGTTAATTGTTATTTTTCTGTTTAAAAAAGACAATTGCTGTAATTTACATAGGACAAAACCTGTAAAAGACATTTTGTAATTATTTTCTAAATGAAATGAAGATGCTTTGTTACTCCCCTTGGGGAAATTCTCTTTTCACCTACCCCATCTTGCTCTACTTGACACACGGGCACAGACAAAGGTAACAGCAAACCTGGCAGCAAAGGGCAGCCACCTGTAGGGACACCCATGGAGCTGGGGGTTTTACAGTGATTAACAGCAATTTTGCAATACCTTTCTGGCAGCTTTTTTTTTTTGCTAGGTATTTACAGTAAATTCCACATTCAATTCTACACCAAAACAGACGTCATTCCTAAGCGCAGCATGGACTGCTTCCAGACACAGTATCATATGCAATTTCCAGAGTCACTTGAGTAAGCTGGAGATGCCTCATCCCCGGGTAAGAGAGCCTGCAGTAGGCAGCCTACCAAAAGAGGGCCTTTCCTGTTCCCTTCGTGAATTATAAAACCAGTGGAGAGAGCTCTCCTGTTGCAGTTTCAAAGAGAAGACCAACATGGAGAATTTTGGACTGAGGTTTTGCAGTATGAGGGTGCTGAAGGAAAAAGGAGTTTCAAAGACATTGGTCTGCCTGTACTGCCGATTTTGTCTCTGGCAATTTCAGATGTTCATGTAGAACGTGAATTTACTAATGTGACATTCCTTAAATCTGACCACCAAACAGAATGGTTGTAAATTTTCTGTCCAGTTTGGTAGATGTACAATTTGGACTGCAAAGAGATGGACTGATGCAGAGGCAGAGCTATAGATAGGCCTGGGTGAGCTCTGCTGGGCCCACCCATTCAGATTAATGAAATTACATTTTTTATATGTATTACCGGCTTCTAACTCTGTTCCTGCACATCACTGCTGTTACTGTGGCAAGTACGACAGAATGTGTGAGCTCCCTCTAGTGGTGCTCTTTAGGTAGAACACCACAGTCGTGGGTGTATTATTGTTGCAGTCACCATGTTGTAAATATCTAAGCCTATATAAGAAAATGTAGGGTAATGAGCTTCACTCAGGCCCACCCAAATTTAATACAGGTCCATCCATCAGCCACTTTTCCATATTTAAATGCTGCAGGAGGATGCTCACATGAAAAAAAAGACTAATTCATTTCTTTATCCAAAACTATTTCTTTCCTCATTCATTACAAAGAAAAGAGCTTTAACTTGTGCGTGCATTGCTTAATTTTAAGCAGCATTATGGAGTATTTTTGGAGATAGAAAAGTTTATGAAGGGTCTGATTTTGGGTATCTTTTACTTGTGGTTTGGGCTATAAAATTGGAAGGAGTTGCCAACCTTCACTGTGCAGGGTCTGCGCTGTTCTCATCCGTGGACAGTGTGTGAGTTTGTGGGTCAGTCATAAATATGCGGGGGGGCTGTATTTATTCAAAATAATACAGATAAAATTAATATATCTCATCAATTAATTTAAAGTTATTTTTCACCCCAAGCACACCTACCCTTCCTGAAAATGGTTTAGTCTACAGTCCTGCTCTGGGGTACGTTTCCTGTACCATGATGCATGTTAGCAAAACACAAAAATATGCCAGGAAAATAGCAAGAGATCAAAGAAAAAGATACATTCTGTGGGCCATGGCTGCTGCCGCATGGCAGAGCATGTGAGCGGGAAGTGCAGGGACGATGTCAGCATCACCAAAAGGAGGGCTGCAGCTCTCTGGAGGGAGCAGGAGAAGAGGACTGAGGGAGCACCAGTTTACCTCCTCTCACTCCTGGGGAGGACCGAGTATTGGCCATCCTAGATCTGAGAGGCACTTGAGGGAATCCCGGGGTGCATAAATCTCTGTAGTCTACCCACCTCCAAGACATCTATGCTTTCTACTCCCCAGCCACTTCCTCTTGGCCCACCAACATTTGGCCCCCTGTAGTGTAATCACCAGGGTTCCTCAATATGTGGCACCTCCACACCTGGCTCCTCTACATCAGCCATCCCTTGTCTGGGCCCCTCTACATCAGGCCCCCTCTGACGTGGCCCTCAGTCCCTCAGGGCGACACTGTCCCCTGAGTCCCCAGAATCCCTTTCAGTCTGGGAGATCACCTAACCCACCCATCCTGCTGCCTAATGCCGGTGTCGTGCTGTAAACTGTCCCCCTGCCACGGAATGTAATCTCTCATTTTAAAGGCAATGTCGCTTCGCTTCTCCTGCGCGGCAGCAGCGTCCGCTCGCTGTAACATCGGTAGTCTTGTTTAAGCAGACTAAAAACTCACATTTCTTGTTTATTATGATATTTTACAGTCAAAGTTAAGATTAACATCCTCCTGTAATACGTCGCAAATGTGACACTTACTACTATTTCATTTAAACACGACAATAATGCATTTCTTTTCGACGCTCGTTCGTGCAAATACAGTCGCCTTCAGTCTCAAGAAGCGATTCATCTACTTGAGTAATATTTTTAATTCTTTGTTGAATTAATTCTGCCTCAATTTCTTTGCTATTCTGTCTTCTTTTCATAACTATAATGCGGCGATTAGCTTCATACTGGGCACCGACACACCTGGAAATGACGTAACATCGAACCAAATGGCAAAAGTAATCAGAAGTCAGCAGCCTGTCCAGAACGCACAGATAACAAGCTACACTGCAAGTCATCCAGCCACGACGTCACCCAGCCACTCGTCTACCATCTAAAATACAGATAAATTACATGTGCTCCGTATTTCTGCAGTTGATATTATTTTGAACTGGACCATAAAGACAATATTCTTGGCCTGGAGGGAGGAGTGCTGGGCTATTTTATAGGAGGCTACTCTTTCTTAATAACCCCATTTTTAATTCTGAACAATAAGCTTAATAGGATGGGGCGACATGCTGGTGCAGTGGTTAGCACTGTTGCCTCACACCTCTGCGACCCGGGTTCAAGTCTCCGCCGGGGTCAGATGTGTGTGGAGTTTGCATGTTCTCCCCATGGTATCGTGCGGTTTCCTCTGGGTTTTCCGGTTCTCCCCCACAGTCTAAAAACATGCTGAGACTAATTGGAGTTGCTAAATTGCCCGTAAGTGTGCATGTGTGAGTGAATGGTGTGTGAGTGTGCCCTGCAATGGGCTTGACCCCATTCAGGGTTGTTCCCTGCCTCGTGCCCATTGCTTCTGGGATGGGCTCCCGACCCCCGTGACCCAGAAGGATAAGAGGTTTGGAAAACGGATAAAACTGAAGAGCGATTTAAAATAGGTGATTGTCCAGTAAGAGGATTTAACTTTAGCTACAGTGTTTTTTGTTATACAGGTATATTTTGTTTTACAAAAACAACATTTACTTCTACACTATACGGTCAATTAAAGTACCTTCTGCATCCTGGAGATGGTCATTACCTTCTGGAGAGTCTATTTCCTCAGCAACTCTCTTGTTGCTACCTTCTGGAGACAGATGAATGCTGAAAAGATCTTCCATCTGGTCAGCAGTAATTGTGATTGGCTCAAAGCAGAACAGGTGGCGCAGAATGTAGACAGTGTTTATAACTCACTTATTAATTATCAATGTGTTACTGGTTACTTTATTAGTTTATATTCAAAGAAATAATAGCAACTTGATCCATGTTGGTCAAAGGATAAAATTCTGATCCTAACTAACGTACATGTAAACAGAACACAGAATACCTCTGAAATGGACCCTGACCCCTGTGGATGACCTGAAACGTGACAATGTCATGTTCCAGCAGATTCCCATCTCTTATTGACCGGATAGGCCTCAGACAACCTGCATTGGCCATGAAGTCAAGCAGAGGTGTCTTTCACTTCTCAAGGTCCTCCAGAGTTGTACTTTCAGGTACCTGCCATCAAAATGGACTGTTATTGAGGCTACTTGAATTATAACTTTTTAGTAAGAACCCACACACCCATATCATGTTTGAAGCCTTTCAATTGCAGCATTAAAATTAGGCAGCATTCGGCAGGTAAAGGAGCAATATTTGCTGGCAGGCACATGGGACGATTAATCTGCGCAGTAGGGACAACATGAAGAGAGGAAAATTTGCTGTAAAAAAACTCAATTTGTTCGCCATAATATCTTGCTGACCTCCTTCCCAGGGCTTAAACTGCCCACAATGCTTTTCCACCCTCTATGCATATTTAGTATTTCCCTGATATATCAGACGCTGATATGGGCAGTACGGTATGCGCTCCGTCTGGTTAGATGTGGGCCTGCACTTTCTTAGGGGCCTGCCCCTCCTGACACAGACTCTTCCAGAATCTCATACTCCTCTCCATTTCCCATTCTTCACACTGTTTATTAGTGTATGGGAACGGGACAACCCTAACTGAAGGGTCAGGACTTGCACACAACACACACCCCTCCTGCCCTAATGAAGTGGCGGTATACTTAGCCCATTTATACCACCAATTTCCAAGTGTACGTTTTGCTAACCCATCCAGGTCTACTTCATCCTGGGCATCCTTCTAAAATTTGCTCACTCTCCTCACTCCCATATCTCCCCCCATTTCTCTCCGCTTTCGCTCACTGTAATCTGAGAGGTTATTCAGCATCAAAGGACCAGGCTGAGTCAGTGAAGTCAGTTGTCCTGTGCTCACCTGACCTGTGGTCCTGCTGTGCACCCAGACCTGAAGGGCCTGATAAATCATTAGCATCACTAACATCGTTGCTGTCAGCCGTACCAGAACCCACAGCTTCGTGTCCTGTCTGGAGTGGCTGGTCTGCTTGCGATGCTCCCTCTTGGCCCTCACTCTGCTCTGATCCTGAAACTGACTCCACCCCAAGCTGTGGAGCTCCTCTGGGAGCTCCATCAGGGCCATCTGAGTCAAGGGCAGCTGCATCCTCTGTGTAGTTTTCAGTGACTCTGTCTTTCGTGCGGTACTCTAGTGCAGTGGTTCAAATGGTACCACGTATTACTCCCTTCTACCTGCACCGCTGTTGCTGTGGCTCGTGTCACCTTGAAGGGTCCCTTTCGTCGGGGCTCGTGCCACTTTCACCGGAACACTCGCAGGTAGACTTTATCTCCGGGAAAGATGACTGGCTCCTCCTGGTCTGTGTCTTCTTTCTGTGCTTTCTCCTTTTCCTGTTTGGAAATAGTTTTGTGTATTTTGGTTAAAGTCCTCATGTACAACTTTAATTCATCCCCCAGCTGATCTAGGCTGGGTCCCTTATACGCCCCCTCAAGTCGATCCAGGCATAGGTCTCCCAGTCAGCATTTCATGCGGAGACAAATGCATCACCTGTGCGTTTCCATCCGATATGCCATCAAGGCTGTTGACAGGGCATCCACCCAGTTCATTTTCATGGTGGTGCAAATCTTATTCAGCTTCTGCTTAAGTGTGCCATTCACTCTCTCCACCATACCCTGCAACTGAGGGTGATACACACATGCCAACTTTTGTTTTATTCTCAGCTGTTAAACCACTAACTTTTAACTTTCCCCACAAAGGCAGCTCCATTATCAGAGCTTATTTCAGTTGGGATCCCAAACCTCGGACTCTCTGATCAGGAATTTCACCACTGTCATCGCCCCCATGTCCTTGGACGGTATTGTCTCCACCCATCTGCTGAACCTGTCCACAATCACAAGCATATATCGCTTTCCATATGCTGTTTTTCCCATGTCCACATAGTCCACCACAAGTGTCTGAACGGTCCCTCAGGCACTGGAATGTGCCCTACTGGGGCCGTGATTGCTTTGCGTACATTGTTCTTAATGCACACCTCATATTCACATTCTGACAACCTTGCATCCATCATTGCTTGCAGCTTGTTGTGTAATTTTCCTTAACTCCTCCCCCCGTGCGCAATGGTCAAGACCATGCGCATCCGTTATCAAAATATTCACCAGAGACAGAGGTGCAGCCAAAAGTCCCTCATGGTTGCGATACAGACCATTAGCATCCTTAGAGGCCCCCCTTTTTAGCCACACTGAGGCCTCATAGGGGCCCGCCCGCTCCTGCAGGGCCACCAGATCAGAAACCTGCTCTGTAGTCACCATAGGTAAAAGATCAGCAGTACTCACCTGCGCAGCCGCCCTGGCTGCCGCATCAGAGGCTGCATTTCCTTGAATAACAAAATCACGACCTTTGCGGTGGGCCTGACACTTAACAATAGCCAAACGCTTGGGACGCATCATTGTGTGTAGCAACTCCAAAATCTGATTATAATGCTGAATGGGGGAGCCGTCACTTTTGCGAAAGCCCCTTTGCTTCCAGACTGCTCCAAAGAGATGGCATACACCGTGTGCGTATGCAGAGTCTGTGTAGATAGTAACTGTCTTATGTTGTCCTTGCCGGCACGCTGTAGTCAAAGCCTTTATCTCCACTAATTGAGCGGAACAGGGTTGTGCCACTGGCTCTGAAACGAGAGTGTGAAAATCATCACCCTGTGCCTGGACTACAGCAAACCCAGCCTTCAAGGCATCCCCATCTCTCCAACATGAGCCATCCACAAACAAAACCATCTCGCTATTTTCAGTGGGAGAGCTCTCCAAGTCTGCTCTCAGTTTAGTGTAAACCAAAGACTCATGTGGCTGCCCCTCATCCTCCAGGGGAATGCTGTCTGCAGGGTTTACTGTAGTGGAGCGCTTTATTGTCACATCCGGGTAAGTGAGAAATGCAAAGTACGCTAGCTGCCTTGCTGGGGTCAACACAAATTTGCCTTTGTCAATAAGGTCCACCATCTTATGTGAAGTATAAAGTGTTTTTGCATTCTAGCTGTGTTACAGTATGTAACACAGCCTTCAACTTTTTTCCCCACACAATGCAGGACATGCAGGGGTGCCAAACAAAACAGTGGAGCTGCAGTGTAGCCAATTATTTCTTTCAGTAGTTTTAAAATCATTTCTGAGGCTGTGTGTTAGAGATGGAGGTGAGCAACACTGAGGCATCTCAGGGAACCATGTTGCCCATATTAAAAAACACACACGCATGCAACTCAGGCAATCCAGCATTTCTTATTTCAGTTATATATGACACTGCATGGGGGCGGCATGGTGGTGTAGTGGTTAGCACTGTTGCCTCACACCTCTGGGACCCGGGTTCGTGTCTCCGCCTGGATCACATGTGTGCGGAGTTTGCATGTTCTCCCCATGTCGTCGTGGGGTTTCCTCCAGGTACTCCGGTTTCCCCCCACAGTCCAAAAACATGCTGAGACTAATTGGAGTCGCTAAATTAACCATAGGTGTGCATGTGTGAGTGAGCCCTGTGATGGGCTGGCCCCCCATCCTGGGTTGTTCCCTGCCTCCGGACCCCCCGTGACCCAATAGGATAAGCGGTTTGAAAAATGGATAGATGACACTGCATGTTTTTGTTTTACATGTTCACTACAAGTCAGTGTTTTTTTCATTGTATGATTAATGCCACATTCATACCAAAAAACACACTAGACATACTGTACAAGGCAATCAAGGGAAAAACCTTCTCAGAATACAAAGTGAATGTATCAACCGAAGAAGGATGTTTCCTTTTCAGAATATTCATTTTTTTACCATGTGGAACCACTGTCCATGATTCAATTGAGTGCATTCAAAGAATGATACATCAAGACTAATAGTGACAAAATATTCATTTAATATGCATTGTACATGAATGTAGGACTTAGATGTTGATTAATTTCTCATCAGTGAAGGGCATATACACTCAGGGAAAAAAAAGTTGAAAACCCAGAACTATCCAATTTAGATGTAATTTGGTACACGTGCAGACCAGTGATGGATATGTAAATGATTAGAATTGCAAGGAGTTGGCATGTTTAATTACCAGACACAGGATGCCTCGTAGTCACATTAGCCAGTTAACAGCACTTGACGGAGTTTGATAGGGTTGCATTGCGGGTTTGCATGAAGCCAGGTGGTCATATGGTGCAACTGCATGTGGGCCATGCGGATATCAGTCGCCTGATATTGAAACCAATGGGCACGTGAGGCATCCACACACGTCGTGAAGTTTCTGGTCATCCAAGACAGACCACGCCAAGGAAGGATCGTTGGATTGTGCTCCAAGCATCACAGATCCCCATGACACCTGCGCCTGATATATGGACACAGCTACTGGACTCTCTACAACACCCTATATCATCGTGTCGCGATGACTGGCATCAGCTGGACTACGGGTTCACCGTCCCATGCATAGGCTGCCGTTCACAATAGCACAGAAACGGTTGCGTTTGGAGTGGTGTAGTCACTGGGAGGCATGGACTAATGACGACTGGCGTCCTACCATGTTCAGCGATACATCTCAGTTCTGCAGTACCACAGATGACCGTCGTGTGCGTATGGTGGCGCCGCAGGGAGAAGAGCAATCCTGCCAACACTGTGGAGTGACACACCACACTCTGACGGCACAGTGGTACACCAGTGACATCCTAGTGGTATCCGGGCCCAGGGGTGTGCTATACCCTACTGACATGGGACCAGCAGTGTGGCCATACCGCCAACTCCGTTTGATCTGATATTATAATCATCGAGATACTGTCACATGCCCTTTCATCACATGCAGATTTCATTTTCACAACTTAGTCTGTTGTGCTTCACTTTTTTGCCACCGAGTTTGTGTTCTGACACCAAGTTGATGGGAATTGATTATTTGAGCGTCATCTAAAGAGCTTATATTACTTTAGATGGTATTTAGACTCACATGGTATTTTGAAAAGATTCCCATATGCGCTGAATAGCTGGGGTTGATCTGAGCAGCTGTGCACTTTTCTCCTGTAACACAAAAGTTTGCTTTTAGGACAGAAAACAAGGTTAAGACCATATTATGTGGTTTACATCTATCAAAATGAAACCAAAGTCACTGTTACCAAAAGAGTAACCATGTGTTGTCAAATTCCCTAACATTTTGCTTCATCTTACTTTGGATGTCCATGGTTAGGAGAGAAGCAGAAATCTGCTCAACCATTAGAAAGACTTTACTCGATACAGGGAGTGAGATCTTGTTGCAGGTGACAAGGCAGGATAGAGTGTATTTAGAAAAATAATGAAGAGGGAATGTGAGTGTGAGCTATTGTGGCATCTGTGTATAACCCAATATGGCGGCATCCTTCTGAATGTAAACAACATAGCCAGCTTAATTAGCTTAGTCAAGTGTAATTGAACTAAGAAAAACTTAGCAATATACGTTCCCTTCTTGGTGTGATAAATACAGCAGCAGCTGCTGGTGGACGGGCTACAAACAGACATCAAGAAGAAATCCCACCTCACAACCATTTACTGTACCAAACCCCTTAATGTAACTTGTAAAGATGTAGGTATTGGAGTATTCACATATTCATTTGCAGTGTCCACTTCCTGTCCAGTAAATTTGGCAGGACGAAATTTGAATAACCTAGGCCTGACTCGTGTATGCGGCTGAAGGAGTAAAGGTAGAATGGGTGGAGAATCCTGGGCTGAGCTGCATGGTGGCCTGGGGGACAATCATGAAAACACAGACCCTGTGATATCCTCAAAACCCACAACTAAAAGGGGAGTCAGGAACCACTTGACCCGTTAAGCCACATGGTGGCCTTATGAGCAGGCAAACACACTATGGGCTAAGGGGTACAAGACAGAGGAGAGAATAGGATGGCCAGTGACATGTGAACAGGACAAGGCAGGGATGGATTCTGACACAGGTGCCATACTACTTTGTTTAAATATGCCCAAGTGCTCAGAATGTTTTAGTGCAAGTCTTAGACAATGGTATCTCTGAATGAGGCAGCAGTTTGGTTCCTCCTGAAGGCCCTATAACTGTCCTGAGAAGTTGTTTGTATGCACTTGCTGCCTTGACACTTGCTGATGTGCGTGTGCTCTGCTTGAGCAGTAAAGGGGAGATCACATGCAGAGATGATTTTCTGTAGCTTCTCAGTCCGAGTAAAAATAAAATCTTCTCGTTATATAGGAACCAAGTCTCTGGCTGGAAATTTCTACAACAGAGCCATTTAGTCATTTATAGAAATATACAGAGCCAATGAAGGAACCAGATGTCACAGCACAGTAACACAGGTCACTGTCCGTGGAACTGAATGAATAGGATAACCGGCCAATGTGTTTGTGTGCTTACACTGATTATATGTCAGGGGGGAAAATATTTATATCATTGAGGGGAAAAATGTAAAAATATATACAGTAAGGACAATATAATCGTAATTTAATGTATCCCTTCTGCTCTTTAAAAAGCACAATGTCTGACTGACAAATATGTCTATTATTAGCACATTTTAATAATTTAATTAATATTAAGCAGTACACCTATTTCCTGTAATCACTCTGCGTTAAAGCAATTTTTAAAACTAGCTGTGAACTGGATGCTGTTCTGACTGTTGTTGCCATGGTGCCTTATTTACTTTCAAATCGCATTGTCCACAACCTGATCAAAGGACCAAACTTTAAAATCAGTGCAGGGTAGTGTCGCAAGTAGTGATGCTTAGGCTTTAACCTATGTCCTGGAAAGAAAGAAAATCTACAAGCAAGATATTCTTGGATAAGAACGTCAAGGTATGCAACCTCTGGCAATAAAATTTTCTGTGCACAAATCAGCTCCACAATGTCTTTTAGCTGAAGGGTCAACTGCCAATCATCATCTGTGGGCTCTTTCACCTTGTCACACATGATCACAGGAAGAAGTCTTAGAAAATTCCAGTTCTGAACAGCCTGACCATAAAGCTTTACTCCATTGGAGTTTACTGCACATGGCTTACTCAACACATCAGAGCCACTGTACTTAAATTTCTTAATGCGTCTATTCAGAATTGAATAAGTGAACCACTTTTTCTGCTTGATGAAGTACTTCAGGTAAAGGGCTAAATCATAGGAAAGGATACCCTCAAAAATGTCATGGCCTAAACAAGGTGGCAGGCCAGGCATACAAACATCGAAGTAATTCAATGAATTCATTAATTCAATGAATTAAAACTCAGATACATGTCTGAGGAACAACCTTCAACGTTTTGTTGTTCCTCAGACTGTAAAATGCATTTGGATCTGTTTGAAAATCTGTTCGGGTTGTCCGGCAATACCTGCAGAAATATTCAGAAAAACTAAAATTTTCTGTAAATCCACCGATATTATGAGACCCCAAATTGTCCCCTGCAATGCACAAAACAGTCCCTTTAACTTTTTCCTCTGCCACCGTTATTCCATTGTCTTCCAGGTCTTTTAAGTCTGCAATGAGCCTTGAGAAAACTTTGTCATGGCCAAAGTGTTTGAAGTCTTTTTCCTGACACAGCATTACAAGTGACATGTGGTCTGTACTTGATGAGGTGGTAAATTAGCCAGAGACAAATATACAGCTACTACTTTGTGCTGCTTTTTGCTGAACCTAATGGGTTCACCGCCTCAAAAGAATCTTGATATAGAATTAGTTTTAGACATGATGGGTTTTGAGAAAAGAACTCATTGTTTTTATATACCTGACCATCACTGACATCACAAAGCACATCAGTGTATGGTACGTATGTACCCTGTGCAGCACAATTCTGCCATAAGTCTGACTCCAGTAAATGTCTCAAAGTGTCTTTCAATGGAACATAGTAGGCAAACCTCTGTGACCTTGTTTCATCCCTTCCTAAGTACAACTTTACAGGTTCTGTGTATCTAAACATCTGTTTAAAAGCCCTAGTTCTTGAAAAATTGGTTCTCATTGGTCCTTCATGACTAATGGTGAAAAGGTCAGATTCCTTCACAACATCACATATACTACCAATAACCTCATCTGTTAATTCAGTTAAGTCACTTTTCAGGAATGCACTTAATTTATTCAAAGTATATGTCTGTCCTAGTTCATGTATGCTTAGCATCTCTTCAATAATATTTTGTATAGTTGATGCTGGCAGAAGAAACTGCCCATGTAATTTCAAGTAGAAAAGAGAAATATTTCTAAGAAAAAGGTCACTGAAATTTTCTGTAAGATGGACTTCACCTTCATCAGTCTCACTAAATCTCTCTGTAGGGCCTGTAACTAACGGTTCAGTTTCAAGAAACTGAGAAACTGTCTCCTTATAAAGATCTCTTATACTGTCCACAGAACATTGTCTGTGTTTCCTGGACATGTAGGCTGTAAACGACGATCTCACAGTGAACGTATGGTCGCATCCTGTCACCGGACATGTCACAACACGTCCTTCGGCTATATGTTCCTTTAAGTGAGCTGTTAGTGATCTGACATCGCGACATTGGCGCTGGCACATAGACATATTACACGTAAACACCGTAAGGGCATTTGTAGTATCAATATATGAATCTGTGTTATGTTTACGGTAAAAATGAGCCTTAAATTCCCCATATGAACGAAACGTATTGTGGCAATCTGTAGCGCCACACTTGAACACGCATCGTGGTTCATGACGGTGAAGTTTGACATGTAAAACATGTTCCCTAAGGGTTTGCACTGATGTTCCACAGAAATAACAACTAAACATTGTAACTGCGTGAACAAACACGCACTCTATTGCTGTTTTAAACACCTAAATGCTGTTTCACATCCCGCTTGCAAATCTAAGTTTTACATGTGCTGCCAAGATACGTTCATGCGCCGTCAACACGGTACATGCTACTCGTGTTTAAAACCACACACTGCTTAACACTGCTTAAAACGATTTAATTTAACTTACCAATTTGCCCAGACACATTTATTTTATTTTATATTCCCACTAGTTTGTAGATTTTTTTTAAATGTTATGTTTGTTATTGGGTGCTTTCCACTTCATGTACCCACATACAGCGCTGGCTTAAAGCAATACATTCTGGTCCTGACGCAATGCATTGTGGTTAGATTTTTATCGTCCGCTGCATTATGTCACCATGTCACGTCGTACAAAAACCTCGCGAGAGCAAGACAGATCATCCTGCACCTCTTAAGTGTTATGTAGTTTTGCCTGAAACGCAAAAATAAAACAAAGCAATTAAAGCCGATCAGTGGCTCAAATTCTGCTGTAGCGATTGAAGAACTTTTGTCGGAAGTTGGATTCGAACCCACGCCTTACTTCGGAGAACAGAATACCCCTTACTTTGAAAGGCCATTTTCGCTGCGCAGGAGGCTTTAGACCGCTCGGCCATGGGGCAGTTTCCAGTTGAACCCTAAGGAGTAGGTTAAGTCCAGCCTTGGCTTCCAAGCTGACGTTTTTCTACATATGTGCTTGTGTATCATGGACAGTAAGAGGGGGCAGGCAAGGAGAGAATTTCTCTCTTTGGGGATCAATAGAGTGTTGTTATTATAACGTCTAAAACGTATGATGGTCTGTCGATAAATCAATAACAATATCAATGAAGTCAATGTTTATCTAAAGGAATCAGAATTCAGGAAAAGCCAGGGGCCGGACCGAGTGTAGGGGGCGTGGCCAGAGACAGCCTGCTGACTGTTCCAAATCATGGGTGCATGTTACAAGTCCGGAACATATTTTAACTTAGTACTAACTTAGCATCATATTTGATCTGATTCGACTGAATATCCCAGGTTTCCATCTCTCATGCATCTGGTGTGACGTGTTTTCAGACTCTCAGGCTGGCGCAAAGAAATCTTACGGGAATTGAACGTCTCACTCCGGTCAGCTGACCAAAGTTGGTAACCTTGGTATTGTGTGTAGGAGATTCGGTATAACTATAATTTCGTTCTCCATTTACATGCCCGTAGTGTCTTTAAGTGTTATGTAGTTTTGCCTGAAACGCAAAAATAAAACATAAGCAATTAAAGCCGATCAGTGGCTCAAATTCTGCTGTAGCGATTGAAGAACTTTTGTCGGAAGTTGGATTCGAACCCACGCCTTACTTCGGAGAATAGAATACCCCTTACTTTGAAAGGCCATTTTCGCTGCGCAGGAGGCTTTAGACCGCTCGGCCATCGGGCAGTTTCAAGTTGAACCCTAAGGAGTAGGTTAAGTCCAGCCTTGGCTTCCAAGCTGACGTTTTTCTACATATGTGCTTGTGTATCATGGACAGTAAGAGGGGGCAGGCAAGGAGAGAATTTCTCTCTTTGGGGATCAATAGAGTGTTGTTATTATAACGTCTAAAACGTATGATGGTCTGTCGATAAATCAATAACAATATCAATGAAGTCAATGTTTATCTAAAGGAATCAGAATTCAGGAAAAGCCAGGGGCCGGACCGAGTGTAGGGGGCGTGGCCAGAGACAGCCTGCTGACTGTTCCAAATCATGGGTGCATGTTACAAGTCCGGAACATATTTTAACTTAGTACTAACTTAGCATCATATTTGATCTGATTCGACTGAATATCCCAGGTTTCCATCTCTCATGCATCTGGTGTGACGTGTTTTCAGACTCTCAGGCTGGCGCAAAGAAATCTTACGGGAATTGAACGTCTCACTCCGGTCAGCTGACCAAAGTTGGTAACCTTGGTATTGTGTGTAGGAGATTCGGTATAACTATAATTTCGTTCTCCATTTACATGCCCGTAGTGTCTTTAACCGGCTGCACAAACTGGATCCGCCTCCATTACGACACAACTTTGCCCTTATTGGCTTAAGAATTTAGTCACATACATGACGTATATCTGCTATTTCTCCCGAGAAGCAGGTAAAGCAGTGGTAACTGCTTTGTAGTTAATTTACCTGGTAAAATTAAGTTTAAATAAATGATATAAATACTGTAATAGTACTCGTGAGCTTTGTTTATTTGTTATTAGTTACTGTAATGTTGCGCTGCTTTATTTGTTTAATCGTCTAGTCTGTGGAGACATTCAAGTTAATCAAATAAGAATTGCACTGTACACTGTACATGACCATAAAAACTTTGTATCCTTGAAATAAATGTTTTTGATCTTTTCCTTGGCAGTTATCTTTTTACACAGGGCCTCTATGTACACGATAGTTTTTTTTTTCACGACTAACAGTATGGATCAGGAGTTGGTTATTGTAAAAGAAGTAATGTGCATGCACGTGATATTTGTATAGATTTATCCACACCCTTGTAGCAGTGCTGCCATTGCAGTCAGATCTCGCAAACTAGGAGTATTAGTTGTCTTTATTTCTCTTTATTTCTTGACGCCAACCCTCTCCATTAATCCGGGCTTGGGACTGGCACCTACCTGAGCTGGCTTGCTCCCTTAAGTGGCTGGGTTAGGCTAAACTATATATATATATTTACCAAGACTACAATAAAACATCTCGAAATGTGTAGTCTAGCAAAACGCAGTTTAAAGAAGGTAGCCTACCTGGCGAAATTGCAAACAAATTAAGGGCGTTAGGCAGCCTTTAGATCCTACCCATCATGCACTGCAGTTTTTTGCTAATTCCTCAAATGGAAAACTGTCCATCCATCCATCCATTTTCCAAACCGCTTATCCTACTGGATCGCGGGGGGTCTGGAGCCTATCCCGGAAGCAATGGGCACGAGACAGGGAACAACCCAGGATGGCGGGCCAGCCCATCGCAGGGCACACTCACACACTATTCACTCACGCATACACTCCTATGGGCAATTTAGCAACTCCAATTAGCCTCAGCATGTTTTTGGACTGTGGGGGAAACCAGAGTACCCGGAGGAAACCCCACGATGACATGGGTAGAACATGCAAACTCCACACACATGTGACCCAGGTGGAGACTCGAACCCGGGCCCTAGAGGTGTGAGGCAACAGTGCTAACCACTGCACCACCATGCTGCCCCCTAAATGGAAAACCATTAAATACAAAAGGAAAACAAAAGTGCTGTAAGACTGTATACTTATGTGTATGTTAGTAAAGGCTGTAGCTGACACAACGGACCCCACTAATTAGAAAGGGGTAATTGTACACATGTGGCATCCAGTATGTTCTTCTATAACAGTTTAAAAAAAAAAAAAAAAAACTCACATTACACAAATTGGCACTATCAAAACGAGGATTATGGGGAAAATGGGGACTGTGATGGAGATTACATACACGTAGGCATGGTATTTAGTTTTTTTTAATCTGGTCACCTTCCAGAGTAATTGTAAACTAAAACCATCTTCACCCTATTTGATTCTTTATAAATGGACAATCAGTCGTGCAGTAAATGGGGGTATAGAGAGACACAGAGCTTGTCTAACAAGAAACCCTGGGAAGCTAACATTAATAGGGTGGGTATGGATAGCAAAACCATTGATACAGATTACAGATTTATATCTCACCTGAACCCTGGCGGGCTCCGTGCCAATAGGGGTTGGGATTAGGGTTAGTTAACTTAAGTAGTAATATTGATGTGTATATTCTCCTATTCTCCAGTCAGTGAATCGTGAAACGTAATGTTAATATGTTTCTATACCTATATGTTCTGCTTAAAAACCCATAAAGGCAAGCACAGTGTTTAGACATTCTGTTACTTAGACTAGTAAACACTAAGATCCTTCAGCTTTCAATTAACCTGACACAACAGTCTAAACAACAAATGTGTGCCATGTCATTTGTCATCTTTACATCTTGTATCCTTTATATGGTAATTGGATTTTCAAGGTGGAATTGCAGGTCGATCATTTTAAGGATCTAGATGTAAACCTCCCTGGTGTTGCTTTAATATTTTTTTTGCACAATTTGCTTCACACACTTCCTCCAGCAGAGAAGCTTACAATACTACACCCCACCAAATGACTGGATGATGCCTTTTTATTTAAGGTCTGGCTGTGAGCCTCGATTACCGATACACTATCTTCAGGCTCCTGCCGGGATCAGTCAGTATGGTGGACCTTTGGAGGAATGGGTACAAAACCATCAGGAAAGTTTGCAGGTGCTTCAAGAGTATGTGAAGGCTTAGTTGGAGGAACAAGCCACACCACGAAATCGGAAACACAATGAGTTGGTTAATGATTAGGGGTTTGATGAAGGTCAGCTGGTGTGTTTGCGGAACCATGTTCGAGGTAAAATACAGGATCATTGGGATGCCTGTTTGTATATGGTAGTTCGGTGTCCCCAAGATCAGGGTGCAGTTTACTCTGCAACTCCAATGGAGGGGGACGGGGTTGTCCGTCAAGTTCACCGAACAGAGTTGCGTCCAGTACCACAGGGGGTTGTTATGTCAGGGGAAGATGTTCTGGTAATGTCTCCTGAGTCTGGGTTGCCCACAGGGGCAACAAAAATGGAATCGGATGAGGACTCTGTGATTTTACGGGGACAGGGCTGGTGGGAGGGGTCGCAATAGAGCATCCACAAGTAGGCCTCGTATAATGGAGGAGGTTATGTCCCCCCCGAGGTGTAGAGACCAGTTAAACGTTCGGTGAGGTCCACCACTGGTCATCATACCAACCCTTATAAGTTACCACGGTCAGTGAATGATCGTTCGGTTGGGGAGGAAGACCAGTGGTTTGGGGATAGAATTCTTAGCTGTGATCGTTGGGTCATCAATTTCATTTTGGGGAATGGATTGTAGCCAGGCAATTATAGGCAGGTATAGGAACTGCAGTTAGGACAGGAGGCATAGCCGGGGCGAGATGGCTGTGCATGCTCCGATGGTAGGGCATATTGGCAAAGGAGCAGGCACGGGAAAGACAGGCAGGGTTCTGATAGATTTGGTGGAGCATCGGCGGGCATATTGAATTTGCAGTGTAGCAGCCTTTCTGTTTGCTTGTTTCAGGGGTGAACAATCTTATCCGCAAAGGGCCGGTGTGTATGCAGGTTTTCGCTGCAACTCCCTAATTAGATTTCTAATTAGAGGACTGATTAGCTGAAGAGTCCTCATACCTGGTTTTGAAGAGCTGACCTAAAGGTTACCCCAAAAACCTGTTTTTTTTTGTTTGAATGGGGCAGTGAGTCATGGGGTAAACTACTGTTCTTTAGGGGTTTTCAAGGTGGAATTACGGGTCGATAATTTTAAGGATCAGGTTGTAAACCTCCCTGGTGTTGCTTTAATATGTTTTATCTGAGGTTGTATCGTGTATTATCAAGCCAGCCGGCTTAGTGGCCTCGGGAGCGGGGTTTAGTGGGAGCAGCTGGCTAGTTTTATTTTCTTTTTTGTTTGTGTCTTTTTCTTTGTTGTATGTATATTTTGGGTTCATTATTAGGCAGGCTGGGCCTTTTGGCACCTGTAGTCTGGGTGCTGGATTGCCCATAGGGGTCTTTTTTATTGCTGTGATTTGCTGTGTCATTCACTAGTGTGATTTGTGCTGGAGTGTTTTTAAGGTTGTGCTGTGGCGTGTACCTGAGCAAACTTTGGGCAACCTGTTCTCTTGTTGGCTTTATTGACAAAGGGTGGATTAGTCTAATTACGGCCTGCTACAAATAGCTGCATATAACGTATAAAAAAAATCACCTTATGGGTGCTCCGTAGGGTAGCAAGATCTTGAGTTTTTTTTACAGTACTCGGGTACGTTTTAAAATTTTCGACCAATCAGCAAACATTATTCTGACAGCATAGCTGGGAAACCAATGAAAAGTGAGTGCAACGTTCTAGAACTTGACTTCGGGTTGACGCTCCCTATAAAAGAGCTGGGTACTGCTTCAAGGCGTTCAGTTGGCGCTACCTCCTGATAGAGTAGCACTGTACGGCTCTTGTTCCGTAAAACAACATCAAAAGGATGAAAAAAAAACAATATTTAAAGAAGACGAAAAAAATCAATTTTTAAAGAAGACGAAAAAAACATCGTCTAAAAAAATAAGCCAAAAAAAATAATATCCGAAGAAGGAAAAACATGCAAAGTAAAAAAAACAAACAAAAATAAAAAACAATATCCAAAGTGTCACACTCGATCGCGGGCAGAGCGGCGATCGTGCGGGCGAGCAGGCAGAAACGGGCAAACACGCCGTAATCAGGGCAAACAAGGGGTTTATTCCGAAAGACGGGGCAGGGAACAGAAGACGCCAACTAACATCAATGACAGACACTGGATTAGTACACAACAGGAACTTAAATACAAGAAACAAGGCAGCAGGAAACAAGACACGACTGGGCACGATCAGGAAATCACACGTGGGTAATTAGGGGGCGTGGCACACACGAGGAGCGGACGGAGCGGGCGTCACAGAACCCCCCCCCAAAGGCGCGCTACACCGGGCGCGCCCGGGAGGAGGCGAAGGACGGGACGAGACCGGGAAACCAGAACCTGAAAGACAAGGGCAAAAAAAATCAACGGGGAACAGGGAACAAGACAGACAGGCAAAACTGACAAAGAGGCAGGAGCCAGGACAGGACACTACACAAGACAGGAAAAGCCGACAGACAGACCAGGAAGGGAGGAACAGAGGGAACAGGTGGAACAAAAGGAGCGGGAGTGACGGGAGGGAACGACGGGAAACCAGGAACAGAGCGGGGCGGAACAAAGGGACCAGGAACAGAGGACGGCGGGACAAAGGCAGGAGGAGGAACAAAGACAGGCGGGACAGAGACAGGAAAGAAGGGAGAGAAGGAGGAGGAAGGAAGGGGAGCCCGAGGGAGCCCCTGCGGGCGACGGGAGGCAGCCGGAGGGGCCGCAGGCGGCCGGGAGGCCGGAGCCGGAGGGGACCTCGGAGGGGCCGAGGAGGCAGGGCGAGGGACCCGCGGAGGGGCCAGGGAGGAAGCAGGAGGGAGCACCGGGGAAGGGGACGAGGGAGCAGGAGGGGCCCACGGCGAAGGCCCGGAGGAGGGGGGAGCCGCAGCAGGCGGCGACGTCCGGTGGAGGGCCGGAGGTAGGGGCCCCGCAGGCAACCGAGGAGCCGCCGTCGGGGAGCCCGCAGGCGACCGACCAGGCACCGGAGGGGGGAGCGAGGCAGGGTGACGAGGCATCGGAGGGGGACCCGTAGGCGACAGCCGACCCGGAGGGCCAGGACCTGCAGGCGCCAACCGAGCCAGAGCGCAGGCGAGGGAGGGCGAGCCAGGGGGCAGGGCGGGAGGGACCCCAGTCCGACGTCTGTGTCCCCTCCCTCTGCGGGACACAGACATACCGACCCCCGGTCGGGGTCGATGTCGCCGGGGTGAGGGTGAAGGAGTCACAGGAGCGGGGCCAGGGACAGGAGCGGGGCCAGGGACAGGAGCGGGGCCAGGGACAGGAGCGGGGCCAGGGACAGGAGCGGGGCCAGGGACAGGAACCGGGTCAGCAGGCGGAGGGGGCGCCTCGGGAGCTGCTGCAGCGCGGTCAGGAACAGGAGCTGGCTGCAGTGGGGGCGCCTGCCCGGGAGCTGCAGCAGATGGCTGCAGTGGGGGCACCTGCCCGGGAGCTGCAGCAGGCGGCTGCAGAGGGGGCGCCTCTGCAGGAACAGGAGCACGGTCAGGAACAGGAGCTGGCTGCAGTGGGGGCGCCTGCCCGGGAGCTGCAGCAGGTGGCTGCAGTGGGGGCGCCTGCCCGGGAGCTGCAGCAGGCGGCTGCAGTGGGGGCGCCTCTGCAGGAACAGGAGCACGGTCAGGAACAGGAGCTGGCTGCAGTGGGGGCGCCTGCCCGGGAGCTGCAGCAGGCAGCTGCAGTGGGGGCGCCTGCCCGGGAGCTGCAGCAGGCGGCTGCAGAGGGGGCGCCTGCCCGGGAGCTGCAGCAGGCGGCTGCAGAGGGGGCGCCTGCCCGGGAGCTGCAGCAGGCGGCTGCAGAGGGGGCGCCTCTGCAGGAACAGGAGCACGGTCAGGAACAGGAGCTGGCTGCAGTGGGGGGCGCCTGCCCGGGAGCTGCAGCAGGTGGCTGCAGTGGGGGCGCCTGCCCGGGAGCTGCAGCAGGCGGCTGCAGAGGGGGCGCCTCTGCAGGAACAGGAGCACGGTCAGGAACAGGAGCTGGCTGCAGTGGGGGCGCCTGCCCGGGAGCTGCAGCAGGCGGCTGCAGAGGGGGCGCCTGCCCGGGAGCTGCAGCAGGCGGCTGCAGAGGGGGCGCCTCTGCAGGAACAGGAGCACGGTCAGGAACAGGAGCTGGCTGCAGTGGGGGCGCCTGCCCGGGAGCTGCAGCAGGTGGCTGCAGTGGGGGCGCCTGCCCGGGAGCTGCAGCAGGCGGCTGCAGAGGGGGCACCTCTGCAGGAACAGGAGCACGGTCAGGAACAGGAGCTGGCTGCAGTGGGGGCGCCTGCCCGGGAGCTGCAGCAGGTGGCTGCAGTGGGGGCGCCTGCCCGGGAGCTGCAGCAGGCGGCTGCAGAGGAGGCGCCTCTGCAGGAACTGGAGCACGGTCAGGAACAGGAGCTGGCTGCAGTGGGGGCGCCTGCCCGGGAGCTGCAGCAGGCGGCTGCAGTGGGGGCGCCTGCCCGGGAGCTGCAGCAGGCGGCTGCAGTGGGGGCGCCTGCCCGGGAGCTGCAGCAGGCGGCTGCAGTGGGGGCGCCTGCCCGGGAGCTGCAGCAGGCGGCTGCAGTGGGGGCGCCTGCCCTGGAGCTGCAGCAGGCGGCTGCAGTGGGGGCGCCTGCCCTGGAGCTGCAGCAGGCGAAGGGGGCTGTGCAGGCAGCGAAGGCGGCTGCGCAGGCAGCGAAGGCGGCTGCGCAGGCAGCGAAGGCGGCTGCGCAGGCGGCTGCACGGGAGCGGGGTCCGCCGGTAATGGCGGCTGCTGCTCGGGCTGAGCAGGGGCTGCAGGCACAGGAGGCGGCTGCTCGGGCTGAGCAGGGGCTGCAGGCACAGGAGGCGGCTGCTCGGGCTGAGCAGGGGCTGCAGGCACAGGAGGCGGCTGCTCGGGCTGAGCAGGGGCTGCAGGCACAGGAGGCGGCTGCTCGGGCTGAGCAGGGGCTGCAGGCGGCGGGACCGGCAGGTCCCGTGCGGGCAAGACGGACGTGGTCCCTTTAAGTGCCCGGGGCACACGCGGGATAGCGTCCCGCACCGCGCGGGCCCCCTTGTTGGCCAGCCGCTCCGGCCGGAAGTAGTACCGCTCGAGGGGCGGTAGCAGCTCAGCGGCGGCTGGGTGCTCTCCCCGGACTGGGGAAGCTGCCAGCGCAGGCAGCTTAGCTGCGGTGATGACGTCGAGGTCAGCCGGGGAGTCCTCCAATTCCCCGGTTAGGAGAGAAGCGGGGATGAGCGCGCACGCTCCCAAAACGATTGCAGGGGCGATCGCGTGCTTCTTCTTCTTCTTCTTCTTCCTCTTTGTCACGGTGTCCGCGGGAGGCTGCTCCACGTCCGACAGGACGGACGGCTGGGGAACAACCTCCGGGACGCACCGTGCGTCCAGCCCCAACCTCCGCGCTGTTAGGCGCTGAACCAGCTGGTTGAGGTGGGAGCGCACCTCTCCTAGACGATGCCCGTCCTCAGGTGAAGACATCGCCAACAGGAGGTCGCAGCTTCGGTTGGCTAAATCCAGCGCGACGGGATCCTCCCGAACGTCGGGCTGGTTCAGCCAGTAGTGTACCTCATGCAGCAGACCGAGACGTTGGCTCTCGGTCTGCTGCTGTGCCTTGTTGAGTTGGTCTGTCATTCTGTCACACTCGATCGCGGGCAGAGCGGCGATCGTGCGGGCGAGCAGGCAGAAACGGGCAAACACGCCGTAATCAGGGCAAACAAGGGGTTTATTCCGAAAGACGGGGCAGGGAACAGAAGACGCCAACTAACATCAATGACAGACACTGGATTAGTACACAACAGGAACTTAAATACAAGAAACAAGGCAGCAGGAAACAAGACACGACTGGGCACGATCAGGAAATCACACGTGGGTAATTAGGGGGCGTGGCACACACGAGGAGCGGACGGAGCGGGCGTCACACAAAGAAGAAGGAAAAAAACATCCAAAGGGAGAAAAGAAGAACTGAAGGGCCAACGAGGTAGGAGGAAATACAAATTTCGTTTCAGCACCGTTGGAGTGCCAAGCCGTGAAAAGCATTTGGCCAGAAGACAAGGTAAGTGTTGTACCTGTTATTTTAAAACAGCGCTTTTCAAAATGCTGCTTTATAATCGTTTGAGATCGTTAGCCAGTGTGACAGCTGAAGGCTTTTTGAGTTTACCAACATAAAGTTTTATTTCTGTATTAGGACATTGTCAGGAACAATGATGTGTTCATCGCTATGATGTGGTCAAAAAGCGATGCATTGAATCTTAGAAACATTTGTGATTTTTCAAACGATGCTTTTCCTTTTATTTAATCAGTAAAATTTCCATCGGTTTTATATAGTGCCCCTTGAAATATGTCTTTAGCTCATTTTCCGGGCATTTTACTAGAATGCATCCTGAGAAATACACAAGCTCTGCTGCATTTCCGTGCCTCGATGTTTAGTGCCGAGTATAATTGTTGCAGTTGCCTTTTATATATTCCATGAGACCTGTTGGTACCAAGAGAAGTGTGAGACTGTCAGGGTGAATTTATCATACAATCGCACGCATAAATACCTGAGGGTTGCCAGTCCTTTTGCGTTGTTACAGGAGGACTAGAGCTGACGAGTGTGTTTCTACACACTATCAAGGGCATTGTAGTACAGTTTTCTCAGGTGGGAGAATGCTGCCGATCTCCTATTTGACAATACAGCCCTTGATATATTAGAATATTACAGAACTAGAAGCCTTTTGCAAGGAAGAATGTGAGAAAATCCCAAGTACAAGAACTGAAAGCCTTTCAGCTGGCTATAAGAAGCGCTTGTAAGCTGTGATATCTGGCAGAGGAGGTGTTACTAAGTACTGATTACGTAGGGTGCACAAACTTTTGCAGAGTGCCATAATAATGTTTTTATTTTGTAATTTTGTTCAATTTATGGCATAAAAAGTAACTATTCATCAATGTTTGCTGAAAATATTGTGTATTTTTCCCCCAGTTCCTAAAGAGACTGTATTAACTGATATTGTTGCTTTTGTAATTGAAAAGATGTTATTTGTCAAGGGGTGCCAAACCTTTGCATAAGACTGTACACAGTGTGTGTATGTGTTTATGTGAGTGTGTGTCTGTGTGTGTGTGTGTGTGTATATATATATATGTGTGTGTGTGTATATATTTCTGTATATGCATGTGTATATATATATATTTATATATATAGTTCACACACATTCAAACTTATTTGAATACACATTCAAAATTATTTTTATTATTATTATTTTCGTTTTTTTTTTTTTTTGTGTTTTAAAATTTTTTATTTTTGCAATGGAAATAAAAATAAAGCAGTCCTCCGTAGAGGAGGGGTGGTGGAGGGAATATATATATAAAATAATTGTCACACAACCTGGGTGACATGCCTTGCCTGCTCACCCAGTTTTAGTGCACCTTAGTTATTCATAATGACCATCTAGTCTCGATACACCCATAAATATATATGTATATATATATAGTTTTTTTTGTTTTTTTTTTTGCAATAGACAATAAAAATAACGCAGTTCTCCATAAAGGAGGGATGGTGGATGGAATATATATATATATATATATATATATATATATATATATATATATATATATATATATATATATATATATATATATACATTTATATAAAATAATTGTCACACAACCTGGGTGACATGCCTTGCCTGCTCACCCAATTTTAGTGCACTTTAGTTATCCATACTGACCATCTAGTCTCGACACACCCATATATATATATATATATATATATATATATATATGTATATATATATAGATATTTTTTCTTTTTCTTGTGTTTTTTTTTCGCAATGGATATTAAAAATAAAGCAGTCCTCCGTAAAGGAGGGATGGTGGATGGAATATATATATAAAATAATTGTCACACAACCGGGGTGACATGCCTTGCCTGCTCACCCAATTTTAGTGCACCTTAGTTATTCATAATGACCATCTAGTCTCGATACACCCATAAATATATATGTATATATATAGTTTTTTTTTTTTTCGCAATGGACAATAAAAATAACGCAGTTCTCCGTAAAGGAGGGATGGTGGATGGAATATATATATGAAATAATTGTCACACAACCGGGGTGACATGCCTTGCCTGCTCACCCAATTTTAGTGCACCTTAGTTATTCATAATGACCATCTAGTCTCGATACACCCATAAATATATATGTATATATGTATTGTTTTTTTTTTTTTTTTTTGCAATAGACAATAAAAATAACGCAGTTCTCCATAAAGGAGGGATGGTGGATGGAATATATATATACATATATATAAAATAATTGTCACACAACCTGGGTGACATGCCTTGCCTGCTCACCCAATTTTAGTGCACCTTAGTTATCCATACTGACCATCTAGTCTCGATACACCCATATATATATATATATATATATATATATATACATATATGTACATATATATAGTTTTTTTATTAGCAATAGAAAAGAAAAATAACGCAGTTCTCCATTAAGGAGGGATGGTGGATGGAATATATATATGCACATATATAAAATAATTGTCACACAACCTGGGTGACATGCCTTGCCTGCTCACCCAATTTTAGTGCACTTTAGTTATCCAGAATGACCATCTAGTCTCGATACACCCATGAATATATATGTATATATATATATATATATATATATATATATATATAGTTTTTCAGTTTTTTTTTTGCAATAGACAATAAAAATAACGCAGTTCTCCATAAAGGAGGGATGGTGGATGGAATATGTATATGCATATATATAAAATAATTGTCACACAACCTGGGTGACATGCCTTGCCTGCTCACCCAATTTTAGTGTACCTTAGTTATCCATACTGACCATCTAGTCTCGATACACCCATATATATATATATATATATATATATATATATATATGTACATATATATAGTTTTTTTATTAGCAATAGAAAAGAAAAATAACGCAGTTCTCCGTAAAGGAGGGATGGTGGATGGAATATATATATATATATATATATACATTTATATAAAATAATTGTCACACAACCTGGGTGACATGCCTTGCCTGCTCACCCAGTTTTAGTGCACCTTAGTTATCCATAATGACCATCTAGTCTCGATACATCCATAAATATATATGTATATATATATATATATATATATATATAGTTTTTTTATTTTTTTCGTAATGGACAATAAAAATAACGCAGTTCTCCGTAAAGGAGGGATGGTGGATGGAATATATATATACATATATACATTTATATAAAATAATTGTCACACAACCTGGGTGACATGCCTTGCCTGCTCACCCAGTTTTTGTGCACCTTAGTTATCCATACTGACCATCTAGTCTCGATACACCCATAAATATATATACTGAACAAAAATATAAACGCAACACTCTTGTTTCTGCTCCCATTTTTCATGAGATGGACTTAAAGACCTACAATTCATTCCAGATACACAATATTACCATTTCTCTCAAACATTTCTCACAAATCAGTCTAAATGTGTGATAGTGAGCACTTCTGCTTTGCTGAGATAATCCATCCCACCTCACAGGTGTGCCACATCAAGATGCTGATCTGACATCATGGGTAGTGCACAGGTGTACCTTATACTGCCCACAATAAAAGGCCACCCTGGAATGTGCAGTTTTTTGCTTTATTGGGGGTCTGGGGACTCAGAACCGGTCAGTATCTGGTGTGACCACCATTTGCCTCATGCAATGCAACACATCTTCTTCGCATAGAGTTTATCAGATTGTCAATTGTGGCCTGTGGAATGTTGGTCCACTCCTCTTCAATGGCTGTGCGAAGTTGTTGGATATTAGTGGGAACTGGTACACGCTGTCGTATACGCCGGTCAAGCACATCCCAAACATGCTCAACGGGTGACATGTCCGGTGAGTATGCTGGCCATGCAAGAACTGGGACATTTTCAGCTTCCAAGAACTGTGTACAGATCCTTGCAACATGGGGCCGTGCATCATCTGTCTGAGTGGCTGGTCTCAGACGATCTTGGAGGTGAACCTGCTGGATGTGGAGGTCCTGGGCTGGTGTGGTTACACGTGGTCTGCGGTTGTGAGGCCGGTTGGATGTACTGCCATATTCTCTGAAACGCCTTTGGAGACGGCTTATGGTTGAGAAATGAACATTCAATGCACGAGCAACAGATCTGGTTGACATTCCTGCTGTCAGCATGCCAATTGCACGCTCCCTCAATGCTTGTGGCATCTGTGGCATTTTGCTGTGAGACAAAACTGCACATTCCAGGGTGGCCTTTTATTGTGGGCAGTATAAGGTACACCTGTGCACTACCCATGATGTCAGATCAGCATCTTGATGTGGCACACCTGTGAGGTGGGATGGATTATCTCAGCAAAGCAGAAGTGCTCACTATCACACATTTAGACTGATTTGTGAGAAATGTTTGAGAGAAATGGTAATATTGTGTATCTGGAATGAATTGTAGATCTTTAAGTCCATCTCATGAAAAATGGGAGCAAAAACAAAAGTGTTGCGTTTATATTTTTGTTCAGTGTATGTATATGTATACATATAGTTTTTTTTGTGTTTGTGAAAACGGGTCTTTAATCGGGGAAACGGAGCGGGTAGAGCAGGACGGAACGCAGGCATTGACAAACTACAATGACGGACAGGGCAAACAGGTAAGACCAGGACTTAAAATAGGTCATGACTAATCAAAGTAATCGGGCAAAGCAGGAGACGATCAGGGAAGCACACGTGGGTAATCAGGGGGCGTGGCACACACGAGGAGCGGACAAGCCGGGCATATATGTATATCTATATAAAACCTCATTAATGAGGGACAGGGAACAGAACGGACAGACAGAACTGGCACAGGGGAAGGAGCCAGGACAAGACTTGACATAAGACAGGAAAGGCAGAGAAACAGATCAGAAAGGGGGACACGGAGGGAACAGGCAGGACAAAAGGACCGGGAGTGAACGAAGGGAACATCGGGGAAAGAGGAGCAGAAGCCAGAGGGACGAGGGACAAAGAGAGGAGGGACAGAGACAGGAGGAACAAAGCGAGGGGGAGCAGAGGCAGGAGGGACAAAGACGGGAGGCCAGGGAGAGAAGGAGGGGGAACCAAGAGGAGCCCGAGGGAGACCCAGCGGGCGACGGGAGGCAGCCGGAAGGGCTGCAGGCGGCCGGGAGGCCGGAGCCGGAGGGGCCGAGGAGACGGGGTGAGGGACAGACGCAGGGACGAAGGAGGGAGTCGGAGGGGAGACCAGGGAAGGGGACGAAGGAGCTGGAAGGGACCCTGGCGAGGGCAAGGAGAGAGGGGGAGCCGCAGCAGACGGCGACGTCCTCCGACACGCCAGAGCGGGAGGACCAGCAGGCGAATGAGGAGCCGCCGTCGGGGGGCCCGCAGGCAACCGATAAGACGCCGGAGGAGGGACCGAGGCAGGGCGACGAGGCCGCGGAGGGGGACCCGCAGACGACAGCCGACCCGGAGGGCCAGGACCCGCAGGTGCCGACCAAGCCCTAGCGCCGGCGAGGGAGGGCGAGCCAGGGGGCTGGGCGGGTGGGACCCCAGCCGTGCGTCTGTGTCCTCTCCCCTTATGGGACACAGACATAAGGACCTGCGGCCGGGGTCGGGCTCGTCGGGGTGAGGGTACCAGAGTCACAGGGGGAGAAGGGACTGGAGTGGGGCCAGGGACTGGAGCTGCAGGCTGCAGAGGGGGCGCCTGCCCGGGAGCTGCAGGCAGGGAAAGCGCCTCGGACGTGGGCGCGGTAGCTGCAGGCAGCGGAGACGGCTGCTCGGGCTCTGGGGCCGCAGGGGGCACTTATTTTATTATATAAAATAAGTGTCACACAACCGGGGTGACATGCCTTGCCTGCTTGTGGGATGAGGAAGACTCAGGGACTGGAAATGGGATTAAAACTGAAGATGTGCTCATTCCTTTGTGTATTTACAAATTTTCCTTCCGTCAGACATGAGGAGTTTGCTGCTATATTTGGCACTAATAGAGATTCTGATGCTGCTATTTTTATTGTCTATTAGTTTGTTATTATTTACAAGTTCTGTTGTGTTTTTGCATTTTTCTCTTCTGGTTAATTAACTGCTGTCTGTTTGCTGTGAAGTATGAGTGTGGTGAGTAAGACTCAGGGACTGGAAGTGGGATTACAACTGAAGATAACATGCTTATTCCTTTTTGTATTGTTTACAAATTTCCTTCCGTCAAACATGAGGAGTTTGCTGCTATATTGTGCACTAACAGAGATTCTGATGCTGCTATTTTTATTGTTTATAAATGTGTTATTGTTTCCAGTATTCAAGTATTCGAGTATTCAATAAATGCTAAATTGAGAAATTTTGTGTATCGTTTGTTATTATTAGTGTGATATTTTACCATGCAAATAGAGGGGAAAACGTCCAATTATCGGCCAAAAAAAATCAGCAGCATATATCGGCCATCGCCTGACCCTTGACTTGAAAAACCCATATCGGTCGACCTCTAGTAACAGTACATTCTGTCCAATTCATCCATCGAGTTAAGTCACACACCCACTTGAGGGGGCACTCCGGCAGACGTGAGGATGGGGATGTTCTTTCCGCTATAACATCCACTGCAGAAGTACATCTCGCTCCTGTTCACAGGGCTTACTTCAATGATGAAGCAGGGCTGGTTGTCTGGACAAGAAGTTGTCCTGCTGCTGGGTCTCGGTGCCGTTTTTCCACCTAAGCTTGAAGGTGGAAATGTGTTCCAACTTGGTCCCTGGGACTGCAGCATAGCCAAACATCGCGAGCAGCGTCGGCCACACCCACCACCAGAACCATCACACCGTCCTATACACATAAAGAAGAACTAAAACATAGAGTGTTGTGACAATCTATGCGTTAATGTTTGGCAGCATAGGTGATTCATTAAAATTATACCGAAGAATGGAAAATGTGATATTTAGAATATTTTTTGCCATTTAGTAGCTAATTTAAGCACTTACCCAATGCCTCAATTTGTTTTAGGTCAGTAATGTCTGAGCCAAAAGAATGAATGTATGAATTTAATACAATTCACCCACTCCCACCCACACACAAATCTGAAATTCAATTTAAGACACTTCTTAAACATTAGTGCATTAACAAAAAAGGAAAATCTTAAGAGATTCAGTAGGATTTTCTATGTTAGACTTAAGCTAATAGTTCAATAGTTTTTACATATTTCAATATACCAATTTGACTTTAATGTTGAAACAGATGCTAAAACATGGAATAATTTCATAACTAGAGAAACATGTTATTCACAAACACTAGCAAAGGTAGCTTATAGTTAAGCTTACTTAAGTCAGCAAGTCAGGCTACAGTGTGTAAGAATAGTCGTAAACGATAATTTGTCTCAGTCTTACATGACAGAATAAGTAAACAGAAAATATAAAATGGCTGAAACAGCGTCATTAACGCCAGCTACAGTAGAGGCGCAGAAAAGGTGTCATGACTGAAGTATTCCCAAACTCTGGAAGACCGTATGCGAGCCTTTTTTGTCGCGTGTTTCTCCAGAGGCTCCGGAGCTCCGCTGGTTGACACAGCCATGTTGGTTCATGTGCAGGGGGACGAGCGGCAAATTTCTTTTTTGCAGGGTGGTAGGTGATGTCTCATTAATATTTATGAGAGAAGTGCTACATGATTGGCCAGTGCATGCCTTACAAAATGGTGCGGCACTGCATCCAAGCCTGCGGCACTCAGAGTCACAAATACAGTGGAAACCATTTGTAGTAATTACGTCTGTCTGGCTGATTTCCAACTAATTGATATTTGTATATTTATTACATGAATATAAGGTAATATAAGGTAATAGAAGAGGTATTTAATGGTTTTCCATCTGAGGAATTTGCAAAAAACTGCAGTGCATGATGGGTCGGACCTAAAGGCTGCCTTAACGTCCTCATCTGTATGACGACATACATCAAGACTAGGAAGGTGCATAATGTTCATGTCTGGTTGCGTTTGTTGGTCCAGAAAGTAATTCAATTTCGCCATGTAGGTTACGTTCTTAAAAACTGCTTGGATATAGCCCGATTATATGCTGTGGGCCTTTTAATTTCTTTGTTTACCAGGTAGGCTACCTTCTTTAAACTGCGTTTTGTTAGACTACATATTTAGGGAGGTCTTTATAAATTTATAGTAGTCTTCATAAATATGTGCATAGTTTAGCCTAACCCAGCCACTTAAGGGAGAAAGCCAGCTCAACTAGGTGTCGGTCCCAAGCCCGGATTAATGGGGAGGGTTGGCGTCAAGAAATAAAGAGACTGTATCTTCACTGCATGACTGATGTCAAAATGTGTGAAATATGTGGTTGTATTAATAAATGCATTAAAGTAGGTTAATGATTCTGTGCTGTCTAAATTGTATAGAAAATTTCTACGTATAGCCAAACAAATCTCCTCCTGTTTGAAAAGGCATAGAAAAAGCAATTTAGCCACTAAAACTTTACAGTTTTTGTGAGGGACAGTCGAATTCTCTCGTTTCTCTCGTCAAGTTTTTTTGTGATCCTGCACCTACACTTTGCCGGCCCCAGGAGGATGGGCTCCCCCTTTGAGTTTGGTCCCTCCCAAGGTTTCTTCCTTCTTGGGAGTTTTTCCATGCTATCGGCGCCTATGGCTTACTCACTGGGGGCTTTGGGTGGGCATGATATAAAGCAAAGCATTTTCCCTCCCAGTTTCCTCCTCTGGTCCACATTGCAGGACCATCAGCCATCAGAAACAGCCAGACGGTCTCCTTCAGCTTCTTTAGTGTCCTTGGAAGCCAAGGCAGTTTTAGGTCTGAGAAGAGGTTTATCAGAAGGACACATATTACGTCGTTTGTCCTGAAATGTAACATGGGGAGGAAAAGTTAAGCGGTTTAGTCAGATTGGAGTCGTTTATTCAGCAGTGGCAGCGCCAGTGACTTAATGCTACAGGTGCTATAGGGGAGTGAGATTATTTAGACCGGGTGCTTTAGCTTTTCAGCTTATGTAGATGGTGTATAGAAGCACACAGCACGATAAGCTACAGCATGGATAAAATAGGATAAAATATGAAATTCTAACGTCTAGCTCACAGAGCCTCTATGTGTACTTTGAAGAAAAAATACACTACAAGTATGCTGTAAAAACCGCAAAAATGTCTTACACAATATACAGATTTTACAGATAGTTAAAGAAAAAATGAAACCAATATTTTGGGGGTGCTGTGGGGGTACTATGGTCATTGGAGGAGGAGCTAGAGCCCCCCCCCCCCAAGCTTTTCCTTGGTGCTGCCACTGTTGTTCAGATTAAAAGTAACATTGTCATTAATAAACAGTACTCTGATCGAATTTTTGCATGTACAAACACAATCAAAGTTTAACCACATGTTTAGACACAATTCACACACCTGTTACATTTCCATAATGCTAAGACTCTCTACACTTACTTCATCCACTTTCTTGTTTGGTACACAGTCATTTGATGGATGTGTAAGATCATTACCAGACCGTCTGCTGCAAACTCTACAGTTAATGAATGGCTGCAAAAACACACAGACACACAAAAACAGTATTTAAAGAGTGGTGGGCAATAAATACAGTGAGAGAAGGTGTAGTAAAGATATATCTAATGATTTAAGGCAGAGCTGCTGGAGTGCAGGGTTTAATGACACAGAACAATTTTAGAGGAAAGAGCTTCCAAAGCAGGGTCACCATAAGGCTATATTATACAAAGCAAGTTCATCTAAAAGTATGAACAACAAATCCCGTTTAACTGAACACTGCTCTGTATTAAAATACTGTCCTCCGATCAAGCTAAGTGGTCCTGTAGTTCACTATTTAAAGAGGTAAATTTAAAGGGTAATTCACACTGCACATCTACCCTGCTCTGACCAGGTTTAATTACTGGCTTTCTAATTAAAACAAGAGTTAAGTCCTGCCCTTTCACCACAAAACACCACACTGCCATTTAAATCTGATTTCAACAATGAGTTTTAGTTAACCTGGCTCGATTGAGTTAACTCTGGGTATGTAAAACCCGCTTTGTAGTACAGCCCACAGGTCTTTAAATAAGGCCAGCTAGGGTTCATAGCTCGAAGCATAATCTACAGGTCACCCCTCAGATGATTAGCATTTGCTTCTGCCTGGTAATCCAGCCTTTAAGCCTGTAAACCTACTAAAATTTGAGAATAAGGTGAAGGAACTGGCTCTTTGAGGCCACCTATGTATTTGTTACTTTATTGTTGGCTAACTTTCCCCCGCAGGGCATCAAAAAAGTTAACATGAACCTAAATTAATTTGCTAACTGATATGTCCAATGCTCACAGTCACAGTGACTCTTTACTTACCCTCTTGTCCATGAAAATACAGTCAGCCCGATGGTCTGTTGCAGTTGACTTTGGACATTTTGTTGCTCTCAAGAGAATCTCAATGTCAATGTATTCACTGCTGATCTAAATCACATAAACACGTTATATACAAAATTGCCTACAACTGTTTTAAAGGCAATATAACAAACAATAATCACCCAAAAAATGGCAAACTGTCACAGACTTGACTGCAGCAGATTCAGAGAGAAACTGTGAGAAGGTAAAATTGACCAGGGCTGAGATATACAACCATCACTTTCATTGTGAAGAGACATTAAGCATCATATGCATTGAAATTAAAACATCAAAATCAATGTGATACTCATTAGTTCAGCTTGCAGATGATGAAAGTTTCACACTTTTGTAAACACTTTCTCAGCAGTTACCTTCGGACGGCCCTGGATGTTATAGAAATTCATGTGCTGACGGGTTCCTTGATGAGCATTTTCGACTGCGAGTTTAATGGCCGTCTTGTGAGTGCAGGGAGACTGTGGTAATCTTGCTGGGCCTCTGTGGAGATAAGCAGAGCTCCATAAGCCAAAACCAGAAGCAGCAGGCGGGTCATCTTCCTCTCAGCTTTGAAGGGAGAAGCAGGACTGAGGACACTGATCTGTGGTCCCCTTATCCAGCACGTCCAGGGGCGTGTCCTTCACTCGAAACAAACAGACCTTTGAACAACATTGGAAAACTCTTCAGGATGAATTGAGGCAGGTGGTCAAGTGGGTTTATTGTTATTTCAGCAATATACACAGTACACAGTGAAAGGAAACATTGTTCCTCCTGGACCACGGTGCAACACAAAGAAGAAAAACAGAAACAACACAAGATGACACAAGTGCGGGCAAGATAGAACTATACAGAGTGAAAGGAGCACAAACAGAGGGAGAAAGTGCAAGATAAACACAAGAGCAACAATACAATACTACAGGACAAGACAGCGCAGTCAAGAACACAGAGTGCAGCCAGAGCTAACCTGAATAGGGGCATCAAGGTTGCCAGGCAGGCAGAGAAACAGAAAATAGAGGTCTACTTCACATACAACAACCCACAGTGGGTGTGGCAGGGAATACAACACATTACAAACTTCAAAGGCAACAACACCGTCACTGTTAACAGCAACGCCCTTTTAGCAAAGGAGCTAAACAGCTTCTTTGCTCGTCTGGAGGAACACAGAGCAGACATAGCCACACTGCCCCCTCCCCCAATCTCCAGCACTCACAGACTCCCTCTGCAGGAACACCACGCGAGAAGGCACATTGCATCTCTAGGTGTGTGGAGTTTAAGACAAGGCAAGTGATGCTACGATAATATAATTCCTTGGTAAGACCCCACCTAGAATATTGTGTGCGGGTTTGGTTACCATACCTTAAGAAGGACATTGCTGCCTTGGAAAAGGTGCAACGTAGGGCAACGAGAATGATTCCTGGTCTTAGAGGAATGTCTAATGAGGAGAGGTTAGCTGAGCTGAATCTGTTTAGCCTCGAGCAAAGGAGACTAAGGGGGGACATAATCCAGGTGTTTAAGATTCTAACAGGTCTGGATGCTGTTCAGCCAAATGGCTATTTCAATGTTAGTTTAAATACCAGAACTCGTGGCCATAAGTGGAAATTAGCTGGAGAACATTTTAAAACGAATTTGATGAAGCATTTCTGTACACAGCGTGTAGTTAGAGTATGGAATAGTCTTCCTGTTATTGTAACACAAGCTAAAACCCTGGGTTCTTTTAAATCAGAGCTAGATAAGATTTTTGAGCTATTAGCTAAGTTCTCCTCAAAGGAGCTTGATGGGCCGAATGGCCTCCTCTCATTTGTAAATCTCTTTGGTTCTTATGAGTCAGCTTACAGAGATGAGGTCCAGAAACTGATAGGTTGGAGTTCAGCAAACAATTTGGCACTAAACAGCACAAAGACAAAGGAATCACTGACTTCAGGAAGGATGGAGGCGACACTGGCCTGCCTAGATGGATGGATGGATGTTTTTATTGACATTGTAAGTACAATGAGATTTAGTTTGGAACGCGCCAGCAGCTACACAGTATATTTACAATTATATAGATTGTGAGGCATAAAATAAGGTGTGAGTAATATAACATAACGACATAATATAAGTAATCATTAATTAATCATTACAGATGGTATGAGGTGTGAACCGCTAGGCTGCTATGGCATGTTTGGTATCAAACCGATGGAAAATCACTCCAGTTTCCAAATCTGGTCAGTGGTTACCACGAAAGTGAATATATCAAAAGTTACACCAGCCTAACGAAAATCATCAATACAAGGGAAATCACTCTGGTCATAAATCTCAAAAGGACTGATACAGACCCCCTTCCGAAAGCCCGCCAAATGGATGGTCAGCCATTGGTCCAGGAGTCGAATTCCTGGTCACTCCTATTCACGAACTTTACACTATAAAACCTGGCACCTCAGAACAAAGCCAGGAGAGGAGAAACAGAAGGGAGGAGAAAACAAAAGACCATCAGCACGAAGAGAGGCAGAGAACATCAGCCCAAGAGAAGAGAAGCCCACAAGAAGCCCTCCTGAAGCCTATCAGTGAAGACCCAGCTGGACAGAGAACTGCAACCAAGCCCAAGCTTCACCAGGAGAGGGAATCAGAGGGGCTCCACTCCAACAACCGCTGCAAACACCGCGCCTCCCTGAGTGCCATCACCCATCAGCTCATCAGCCTCCGCAACCAACTGCCAAGACCCCCCCCCCCCACTCTGCAACCAAGTAAACAAACTTCCTTTCATTTATAACAACCTAAACTCCTATTCACCTGCTATATTACTTTAGGACAGTATTTCCACAAATTGCTTGCTTTGCAGAACAGTATTTTCCCTTTTAAGGTTACTCATTTTAAATCTGGTCATTGCATTTTCATGATTACATTGTTTGTGTCCACTCCATTATTTCGTGTTTATTGTTTGTTAGGTGTAATGTCTGTCTTATGTTAGTTATAGGAATAAATGCATGTCTTTTACACAACTTCAGCCTCCGTTCATTGAGTGCTCACAAGAATCCCTGCCTGTGCGATCTACGCTCTGAAACCTCAAATTCGCCTGAAATATCGCGAGACTCTCTCTCATTGGCCGTGAGGGGAGCTTCGCTACCGATCGTTTACATTACCTGGTGACGCAGCTCGTTGGACAAGCCTTCTATTCTAACCCAGGTTATTACATGATACTGGTTATTAATGAGTTCCATTTAAGTCACACATTAACAGACTCACGGTGTTTCGCAATTGAGTTTGAGCCGACCATTCAGCATAAAAATTGGTTAATAATCACAAGGCACAAGGTTTAAACTTATTCTGAGCACACAATTTAAACTTTTTATGACCGAACGTGCAGTGAAGAAGCGCTACTGTGAACTGGTTGCAAAAGTCGCACTCATGGCAATCTGAAGGCATTTAAGCGGGATCATATGGGCTTATTATAGTTATTTTTATTTCTATTATTAGTAGTTATATTATTTTGTTTTATTTTCGGTGATTTCATTGTAGTTCTTTCGTATTAAACTGCAGTAAACTTTAACCCTATGTCTGACAAGATTCTCAGATGTAGCGCTTTGTTTCCAGGTTCAATTCGGACGAGTGTCTCCGTTTCTATATATCCTGGGAGAGATCTCTCTATTAGCGAACGGGAATACTTGTTATGAGGTTCTAACCTAAATTATGTTGCGCTTGGACATAAGACCGATAGCTTAGTTACCTATCAGGATCATACTCGTATGTGTGTGCCTGCTTTAGACAAAGCAAGTTTAACACAACTTTGCGCTGTGAGCCAAGTGTGTGTCATTTAGAAATTGGGAGTCTCCTGTGCTTGAGACCCGCCGTGGTTAAGCACCATTTGCGACGAGATATAGTGCACTCACAATTTAAATCTGTCGCCGTAACGCGTGCGCCGTCTCGCTTCAGTAATTGTTTTAAGGGGTTTTATACTGTGCAAGGCACAGAAGAAGGCCACAAGCAGCATGCGCATGCATTAAATGTGTGTGTCACTCATCTAGCGTCGGCAACCGCCTAGCTATATCTTTGGTTACCTCTAGTGGTCAGGCATAGAACTACCACTCCATTTCGAAATTGCGCCTCTAGTGGCCAGGCATAGAACTACCACTCAATTTCGATATTGCGCCTCTAGTGGCCAGGCATAGAACTACCACTCCATTTTGATATTGCGCCCCCGGTGGTCAGGCATAGAACTACCACTCCATTTCGATATTGCGCCCCCGGTGGTCAGGCATAGAACTACCACTCCAGTTCGAAATTGCGCCTCTAGTGGTCAGGCATAGAACTACCACTCCATTTCGAAATCGCGCCTCTAGTGGTCAGGCATAGAACTACCACTCCATTTCGATATTGCGCCCCCGGTGGTCAGGCATAGAACTACCACTCCATTTCGAAATTGGGCTTCTAGTGGTCAGGCATAGAACTACCACTCAATTTTGAAATTGCGCTTCTAGTGGCAAGCCATAGAAGTACTACTCCATTTCGAAATCGCGCCTCTAGTGGTCAGGCATAGAACTACCACTCCATTTCGATATTGCGCCCCCGGTGGTCAGGCATAGAACTACCACTCCATTTCGAAATTGCGCTTCTAGTGGTCAGGCATAGAACTACCACTCAATTTTGAAATTGCGCTTCTAGTGACAAGCCATAGAACTACTACTCCATTTCGAAATCGCGCCTCTAGTGGTCAGGCATAGAACTACTATTCCATTTCGTAATCGTGCCTCTAGTGGTCAGGCATAGAACTACCACTCCATTTCGAAATTGCGCTCCCGGTGGTCAGGCATAGAACTACCACTCCATTTCGATATTGCGCCCCCGGTGGTCAGGCATAGAAGTACCACTCCATTTCGATATTGCGCCCCCGGTGGTCAGGCATAGAACTACCACTCCAGTTCGAAATTGCGCCTCCAGTGGTCAGGCATAGAACTACCACTCCATTTCAAAATCGCGCCTCCAGTGGTCAGGCATAGAACTACAACTCCATTTCGATATTGCGCCCCCGGTGGTCAGGCATAGAACTACCACTCCATTTCGAAATTGCGCTTCTAGTGGTCAGGCATAGAACTACCACTCAATTTTGAAATTGCGCTTCTAGTGGCAAGCCATAGCAGTGCCACTCCATTGAAATTGCACCTCTAGTGGTCCGCCATAGTAGGTTAACAACATCTGAGTTGGGTCTCTGGTGGTCAACTGCGGTGATACAACACGCATAATTGGACACACAGGTTCTTGCCTGAAAGCAGGAATCAACTTCACGGACTAAATCAGTTTGATCACAATACATTAACATCCAATTAGGTTATTGTTGCATAACTAATTGATGTTTACAATTGAATAAGAAACACAATTCATTTGGTTTGATTCCCGTTTAACCTTTTTGATTTATTTTAGGTTTTATTTCACCTTATGCTTTCATTCATTCCCTCTCCCCCAACAAGGGGACTTGCATAGAAGTTCAACCACTATTAACAACAGTAAACCAGTTACGTACACAATCCCATCAGGAAGTCGTTTGGATGTGATCAGTTGAGCCCTTCGGGTGCTGGGTGCTTACCATTCGCTCTCTGTTGGTTGAGCTTGTCTGTGGCTCTGCTGTCACTGCTTGTGATCGTACAGTTTGTCAGAACCGAAGGGGAGTTCTCAGCAATTGGATGCCCAAAAGCGTGTCAGCCCGGCTACACCCACTGACTCATTACGGGCAAGGCTGACAGGTACCTCAGGCGGTCATTACAACTTTTGAGCAGGACTTCGTTTAGGGTGAGTTCTGAGAACGGCCCTAGCTTGGACTCTCACTAGGGTGGGTGATACCTGAAGGCAATTTTGCCAGCCGATAAGCTGAGCTCCACCTGGGTTGTCTCAGTTGTGCATACAGAATACGCCCTTCCAAGTTAACATTGCTGGGGATCGGGGGAGTGGAAGCCGGACTCAGGCTTGCTTGGCTGGGAGAATGATTCCTGGTCTTAGAGGAATGTTTAATGAGGAGAGGTTAGCTGAGCTGAATCTGTTTAGCCTCGAGCAAAGGAGACTAAGGGGGGACATAATCCAGGTGTTAAATCTGGTCATTGCATTACATTTTTTTTGTATCCACTCCTTTATTTCGTGTTTATTGTTTGTTAGGTGTAATGTCTGTCTTATGTTAGTTATATCCATCCATCCATTTTCCAAACTGCTTATCCTACTGGGTCGCGGGTGGTCCGGAACCTATCCCGGAATGTGGAATGGGCACGAGGCAGGGAACAATCCAGGATGGGGGGCAGCCCATCACAGGGCACACTCACACACAAATCGTGATTATATTATTGCACTATACTATATAAATAAAAAGTAAACTTAATACCAGTTGTGGTAATAAAGTGCACAGAGAGTAAGAGAGAGTAGGGTTTCACATAAACGTATGTTCATTAGCATTTAGTATTCTGATGGCTTTGGGGTTAGAAGCTCTTATTAAATCTGGTTGTTCTGCAATGCATACTGCGGTAACGTTTACCAGAGGGCAGAAGTTCAAACATCTCATGTGCTGGGTGCGTGGGATCTTTTTTAAATATAATTATGCATATGTAGAACTAGGGATATGATCCTGTTAAGTATGATAGTTCTGTCTCATTATTGCAGGATCGACATCCATAGTAACTGTGGTGATCTATCCATTTGTGTGCATGTCTGTGTGTGTGTGTGCGAGCGGGTATACCTATCCTACCCCATAGCGTGATAAATACCTGTTTTTTTTTTCCCTTATGGGGACCACGAAACTGAAAACCAGGAAAACTCTATTTTATAAAAATCTGTGACTGCTGTGGAAAAACTAAAAATGCAAAACCTCTTTTATTTTGCTTGGTTACTTATGGTTATGGTTAGGGCAGGGTGGGGGTTAAGATTGTCATAGTTAGCGTTAGCATTTATCCAATAGAAGTCAATGAGCGGGCCCCATAAGGATAGGTATACCCTATGTGTGTGCATGTGTGTGTTTGTCCCATATTGCCTGGGCTTCAGGATACCTCATAACCCGGAACTTCATCAGAAGTAGTTAGAAAATGGATGAATGGATGGATGGATGGATGGATGGATGGATGGACAGATCAATAAAAGTACAGAACATCCATTTTACAAAGAACCATCAACACTAAATGTATGCACTGGTCATGCTCCTGGAAATTGAACTTTTCTGAAAAGCAGCATGTTCATAAATTAGCTGCTGTTATACCTTGGGGGAACAAATGCAGATGAAATTGTAAAACAAACTGCAGTGGCAAAACAGTTCTGGCTGCCTGTGCTGCCCTGCCTGCCCGCCCTCCTGCCCATTACGTCCTGCCTGTGCCACCCTCCTGCCTGCCCTCCTGCCTGTTTACGTCTTTCCTGTGTGCCCTGCTGCCAGTTATTCTGTATTTACATCCGGACTTAACTAATTGAACCATATAAACCATATAAATCAGGACTTTGTTAACCTGACTTCTGCCCTGTGGAGGATGGGCTCCCCCTTTCACTCTGGTTCCTCCAAAGGTTTCTTACTATGACTGAGTTTATCCTTGCCAATGTCGCTTTCTAATTTTTCAGGCTAGATCTTGCTCACTGGGACAATTGGGCAGGGACAAAGTAAAGTGCTTTGAGACAATGTAAGGCTATGAAAATGTACTATACAAAATAAAGTGAATTGACTTGAGTAATGTGGCACAAAGCAACCCTTCTTTGCCACAGGAAATGTCTGGTGCAATTTCTTTTTTAATTGTACATGTCAATTGCATAATACCCTAAACTAATTCATTATTATTTCTATTATTATCATCATCATCAGTATTTCATTAGTATTCCATGGTATTTAGATTTTTCAGGAATCAGTGTGTGTACTGTATACTTTTTAATTTATTTGCACTATGTGTAGTGTCTCTGCAGCTGTATATACTTGCTGCATTATGCACAAGAACTTCCCTCAGGCATCAGTATAGTTAATCAAATGTAATATTTCTTGCTTGTTTATTAAGTTGTTTTAGGTATTTTGTGTGTTCCACTTAATTTAGTGTAATTAGTCCTAGTTGACTCAGGTTTAGTTAGATTTTTCCTTCTGTTGTTCCTCTGCATCATGCTACTGTCATAAAATTTCAATGTCTTACCTAACTTAAGAGTTTTGTGCATTGTGTTTTGGAGAGAAAGAAATCATTACTTTTTTTCTTTAGATTCATCCACTGATTCTATCACCTATGACACATTCCCCCTGAATATTTGTTTGTTTATTTATGTATTTGCTTGGGGGATGGAATTAACAAACAGAAATAACTGAATGAATCAGGGTAGTGAAAAACATTTATAAACTTATCATTTTGGTATTGGTACGATCCTGTTCTGGTTAGTTAGCCGAGGGAGTAAATCATCCGGAGTTTCATCTCTCAATCTCCTCCTACACCCACTCAGCATCACAGTATGGACTCCCCAATGCAACTGATCTGCACGTATTTGTACTCTGGGAGGAAATTGAAGCCCCCATAGGAAAAACTCAAAGCCTACAGACATATGCACAAAACCAGGGGACATGCTCAGTTCTGCAGGCCTGGAAGTGTGAGAGAAGGCTATTTATTGAGTTTCCCCTCTGCCCCTGGTAAAGATGAAACATGCACAAGTCATTAAACACACATATACTTACATGAAAGTCTGACTGATACTGGAGCTTCCAGTGCCCATAAACCAGGTACTGGGGTACTCCATTTCCTTCTTGATAATTAGCGCCATTGAAAAAAAAACGGTGCCTTTCCTAATATTAACTGACTCTCAGACAAATGTACTGCTTGAAGACCCTGCCACTATTCGCATTTTCCAGCAGGAGTCACAAATCTTCATTGCATTCAGTTTATTCTCAGATGAGCTCATGCATGTTTCTATGTGCATCTTTACACTTAAACAAATACAGCTAACCTCTGTTGTTATATTCCATATATATTTGTCGTGACTGGCCTTTTTTCTCAAATGATGGATTTCTGAAACTAAAACTGACAGTATTCTAAAATATTTATATTGCCACATCATCGACACATGTTCTAATATGACATAGCATTCCCCTGGACCATAGTGCGACTTAGAGACAAGATATAACATGCCCTTCACGGTAAAACACTAGATAGGTGCAACACTTAATGTCAACGTTGTCAATGTCAATGTTGACTTAATGTCAACGTTAAATTCATGGATTCGCAAATTAAGTAACACGGTTACAGTACAAAAACGAGCAGAGCTGTGTATGGCATGACTATCTCGCGGCGGCGACAAAATATGCTTATCCTTCTAATTATTCAGAAGAAAATATATTTGCAAGCACAGCCGTTCACGGCTTCCGTACAAAAAGCTGTCACTACGCTACAGGAAGAATACACGACCAATATAGGATTTACACAAGTCTGCTTCTTTTGTTTTATTTAGTAACAACTTTCACAAAAATTGACAGCAATACTGCTAAAAGTGCAGATCTGTTGCCAAATTAAATAAACAAAGAAATTAATCATAAAAATATTCAAAGTATATACAGCCAGGGGCGCCGCTAGCAATTTTGGGCCCTATGACAAAATATGAGGTTGGGCCCCCCTACCACACCCATTCAGATCTCTGGGGGCCCCTAAAGGGCGTGGGCCCTTAGAATTGTCCCAACTTTCCCCCCCTTAGCGGCGCCCCTGTATACAGCTAACCATTTCCAATCGAAAAGTACATACAAGTCTCCAATATAAGTTATACAATGGAGCGCAGATAAAACTTTTAAATAGTAATTAACCAAACTATATAAAGAATACAAGTTTGAATACAGGTAATTTGTATAAATTTTACTGTGTTCAGACTGAAAAATCAGCACCAGCCTTACACACATTGCAGTTCTGCTTTTTTCTTCTTTTAGCATAATTACCCGTTTCACGTTCACGAGGCAGAAGATCCCTGCAAATGTGAAAATTCACAAGTAACAGGCACCATTAACCTCAAGCCATAACAGTCTGCTAGCCTGAACAATAGCAAACTCTATGTATTACCAATTATTACGCAGGTTGTCACTTTATCAAATCATGACTGTTACTAAGAAGTGGGAGTGAAACGCGTGTCACGAGATCTCGCGATATTACAACATGACGAGATTTCTCGTTGGAGCGAAAAGCCGTTTCACGAATGCGCTGCAAATGAGCTGCTGTAAATATGTCGGCATCTGACTAAATTACTATAGTAGATACCCCAGACACTTTTGAATCTTTTGTGTGTCAGCATTTCGGGTGCCCGGCGGAAAATATAAATGGCGAAAGGGAGACAGACAAAACACGAACCATCTGTAAGGACTGTAGAAAGCTAATGCCGCACACAGCGGCTAATGCTACTACTAACTACTATGCAAAGCCATTTGCAGCACCATCATAGCTCTTTATTTAAATTCACTGCACCGGTGAAGAAAACATTTTTTAAAAAATGTTATGTTTATTATTGGGTGCTTTCCACTTCATGCACCCACATACAGCGCTAGCTTAAAGCAATGCATTCTGGTCCTGACGCAATGCATCATGGTTATATTTTTTATCGCCCGTTGCATTACGTCACCATGTCACATGGTACCAAAACTCCGCGAGAGCAAGACACATCAGGCAGCACCTCTTAGCAGGCTGCACAGGCTGGATCCGCCTCCATTACGACACAACTTTGCCCTTATTGGCTTAAGATTTTAGTTACATACATGACGTTTGTATATCTGCTATTTCTCCCGAGAAGCAGGTAAAGCGGTAACTGCTTTTCAATTAATTTACTTGGTAAAATTAAATTTAAATAAATGATATGAATATTGTAATAGTACTCGTGAGCTTTGTTTGTTGTTAGTTACTATAATGTTGCGCTGCTTTATTTGTTTAATCGTCTTGTCTGTGAAGACATTCAAGTTAATCAAATAAGAACTGCACTGTACACTGTACATGACCATAAAAACTTTGAATCCTTGAAATAAATGTTTTTGATCTTTTCCTTGGCAGTTATCTTTTTACACAGGGCCTCTATGTACACAATAGTTATTTTTTTCACGACTAACAGTATGGATCAGGAGTTGGTTATTGTAAAAGAAGTAATGTGCATGCAGGTGATATTTGTATAGATTTATATTTACCCCTAGGTGATAAGTTTGACAGTCATTTCTTTTACCGTTTGGCCTCTCGGTTGAACATAATAGTGGCGCGAGCAGCTCCACTTGGTTTTTTAAAAATACTCAGCCATGAACTTTTGGTGAACTCAGGTGAATCCCTTCCTTCAGTAGTAAACCTTGGTAGTTTCAGCCGTTTACACATTGTCTCACTAAAAGGTTGATAATATATTTGTCCTTTTACATAGTGATAAAATATACGCGATAAAAATGTGAATATTCATAGATTCAGGACTAACAAAGTAGCTAACAGAAACTCAGACTAACAAAAGGTGCAAATACATACTCAGTTGGTTCCATTGTGTTGATTACATTATAATGTTTACATTGTAATGATTATATCATGGATATTTGGCATACTTTTTATAAAATCGTAATTCTTATATTCTGCGTTATATAGTGCTAAATAATATTCCATAGATGGATGGACTTTATTAATCCCCGTGGGGAAATTGTGTTTTTTATGTCTCCCTCAACTTACTCTTTGTGGAGTAAGTTGTCCGCGAAGTGCAGCTACCTGTTGGGGCGCCCAGGGAGCTGGGGGTTAAGGGCCTTGCTCAAGGACCCACAGACGTGCTGAGGCTGGGTTAGTTTCAACTGGTGACCTCATTACAGGCACAAGGACTGACCCCTGCCCCCCAACTGTGTATGAGTAGCATTTATGCTGTTTCTTGAGTGTGAGCTAGTACATAAACCAGCTAGTGCTCACCATTGCAAAAATACTCTAGCTTTCTGTCATACACATTTTTTTATTTTCTTACATTGTCCGTTTTTGTTCATAGTCTGTAATATTCTGAATAACGACAATGTAGAGGAAAAACAGATTAAATTCTCCTTGTTTGTAATTTCCCCATGTAATCCACTGCCTTGTGGTAAGAGGTGCAAAAGTCAGACGCGTTGAATGATGAGGATACGATATTGAGTTTAGTTCTTGAGAGGATTTATTCATATGATATTTTAACACACAGTACTTTGAACTGGTTTGTTTGGCGCAAAAGGGCCGATATGCAGACACCATCACACATGGCAAATACGGTCAATGACTGTTTCACTTTGCACCTTCAGCCCTGAGCCGCGTAATCTCAGCACCTTTAATAACAACCATTGCTGCCTCCTACAGGTGGGAATACACTTAGACAATAGTAAATATCACTAAGGCAGGCAAGTACCTCTCGTTTCAAGTGTTGCAATACTATATAACATTATATTATAAACAATAAATACGAATAAATAAAAACATTAAACAAATAAACATAATCAATAATATTCATGAATAATTATGCTTAATATACAAATAAAAGAATAGCTCCTGCAGATGATTTCAGATAACTACTGGAACAATGAGTTCTGGAGGGGAGCAAGCTCTGTTACATGCTATAGAAATGTTGATCTGATTCCTTTCATTATCAGATTGTTACCACTGTTAAAAACCACAGATATTGTATTCTGATTGTATGCATTTCCTTATTAGGGCATGTCAGTTACTTCTGTTAAAAAATCCGTTTATTCTGACGTCGTAAATTTCCTGATCAGAGTTTACCCTCTTTAAAGTGATGGAGGTCCACTTGTGCGAAAGATACATCGATATGCATATGAGATTTCGTTTGTGCCAAAAATATGTAAATAGCACACAGTCCATGTCGACTGAGCATGTGACAAAGAATTTTTCTGTGACAATTCTATTTTGTCAATGAGTTTGTCTGTGGAGCCCCTGAAGGGACCTAATGGTGTCCGCTAATTAGATACCCAGAAATAAACTGTGTGGCTCCTGCCCAAGCATTGCTGCCCAAACAGCAGCTTCCTCCTTATGCCACCGAGGGAGGAGTAGCCAGTGGTTCCCCTGCCCCTTCCCCTCTCCCCCCTGCAGACGAGGATCATAACCATTCAGCACCCGACTCTACCTCCTTCTCGGTGAAGAAGTGCCGTGGCGAAACACTCAGGCAGCAGGACGAGGTAGCAGAAATTCTTGCCCCTATGTTGGTATGTCCAAATCCTCAAGGGGGAGATAAGGTTTGCTCATCTGACACTGTAGATGAAGGAGTTGAACATAAGAACATAAGAACTATACAAACGAGACGAGGCCATTCGGCCCATCAAGCTCGCTTGGGGAGAACTAAACTAATAGCTCAGAGTCGTTAAAATCTTATCTAGCTCTGATTTAAAGGAACCCAAGGATTCAGCTTGCACTACATTATCAGGAAGACTATTCCATACTCTACACGCTGCGTAAAGAAGTGCTTCCTTAAATCCAGCTTGAAATGTTCTCCCGCTAATTTCCACCTATGGCCACGAGTTCGTGTATTTAAACTAATGCTGAAGTAACTATTTGGTTGAACAGCATCCAAACCTGTTAGAATCTTATATACCTGGATCATGTCCCCCCTCAATCTCCTTTGCTTGAGACTGAACAGATTTAGCTCAAGTAACCGTTCCTCGTATGACATTCCTCTAAGACCAGGAATCATTTTTGTGGCCCTACGCTGCACCTTTTCTAAGGCCACAATGTCCTTTTTAAGATATGGTGACCAAACCTGCACACAATATTCTAGGTGAGGTCTCACCAAGGAATTGTATAATCTTAGCATTACCTCCCTTGACTTAAACTCCACACACCTGGAGATATACCCCAACATCCTATTGGCCTTTTTTATTGCTTCCCCACACTGGCGAGAATGGGACATGGAAGCATCAACATACACACCAAGGTCTTTCTCATGATCAGCTACCTTTATTTCAGTGACACCCATGAAATACCTGTACTTTATATTTCTGCTCCCTAGATGGAGTACCTTATATTTATCGACGTTAAATTTCATCTGCCAGGTATCGGCCCAGTCACTAATTAAATCAAGATCCCGCTGTAGCTGCTGAGCCACTAATTCAGTATCTGCTACACCACCCACCTTGGTGTCATCTGCAAATTTCACCAGTTTACTGTATATATTGGTATCCATATCATTTATGTAAATTAGGAACAATAGTGGTCCTAAAATCGAACCCTGCGGTACCCCACTATGAACGCAAGCCCACTGTGAGTTGAAGGACATTGCCAGTGACCTGCTGGACCCCAGGCAGAACAGGCCTCACCATGCGACAGCCCTTCAGAGACTGGTCCTCCTGCGCATGGACTGGGGCATGATGCATCAGTTTAAACAGGAGCCTGGTAAATCCTGCGAGTGCTACACCAAGCGACTGATGGCAGCATTCTCCAACTACAGTGGGATGGACTCCACAACGGACCGAGAGTGTATGTGATGTAAAATACACTAAGATAGGTAAAAACTCTTTTGTGGACTAAGTAAAACAAACATTTTATGTTCTAGTTTTCTTAAAACTACTGAAACAAATAATTGGCTACACTGCAGTTCCGCTGTTTTGTTTGGCACCCCTGCATGTCGTGCATTGTGTGGAAAAAACCTGAAGGCTGAGGAATGTTACGTAACACAGCTAGAATGTAAAAACTCTCTCTGGTGTAATTCACTGCATAAAACCAATGGTGTTAAGTGTGATGTCTTCTTCATAACACTCCCTGATGTTTGTGTCCGTGACCATGAGATAGGGTGGGCTGCTTTTCTTCCTTCCTTTGACTAGTATTCCTCCTAAATTGTTCATCTGTATTTGCTGCATTGGTACTTGATGTGCGTGTGCCTTGTGTCACGATCGCCATTTAACGGGAGCGGCGGACGGGCAGGAAACAGGCAAGGCAGGCAGGATACGGGGATTTATTAGGAACACGGGGTGCAGGAAACATCTCACGCAGACGGACTTCAATGACGGACACTGAACTCTAGTAAGACATGAACTCAAATAGACAGGACTGATTGAAAATAATCGGACACAGCTGGGTACGATCAGGGAAGCACACGTGGATAATCAGGGGGCGTGGCACACACGGTGGTCAGACTGTCCGGGACCTCCTCGGGGACTAGGGCAGGAAAGTCTGGAGCTGGGTCAGGGACAGGAGTGGGGCCAGGAACAAGAGCCCCAGGGGGCACAGTCATTTGAGGCGGAGGGAGCGCCTCGGGCGTGGGCTCTGGGGCCGCAGGGGGCAGCGGAGGCGGCTGCTCAGGAGCTACGGGCAAAGCAGGCGGCGGCTGCTCGGGCTCTGGGGCCGCAGGGGGCAGCGGAGGCGGCTGCTCGGGCTGCGCAGGAGCTATAGGCGACGAAGGCAACTGCTCAGACGCTGTAGCAGGAACCCAGGACTTTATGCTCAGCCCACTGCTGTTAACTCCGATGACTCACAACTGAGCAGCAATGCACATTTCGAATTCCATCATCAACATCAGGCAGATGACAAGACTGTTGTGGGTCTCATCAATAAAAACGGTGACTCAGCATACAAAGAGGAAGTGTGATGACTATCGGACTGCTGCAGAGCCAACAACCTGTCTCTGAATGTTGACCAAAGAGATGGTTGTTGACGTTAGAAGAACACAAAACACAGAGTGACCACTCTCTGCTGCACATCGATGGCTCATCTGTGGAGATCGTAGAGAGTACCAGATTCCTTGTTGTCCATCTGGCGGAGAATCTCACCAGGTCCTTCAACATCAGCTCCATAGTAAGGAAAGCACAGCAGCACCTCTACTCTCCACGGAAGCTCAGAAAAGCCCATCTCCCATTCTCACACTCTATTGGGGAACTGTTGAAAGCACCCTGAGCAGCTGCATCACGGTCTGCTTTGAGAACTGTGTCGCCTCAGATCACAAGTCCCTACAACAGATAGTGATGACAGGTGAGAAAATCATTGGGAGTATCGTGTTAGAGAAATATGTACTTTTTTTATCATCATTTTGCTAGACGCTTAGAAACAACACCCTGCCGCAGCTTGATCTTAATTGAGCAATAACACGTCTCAAGAACTGTCGCTTGAATATTTCCACCCCATATATGGTGACAAACAATGTTCAATGTCAGTTGCATATCCTGTTTGTGTACCTCAATAAAAGACACTGCGAGGGGAGTTACTCTTTCGAAGTTGGCTGAGTTCGACTGAGAGGCTGACACCTCGAGGTCAGGACCGGGCTTCCCTTTGTAAGGAAAAGTGGTAAAAATGTCCCAAGGTTCTTGGTTGATCATTTGAATGCAGACAATGTTAGGAATTTATGATCATGGGGGAAGCCAGGGAGAGAATGGGGGTTCCAGTTGGCACCACTATGGTGATAAGGATAAGATAAGGTGATAAGAATTGAATTACAATGATCATAAAAGTCTCCACCCTGTCCTGTCCCGTCCCTGTCTCAGGATCCTCACACTCCAGGGGGTCACTCTTTATATGTAAATTCACTCACAACACCTACACACAACACCTTGGTGGGGAGGGCCTTTTTGGGTATAAAGGGGGGTGAAGAACTGTCTTCAATTTGTATCTGAGCTGCCTTTCAGTACCCGGTGTGTCTCTACACTGTATTACATTGTATTATTTTTGCTGTTCAATAAACCATCATTTTGCTGAAACTGCGGAGACTCTGCAAGTGGATTCCCTACACCTTGCAGCAAGTAAAACGTCATCACAGCTGTCTGTGTTGTTCTGTGTTCAGAGACTGGTTTGTTTCCAGCGCATCTTCAGAAGAAGATAACCCTAACATATCTCTCCCCTCCATCACAGATATTCACACCACACACTGCATCCGCAAAGCCACCACCATTGTGGATGACCCCACCCACCCCTCACATTATCGTTTCACCCTCCTGCCTTCTGGAAATAGGTCCCGGAGCATTCGGGCCTTCACAGCCAGACTCAAACAGCTTTATCCCCCATGCCGTCAGACTACTGAACTCTCAGGGACTAATCTGATACCACACACACATACACTCATTAACACACTTTATTATTTAACTACTATTTTTTATCTTATTGTCGCCATGTTTACAGTTACTTTTATTTATTTTTATTGCTACCTCATTGGACAACCAAACTGCGCCTTCTCAGTACTGGGTTTACTGTGCTGTTTGTGCTCGTTGGTGTCAGTTGTCCTCTCTTTTTGCACTGTCCTGCAATGTTTGCACAGTTTTTGCTCATTATGCACCATACAGTATGTTGCTAGGTTGGTATGTGTTAGTCTTCTGTTAATTTAAGTAGCACCTTGGTCCGAGGGAAACAGTTTCTTTTGTAACTGTACTATACTCAACTGTGTAAAGTTAAAAATAACATTAAAGACCTACTTGACTTTTACTGAACAGGTGCTAAAGTGAAATTACTTGCTTCTGGGAAAGAACTCCAGCTGAAATTCTGTACAACAATTATGGGAGACATATGGGAAGGACGCGGTGTCAGACCTGCCCCAGTGGGACGAATGTGGTTTTCCTAGTAACAGCAGCTTCAGTCCCAATCAGATAAGCCAGATGCGTCTGAAATTAGAGGAACGGGATCAGACTGGTTGCTCAGGGACTAATGTGGTAGAACTAAAACAGAGACAAATTGGACGGTGTTTCAATTGTGGGAAAATGAGACAAAGCAGGCAGAGGAGATGCGGGTGGCAAAGAAGCATGAGATAAGGAATGCAGAGAATGTGGATGAGGGTGAGACTCCTGTGAAAACTGTGTATTGAAAATTAGGGCCATAGTATTGTCATCCATCCTGTCAGGGTATGGAAATACACTGAGGGTAAATGGCCTAATGCAGGAAGTGTCTTAATCCTATAACATCCAGCTGATTCAGGCTGTGGGGGACAGTGTAGTACTGCACTCTTCTGGCTGGGACCTTGAATAAATGAATGAATGTTACATTTATACAGCCCTTTTCTAAGATACACAAAGAGCTTTACAGAAGCACTGGGGAGCCACTTCAACCCAAACGTGAGGCAGCAGGAGAGGGGGCCCAGGCAGAGAGAACAGCCAACAAGACGGGTGCTTCCACAGACAGGACGGGGGCCCCGGCAGACCAACGCTGACGACTCCTGGGACCAAGTCAACAGAGCAGCTGTCGTCATTGTGACTCACCCTCATACATCCATCCATTGTCTAAACCGCTTATGCTACTGGGTCGCGGGGGGTCCAGAGCCTATCCTGGAAGGATCTGTGCACGAGGCAGGGAACAACCCAGGACGGGGGGGCAGCTCATTGCAAGGCACATTCACACACCATTCACACACACATGCACTCCTACGGCCAATTTAGCAAGAGAGAACATGCAAACTCCCCACACATGTGACCCAGGCGGAGACTCGAACCTGAGTCCCAGTGGTGGGAGGTAACAGTGCTAATCACTGCACCACCAAGCAGCCCCACCCTCATACATGATTTCTGATTCTTGATTTTAATCCCCTTTTCTGTTTTTGGCAACATATAAAGTGCTGTGAATGTCACTGTCAGATTGTCATATCATCCTCCAGTTGTCCCTTGTCACCCTGGATGCACATTGAGTGTTTGCTAAATATTTTATCTTGTAGTGTTCCTGATTTTTTCCTGTGTTTTAATTTGCAATTCTCAAATTTCATGACTGGCATCCGTGGGGACGATTAATTAAACCTGTTAACTCTGCACTTCAATTTCAAACTGTTGGTAACATGTGTACATATTTTTGTCTGATCTTTTCACCACCAGGTGGCGATATAGCAACTCCAGAGTTATTGATGGCTAGAACAAAAAAAACACAGTAACACAGAGGTGTAGCTAAAAATTCTGGGCCCCTGACAGAATGTCACCTTGCGCCCTCTGTCGAATTTTACATTCTGTGAAAGAGATTTGTTGAGCCATCTTCCAATGTAATCCAATCCAGCTCTTTATTTGAAAAGCACTTTAAACAACCTTATGGACCAAAGTGCTGCACAAAGGAATAAATAAAAACATTCACACACTTAAAAACGAAGTAAAAGAAATTTAATAAAAACCAAAACATTCAATGTGAGTAAAAGGCCATTAATAAAAATTTAAAAAAATCAATTAATTAATAAAGAAAAGGCTAAGATTAAAATAAGATTTACTATTAAAATTAACATCTCACAATGTGTCAAAGGTGAAGGAGAAGAGATTAGAAGAGATTTAAAAACGGACAGAGGGGATTCCTCTCTAATGTGAAAAGGCAAGTCATTCCACATTTTAGGAGCTGCGACTGCAAAGGCTCGATCCCCTCTAAGCTCACGCTGAGTCTTAGGAACCGTCAGGAACAGCTGATCAGCTGACCTGAGAGAGCGGGTGGGGGTGTAAGGGTGAAGCAGCTCACAGAGGTCAGATGGAGCAAGACCACTGAGGGCTTTAAAAGCAAATAACAGAATTTTAAAATGAATCCTAAAATGTACGGGCAGCCAGTGGAGTGAGGCTAAAATGGGGGAGACATGCTCATATTTCCATGTGCGGCAGCATTTTGAACCTTCTGGAGGTGAACAATAGTGGAGCCTCTAACCCCAACATAGAGGGCGTTACAGTGGTCCAAACTAGTAGTGACAAAAGAGTGGATTACTGTCTCAAAGTGCTGCCTAGAAAGAATTGGCTTTATTTTGGCCAACTGCCTCAATTGTAAAAAGCTTGACTTGACAACTAACCTTATCTGAGTGTCAAACTTAAGGTTGGTGTCGACTTTAACCCCTAGGTGTGTGATGACTGGTTTACAATATTGTTCCAAGGAACCTAAAATTACAGTGGAGGTCAGAGGAGTGGAGTTACCAAAAACCAACACTTCTGTCCATTACCTCCCCACTTCCTTGTTAGTTACAATATTTGTTCTGCATTACTGTACTGCTTTGGAGCCTTTTGATATTAAGGTGAATAACACAGGTGAAAAATTAAGGTGAAAAAAGAGACAGATGCATTGACAGCAGTCGTGGCCACACTTTGGACTGGGAGTGTAAGAGCAAAGGAAACTGAATCCACTATGTTCTGTCCTGTAAATTTTTATTAAACACCACATGACACACATACGAGTCCTGTTTTAACTTTCAGGGCTGATGGTCTGCAGCCTGGCTTGTGTTCTACAGTGCAGCGCAGGTGCAGTCACTGTGCTGAGCCCGGCGTTATATTAATGACGCAGCCTTTCACACTGACCAGTGAGAAATAACCTTGAAAATGACTGTGCTCTTTGTGGTTCTCCTTTTTTCTTACCACCAAGCAAGAGACTAAACATATTTTCTACTTATCAGTTATCAGAAATCAGAAATGTCATGCAGTAATCAGAGGTTAGACAGCAAGAATGACTTTTGTATTTTTATCTTTTGTCAATCTTTTATCCAGCGACTACTAATTCTCATCGGGGTCTGGAGAGGGTGGGACCTGTCCCAGGAAGCACAGAGCACAGGCCTGCATGGGATGCCATTCCACACAAGCAAAAACAATTAAGATGGTCAGATTTGCCTCACTGTGTGATTTTGACTGAAAGATGAACTAAGCACAGTCTTGTGTGTATAAAAATGCGTAGATTCATTTAACTTTAACAATGAGATTCAGCAACATGACCTTATAGTGTTAATGATCGGTATCTTACTGGTATTAACTGAATTATGCAAAATTCTACATTATTCTATATTATTGCACCCAAATTGTTCATACTGACTAAATGTAATTACTGACATCCTGGACATACTGCTTTTTAGGTTTGAATTTAAAATGTTAGTAGACAAATTCATGCTGTCAATAACATCTCACTTGCTCACCCACTTTTAGATAAAAATACCCTTTGTGGTTTTTCTAGTGAAGCAGTGGGCCTGAGCTGAGGACCTGATGGTTGTGTGGTTTTCGCTCACTGAGAAGAGAGACACAAACACCCTGCTCTCAGTCGGTCAGTCTTCCTGTAAAATGCAGAGGTGAGACTGCTAGTGGAAAATTACTGACTGCAGCGTCAACAACACATATAAACAGCAGCACAAACAAAATGTTCCACAAATGCAGGACATCTGTATGCTTACAGCACACATCAGACACGCTGACCCTCAGCACTGAGCTCCTCCAGGCTCTGTGCTCTCCCTCTTCTCTTCAATTTCTATACAAATCACTGCTGCTCCAGTGAAGATCCTGAATTTTGCAGGTGATACTACTGTGTTTGCCATCATAACTGAAGGTGATGAGTCTGCCTACAGACTGGAAGTCGTACAGCTGACCATCCAGTTCTGAACTCACATTATCCCAAATGTCCACATGCTTAGACTCCTCTCATCATCAGGGAGGAGCGTCCCTTGGCACTGTAGAGTAGATGGATGAGAGCAGGCTGATAACAAGGCTGTCATCAATTTTATGTGACACCTCTCACCCCCCCAGCAGACTATGGAGGCCCGTAAGGGCAGCTCCTTCAGTAAGAGACTCAGACACCCGGCGTGTGACAGAACGGTACCGCAGGTCATTGGGCCCCACAGCAGTCAGGCTTTATAATCTGCACTCTGCTCATTGAACTTTTCCCCTGTTCACTGTCTTCTGATACAGTTTCTATCTGCTGCTGATCTGCAATATTGTTCCTCCTTATTCACTGATGTGCAGTGTTGCATTGAGCCAGTGCATTATGCCCTGTGTGGCAGCTTCCTTTGGGAGGCTAATATCTGGCACATGAGCAATAATGTTACATGCAATAGGATTGTGTATAAGTTAAGGATTGTGTATAAGTTAATTTTAATATTCCTATAATATTCCTCTGTATGTAATATATTCTTATTTTTTGTTTCTATTATTACCCTATATTTATATATACATCCATTTCTTTTACATTCATAATGATGTTGTTTGTTGTTTTGTGCCCCACTGCTCTTGTAACAAGCCTCAGTCTTGACTCTCCCTTTTAAGGTCTTGGCCTTAAATCACACTCGATATAGGTGGTGTCGTCCCCATCACCCTGACCAGGATACATGCTGTAAGATTAATGGATGGTGTTTATCTGTGTGATGAAAAAGAATGTGAATAAAACAAAAATGTACCATTATAAATGGGAGCCCTAGGATGTGTGGTGGTTAGAGATGTGGACTGATGAGAATTTTGCTTTTCTAAAGTTCTGTTGTGAAAACTGTACATTCCGTTCCATGTACAGTAGTGATATGTAGCAATCATGTGCTCCAGTCAAATGTCCAGCTGCATGAATAATAATGGTGGCTTGTTTGGATAAAATAACTTAGGCTGAATACTTGAAAGCGTGACCTGGGTGAGGTAGAGAGGAAACAGGGTCTTACAAGAAGCAGATATTGTTCTGTCTGTGTGGTTTTTACTCTTTGCAAAGTGAGTCCAGCACAGTGCAGTCAGTGGGTCAGTCTTCCTGAGCTGCATCTAACCAGTGGAAACATCTGCAGCACTGCAGAGAAGCACTCAGCAGACAAACAAACCCAAACAGCTTACAGCTGTATGTCACTTTTGGACAGAGGTGGACAAAGTACACAACTTCACTACTTGAGTTAAGTATAGATACTCCTCGTCAAATAATACTCAAAGTTTTTCAGTTAATTTTTTACTTCAGTTAAAGTACTGGAGTATTTGCATCTAAAAATACTTAAGTATTCAAAAGTACATTATGTTTTAAATGCAAGACATTTTTCAGAACCTAATGACTCCTGAACACCCCACTGAATACACTGACTGGCTTGTACATCTTGTAGAATAAAAAGCTTGTGGAATATGATACAATGACTATAGAAACACAACTGACATAACAAAAGTACAGCCATTGTCATTTTCATCTTATTTAACACCCCCCACCCCACTCACACAAAAGAGCATGGTAGTGTTCTTACAGAGCCGTAGCAGTGTGTGTGTGTGCATGTGTGCATGTGTGTTTGTGTGTGTGTGTGTCTATGTGTGTGTGTGTTTGTGTGTCTGTGTATGTTTGTGTGTGTGTCTATGTGTGTGTATGTTTGTGAGCCAAGTAACAAGACAGGGAGCAAGAAACAAAACTCCTCTTTCTTAATTATCCACATCGTTATTAACGACACAGGTATATATACAGGTACATATACAGGTACATGTATATACTCAAAAATACATCCAGAACACACAATTAAATGAAAAACGTAATTTAAGAACACTTGAAATTTTCATTCAGTTTCTTTCATCTGTTTAATATAATCGATCAGTCCCTGTGCGTTTGCCCCAAACCATTCAGCATGGTACACAAGGGAGACAAGTAAGCATGTGTGACATCAAAGAACTGATTGCAGCAACTCAGCCTTTCCACAACATTAAAGCCGCTTATTCCCCCCCATGCCATGAAGAAATAATCTCTGTGGCTCCCCTCTCCCCCTCCCTCAGCCCCCAGTCTGGCTTGAACATTTGCACTTCCAGTAAAAATGCGCCCCAAACACACTGACACCAAACTCAGCACCGGTGCTCCGTAAAATCCCGTGATTCAGTCTCAGAAGCACTGGCTCCCCTGCCCTCCTCTGAACATTATTAAAGCTACACCCTGAACACTCTGTGTGACTGACATGAATGAGAAGCATCTTTATTCATAATCTCTGTAGCGGAGGTCAGAATACAGAGTGTCATTATTCCCGTCTTTCTTCTGTCTCCTGGGTTTTGGCTTCTTAAGGTTCAGGGCAGCGTAATTCAGTGTGTCCTCGTCATGGCACTGTGGAGACAAAGATGGCAGAATTGGATGGATCAAATCGGTTTGCTATTACCTATTTTCACAAATAGCACTTAAAATGCTGATCCCAGGATGGAAATCAGTCTGAGGTTCATTTGTTTTACTGACGATTTGTAATTTGAAATATTTATTACATACTTGCTTGCGTGACCATTCCACTTTTGATATATCACTGTTCTTTTCATCTGTTTAAAATATATAACACATCAATATATTATTTAATTTCGCACGGTATCATACCGTGGTCAGATAACATTCCGAATTTTCAAGCAATCAACATCCTTTTTGTCTCAAAAATGAAAGTAAAAATGACTTCTGTCAATTTAAGTGTGCATGTTTGGATACGTGTCATTTGTTCTCATATATCATATATAATAAAATTGCTATAAAGGAGATCTTGGTAATAAAAGTTATTGATATGCAACTTATTGCAACATGTATATTTCAATAGATTTTGCAAAATATGAAAGATATAATACAAAAATGTAAATCTTACAGTACAAAAAGGTTTATATAAATAAGGTGAGATTTAATAATGGATTTTAAAACTGTATTACCTGCAAGAGTGGTTTTAATATGAAAATGTTATCTATCATAAAACAATTTTATATTTCTATAATTTGTTAAAATCTACATTTTGTCCTTCTGAGTGCATAAAGCCGGGCAGCGTACCTGCACAGTGTGTACAGGTCAGTTTACATCTTATACAAATGAGAGCAACGTTCAGAATAATGCTGCAAGATAAAACTATCAGCAAGCCAGAGTGAAGAGGATCCAGCAGCTTCTGAAAGCCTGTAACAAAGAGATAGATTTCAGCATAATGATATAGAGACACATTTCCCATTTGCTTACATTACATTAGTTAAAGATCAAATCGATAACACATTACAGCAGTTGTTTTGTAAATAGTCCATTTTTAACATGAACTTCTAGTATTTTGCATTTTAACAATTTATATTAATATTTGAAATAATTATTAAATTAGGCTCCGGACCCCCCGCGACCCAATAGGATAAGCGGTTTGGAAAATGGATGGATGGATGGATATTAATATTTGAAATAATTATTAAATTAGGCTCCGGACCCCCCGCGACCCAATAGGATAAGCGGTTTGGAAAATGGATGGATGGATGGATAATTATTAAATTAACATCTGTGTAATTTAATTTAAGCACTTAAATTAGAAAATTCATTACATTAAAAAAAGAAATAAATGTCTTAATAGCAGAATAAGCTAAATAAAACTTTGAAGCAGATATACTCTCCACACTGGGTGCTACCATCTATATCCAGCTGTGTGCCGTTCCCAAACAGCATCTCCCCACACTGGGTGTTACCATCTATATCCAGCTATGTGCCGTTCCCAAACAGCATCTCCCCACACATGGCCACAGCGCAGTAGTAAGTCCCAGCATCGGAGAGGCTGAGGTTCCCCTTGGGGAGGCTGTAGACGCAGCTCCGTGTAGGAGATCCAGCCTCAGGGCTCTTCTCACACTCATCACTGCTGTTTCCATGGCTGTAAATGACTCCAGGAAGGGATTCTCCTGATCCATGTCTGAACCAGTAAACACTGTGTTCTCCTGCACAGCTCCCAGTCTCTATCGTACACTGCAGGCTCACAGAGTCTCCTGGCTGCAATGTGTCAGACACAGGCTGCTGTACCACAGTCCTGCTGTTGGAGTCTTTACCTGAAAAGCAAAATAGTCATGATGACAGCCCTTTGAGAATAACAATGGAAAATACAGATCCTCAAAAATTGTTCTTACAGATTTTTGGGAACTGAATCGATGTTCTTCTAGCCATCCAAGAAATCAGTAACTTCTTGGAGAACAGCTGACATTCTTCTCTCTTTTTATTGTATTACTGCTTATTAGTATATATCAGGTAACACTATACATTAACTGCACCTACATAATACCTAAATAAAAATTATATGATAATAACAAACATTATAATCATATAATGTCTTGTATTAATGTATGAAGGTAGATGAATATAATTAATTTCAATTCAAAGAAATGAAGTGTGTAAAGTGTACTTTATATTTTCATGATTTTCGTGACTTTACATTTGGTTTATGTTGCCCCTTTTCCACAGGAAGGTATTTATTGTTTTTGCATATTTAGCTCTTGATGTGTTTTGGTATTTTTGAGCATTTTGCTGTAGTACCTGCATAATTTAATTCAAGAGCCGAAGAGCTGTTTGCCCATTACTAGTTTGTCTATCTTTTAACATTAAAGAAAAAGTATACATAGTAAAAGGAATTACTTGGTTTCGTAGTTCCTCCTATTTATTTTCTTATGCACACAAAAGTAAGTTTTTCCGTTCAACCATAGCACTACAGCGAAAAGCAAAACGTCATGGCAAATACAATTATGCTTTATTCCAATACACATTGCTAATTTTTCATTATTATTACATTTATTCAGCATAATATCTTCAAAGGTTTCATGATTTAATTTGCAATCTTCTGGCCTGAAATCTTTTCCTGCTACACTGAAGACTCTCTCAGCGTGTGCAGAGAAAGCTGCAGCCAAAGGGTTGGCATCCTCTGATAAACATGGTTGGTTCAGGTATCGGTGACATTATGTGAACCTTTCATGGCAGGAATAGGGACTAGTTTGACTTTTGATGCAGGAAAAGTGTTTGGGACGTTTCTTAGGTTAGAAACTGCCGTCACTGCAGCCAACACTGACTTTTAAGGAGAGACACTCAGCTCTTCCTATGAGCAGATCCACCATGGTGCACAAAATGACAGTATAATTATTATTTTAGGTGACACTTCAAATGTTGCATTATTTCATTCTTTACAAAACGACATTTTTATAACAATGATGTATAACAATGTTAATGTGTTTATGTATAATTCATATTTAAATTAAAGTTCATATTTTAGTTAAAAGCTACACCTACAGTACGTATATGAACTTGAATTTGAATCCAAACCCTTTTTCGTTCTTCTTCTTTAAATTCAAATATAAATTTCAATGCCACAACCTGTTTTCAACCACAATTCAAATGTAATTCAGATTAACAAAATGAACTGAAATTCAAGTTCATATATGTATTCAAAATCCTGAATTTTAGGATACGTATTTGAGAATTTCATTCTCAAATCAGTTCTGAATGGTGCACATCCCTAGTTCATATGTTAAATCATGCATTTTTTTTTTCAGAGTGAATACACACTGACTGCTCAGATAAATAACGTCAAAAATAATTTTCTTTTGTTGCTTAAGATTTTTGCACAGTCCTATACTGTATATAACAACTCAAACATTTTTTTATGTTATTTGTTTTAAAGAGGCTGCAATGTGTAACATTAACATCTGTATAAAGAGAAGGTTAGGCTTTTGGCTGACAGCAAGCAAAATGCAACAAATTGTATAATAATAATAATAATAATAATAATGAATGATTTTTGTTTGATGTTTAGAAAAACATTTATGGAACAAAGCAGACAATAAGGTATCTTTGCTAATTTTATATTGACAAACAACTAAACTGTCAAAATTATTTTGCAGGGAATAATCTTACTGACATTATAATAAAGCAAATATGAAAATAGTTGGAATCTCATTTACCTGTGATTATGACAAAGGTTCCATTCCCGAAGGTGACCTCATGAAGAAACACAGCAGCACAATAATACACTGCAGAATCTGACGGCTCCACGTTAGAAATAGTGAGGTTAAAACTCCCCTCTGCATTCAGTAAGGAGTAACGTTTTATGCTTTTATATTCCTTGTAAAATTCACCAGGTACGTAGAGAAGTGCTTTCGCCATGGGCTGGGGCTTCCGACCAACAGCTTGCTTAAACAAAGTAACAAAAGTTGTTTCTCCTTGACAGAAGCATGTCAGGGTCACACTGTCTCCAAGCTGAACCCTCATCAGGTGACTGGGCTGAACAACATCTGTAGTCAGTGCAGTGTCTGCAAAAACAGAAAAACAAAAAAAATCATAATCAAATAAGACATATAATAGTAATCTAAATAACTATTAACTATGATGCAGATTAAATGGCCAAATTCCACTGATCACATCATACAGATAAATGAAAATATTAAAATCCCAAAATAATTTATATTATAGGGCCTTACTAATGAAAATGAGAAGACCAAAGAGTCTGAACATTTTTGTGCTTCCACTGTTTAGAATAAACTGCTCTGCTGCTAAGTGAGAGATCATGGTCGTGGTCGGGATGAAAGGGCAGGAAACAGAGAGGAAACAGAGAGACACACATCAGGCTGATCTGATTGGCTGTTCACATGGGAACTTAAGTAACAGTGAAAAAGCATTTTAATGTGCACTTACATGACGTTTATTAATTTACTCCTTAACATCCAGTTAAAATGAGAACAATTAGATAAACAGGAGCAGATACTGAGCATATAAAGTTCTTTGTACAGAGTGCTGAGATACTGTGGGAGAGCATTTGCTAATCATCTCTCTCAGACAAGCTCAGCACAGTATGAGTCTGTTATCTATCTGATATTAGACAGTCTCTCATACAGTAATAATAATTGATACTTTATTGGTCCCTGTGGAGAAATTGTCTTAACTTCTCTCTCAACTTGCTCTCTTTTTTTTAGAGTAAACAGAGTAAGTTGTCTGCGAAGGGCAGCCACCCATAGTGATGCCCAGTGAGCTGGGGGTTAAGGGCCTCGCTCAAGGACGCAGAGATGTGCTGTGGCTGGGTTTGAACCAGCGACCATCTTATTACAAGCACACAGGCATTAGATCTTCTAATCACACTTAAAAGGCAGATTAAATGTTCTTTCCACCATGCAAACAGAATGTAAATTGTAGCTTTACTGCTTAGATTTACATTCACACATTTGCATTTAAAACAAGCATTTTAAGTGATGTACATGAGAGTAAATGGTGAATCAGTTTATTTGCCACTCTACACATTACATTGGCGCCCATTATAAGTAACTGTACAGTGACATTGCAGTTCCTCAGTTGCTTTGATGCATTTCTGGAATCACCCTTAACATCTGCAAAACTGTAAGTGCATTTCCCAAAACAATTCGTGCAAACAGCACCACACAGATGGACTGTCTACAAAAAAAGTCATAGAGGCCACCAGCAGCCCGAATACCACACCGTAAGGCCGTATGTTAGGATGCTCTCTATGGCAGAGCGGTAGGAGGCCACCAGCAGCCCGCATACCAGACCGTAAGGCAGCATGTTAGGATGCTCTCTATGGCAGAGCAGTTGAAGGTCCCGATCAAGAAATCCGACAAGTTTCCCCAATAAGCCAGTAACCCCGCTTCATAGAACAGGCCACAGGACTGGTTTTGGTGAGATAGTCCGAGTAGTAGGTAGAAATCAGGATGGAGACTGAGTGTGGGTCTAACAGGTGAGCAGATGTAGGACAGAATGTAGAGCCCTCTGGTGGAGTGCCTGTGCATGACTGAATGTATGGTTTGGGTCTGATGGTCTGAATAGTTGGTAGAAATAGGCACCTTCCTACCTGATGTGGTAGGTCTAGATAAGGGGTCACCAACATGGTGCCCCAAGGATGCCCCCAATGACCACATGAGTTGCCCGTGGACCTGTTCTATAAAATAGCACAACTCACCAGCGAACATCATCTAAAATTTAATTTTGTCCTGTTTCTAATCTATCACATTTGCATTTATATAGATTTGAAATTGAATATAAAAAAGCATTTAAAACATGTTTATCATGCATGAAGTTTAGACATGTTTAGGAGGGCGTTTAAAACTGATATCAAACTTCGTATGGCTCAGTACCCGTGAAGTAGCTCTCCGTTTTAAAAAGGTTGGTGACCCCTGGTCTAGATCTTGCAAGTTTGTTTGTACTGGCTGTGTGAACATACTGTAGCACTGTTAAGAATATGCAACACAGCCTGAGTTGGGGATCTGCTGTATGCATCAGTAATATAATGCTTTGTCCTTTTCTAGGCTGTTCATTAAGACATAAAGCCTGAAAGTTTTCTGAATGGCATTAATGAAATTGAGCACTGCCCCCACCTGCTGGCCAATTTATTAAAACATTGAAATCGCTGTCTGCACAGGCTGACGTGTCATTTAAGTCTGATAATTTTCTATGAGTCAAACGGCAAGAAAATGACAAGAAGTTAAAAACATGGAGTTAGATGAAGGAGAAAAGATTACAAATTTGAAGATTATGAAATCAGGACATGTCAGCTAAGTCAGCCAAGGTGGGTCTTAAACATATGGACGGAAGTATGAGCGCTAAACTTAAACGGGTTCACTTGTAACCGCTGCCACCAAATTTCGTTAAATTGCTGGGGAGGTCCAGATACATGAGACAGGAATAGAAGGATTATTCTTTATTAATATACAGACGAGGGTTACAACCCTCCCTAGGGCAATAGAAGGGGATACCTGCCACGGGACATTCTAAAACGCTTAATGTGAAAATGCGTAACGCAACTTAATGTATTAAAACAGTCACCACAAATCACCAAATTTCTCGCGAATGTATCTGGCCATAAAGACTTACCTGACAAGAAATCAAAACCGAAATGCTAGGAATATGGACTTTAAGCCTTTTCTTTATGGGCGTCAATGGAGGGGAAAACGCTTGACGTAAGATGAAGTCCATATTCCTAGCATTTCGGTTTTGATTTCTTCCCTGGCATGGGTGACGGGTGCACCACGTTCCCAAAGCCACGTTAGCCTCGAGTGAACTGCCCGGAGAAACCGCTCACACCAGCGCTGCAACCCGATCTCCTCCCCTTTTAAACACACATTTCTATGGCGTTAAATTAGTGCCAAAAGTCGTGCGCATAAAAACAGAAAATCCATGCTCTCTACGCGCTCGCGATTGCACAGCACTCACTCACTCGCTCGCCGTTAAATTAGGGCCAAAAGTCGAACCACGCGCGTGCGTGTGCTCGAGTGCTGAAAACCCATCCCCTCTACGCGCTCGCGTCTGCACAGCACTCGCTCGCTCGAATTTCCCGCTTCGTCTTACCGTATATAAAAGAATGGGCCAATGTACGGTAAATTGCATTGTGAATAAAATTTCTTAATACAACATCACAAAACCAATTTAATAAATTCAAATCCTGGGAAGAACGCTCCTCAGATATTAGTTCTCGGGTTAGTGTTAGCAGACTATAGGCGAAACCACCTTAAGTGCTATCTGTTAATGTTTATTAAATTAGCATTAAAATGGAGAGGTTTATAATATCTTTTGTCCTTGTAGCTGCTAAATACACTCATTATTAAAGCCATAAAGTTGTCTGCCTACTACATTGGAATCTCCACTGAGTAAGTGTTTTTGATGGATTTTATTTAACTTTATTATACTCTGGTCCTTAGATCTAATGTCATACTTCTTCACTTATATTGTTTGTGAAAAGGTTTACCACGGTCAAACAGAGCAGCCACTACATCATCATACATGAACAAGCACCTCACAAAACAAAAACATTTCATTTTCATAATTAAAACTTTTGAATGGTAGGCCTAGTGTGTGGATCAGAGACAAGATCTTGACACCTCATTAACTATAATTTGTTCTGTGAACAGCTCAGATACCACCTTCTCGAAAGTCTTCTGCATAAAATAGAAATAGGATTCAGCGCGACTCCACTAAATTTGGATTACCTGGAGTTCCTTTGTCATCAGGAGCTGTATCTTCTGCAGGCCCTGTCTAATCACATTGAAGTACCTCCTGCTATCACCCTGGCTTTGCAAGAGCTCTTTGACCTTGTGAGGGCACATCTGGAACGTCCAGCCCCATGTGTCACACAGGAAGTCGCTGCCACCAATAGACGACCCAAGATTTTGATTGAAGAACAATGTTTGAAAGAAATGCTCCATACTCAACTTCCTGTGCCTTGCATAGCCACACTGATGGGTGTTTCAAGAAGAACAATCTTAAGAAGAATAAAAGAGTATGAGCTCTGTGTTAGGGAACTTGACAATTTGGTTTCTTCTGTCAAGAATGATCTACCAAATGCAGGCTACAGGATAGTCAATGCAGGCTGCAGTCAATGGGCTACAGGGTTCGGTGGAGAAGAGTTGCAGCCTCCATGCATAGGGTTGATTCCATGCGCATCATATAAAGGTTGTCAAGTCTTGGCTGTGTTGTACGCAGAATGTACCAGGGCCTTTGTCTCTAGTACACGTGGACACAAACCACAAGTTGATCCGGTTTGTATTACCAGCAAATTTATTTGGAGTAAACCCTGGGTGGATTGGTGTGAGGTGGTGGTGGGGCTTTGGAGAAGATTTCCTGCCGATCAACACTAGCAACTTATATCTATCTGTCATGGAGGTCTCGGGACTCACAGATATTCAGAGACATGTGGATAGTTTACCAGTGGTTTTCAGCAGGAAATAGTTATTACTACAAATTGTCACCCCCCCCCGCCCCCCACAGAAACTGGATCTGGCTATAGTGGGAAAATCTTTTTTTTTTTTTTATTTGTGAGAACTTGAAAGCAAAACAAAACTTGGAAAAAATATATGCTCATTCACCAATTTTCTAATCTGGGGTCTAAAGTGGTCAGGCTTGCAAGTGTATTTGGTTATTTGTCTATCCTAGCCTGTTGCAGTGTATATTTCCTGTATATTTTGCATGTAAAAAATGTTGTTTGTTATGTCAGTGCTTAATATTATCATGTAGTCTTCATGAACTTTCTTCATCTTGGCCAGGGACTGCATTTGAAAAGTAGCCACTTGACTAAAATTGGCACATTTTCAGAAATGCCAGCAACAATACTGATAATGAACACCCCTCTAACTGACTCTCAGTTGGTTTAGAAAAAAGACTTTTAAGAGAAAAGAAAGCCTTCCTTTGGTTTTGCATTTTTCTCTTTTTTGTTGGCTGTGCACAATATATTAGAAGAATACCTTACAATTATATTAGTTAAGAAATAACAGATTGCGTATATACAATATTAAGGTGATAACAACAACCCTCACTGTCTCTAGGTGCTGCTTCAGACAGGGCATTCTGCAGCAGGGACACCACCCGTCGTGCAGCATCCAGCAAATCTCCCTATCACAACAGCCCACATAACAGAATAACATTAGTGTATGATTCAGTAGGGCTAGTCCAGGTCTGGAAAGTAGTTGGGCCAGATTTTTAAACCAAGAAATTTAGCTGGGCCAGACATTTTCAGCGGCCCAGTAAGCAACAGGTAATGGCATTTTAAACAAACACAAATCAAGGTACATTATTTTAAAAAACTACAACTGAACAGAATCTGAGAGCAATATTTTTTTTCACTTCTGAAATGAGAAAAATATTTTGGTCGTATCTGACCTAGACGCATCCCAAAGAAAAAAAATGCCTATTAGATGGTAAACAGACATAAAGAAAAAGGGAAAAATCGTCTATAATCATCATCCGCTTATACTGTGGTGATCCATTTCACCCACACAGGCATGATCACCATTAGCGGTTTTCACATTATTGTCGAGGTGACTATTCACTTTACCTCTGCTTTCTCCGACATCTTCCTGATTCTGCCGCCAACAAGGGGCTCATAGGGTGGAGACTGAGGGTGTTAAACAGACCAATCTTTTGTCACTGAATGCAACAAATAATGTATTTATCTGTCAAAAGTCCAGCACCAGGAAAAGCAACAGAGTGACAGTAGAAACTGTAATAATAATGGAAGTGCGCCGCCCTACAGGGAAGGAGGAGTGATGGGAGTCCCGGTGGTGGCTAAGCGCGCGTGGGGAGAGGCGTCGTACTGTGAGGCTTCATGAACTTCCGATGGGGCAGTGCTGTCATACAGCGGGGAGCCTGAGAGGGGCACTGTGGCCGGGTGCGAGAGCCCTGGGTAATGAGTTGTAGAGCTGCGCAGTGTCACGATCGGGTACAAGCAGGCAGGCGATCGTGCGGGCAAGGCGTGCAAGGAGCAAGCGGACAGGCAAAAACGGGAGTTTAATTAGGAAGCGCGGACGGGGAAACATCTCACGCATACAAACATCAATGACAGACACTGGACTCAGGTAAGACACGGACTGAAATACACAGGACTGAGCAAATTAACTAGATACAGCTGGGTACAAATCGGGAGAAAACACGTGGGTAATCAGGGGGCGTGGCACACAGGAGGAGCGGACGAGCCGGGCATGACACGCAGGAACTGAGAGCCCAAGCTGTTGGACATTCCACTGGACTAGGAGACTGGGGTGAGTGAGGAGGAGCTCATTGACCACAAACTGGGATACTGGCTGTGTGTGAGCAATGGGGTGGAGATTAAGGAAAGACGTTAAATCAGCATGCAGTGTTGCCTGGAAACAACAACAAATATACTAGTGTCACTGTACTAAAACAATATCAAAATAATGCCTATTTTTTATTCATTTTACTTGTAGAGTGCAAAGTACAAAGGAAAACAAAGAGTAACTATGGCGAAATAAATCAAAGCATGTCCCAGAATGATGGGCCTGAATGGATCAGGACAGAAGAAGGCGAAAGTCCTGTTAACGAGGTGAGACGATGCAGACACAGGCCAGGATGTGGGTATAGGCGAGAACAAGAGGGAAGACGGGGGCCCGAGACTCAGCATGGGGACAGGTGGGGGAGGGGAGGCACGGGCTCACCTGGAGCTGCTCCCGGAGGTGCCGCTATGACTCATGGGTAACATGCCGGAATGGGACGGCACCTGTAGGCTGGACCAGTTGTCATGGGAGGGCAACATGGACAGACAGGTAGACGAGCTGTCTGAATAAGCAGCTGCAAGTATAAAACAATAAATGAAGCAGGTATGTGGTGGGCAGTGTTACAGCGTCCTTAATATGGTCAATACAGAAAAGGCATGTTATCATGTTATGTATATACTGCCTCCAGTTACTTAATGCCTAACTTTAATACATTGATTGATTTGTTCACTGCTGCAGCCTGTGTCAACTTTCCTTTCAGACAGATGTAAAGTCCATTCTGTTTTTGTTCTGTGTAGTTTTTTTTGAACAGCATATGGCTGAATTCTGTTAAACCTCAGACTGAAGAAAATTGTGTTAATTGAAAAGCAAATATCAAAAACTCAGTCTGCAGGAATGTTTTTCTAAATATTTCTGTGGACTTTTGGAAATTTCACGAAATTCCATTGCTCCATTACATAAACACTGAGTGAGATTTCATTCCCATTACTGCAACGTATGAAGAGGATTATGACTTATTACTTTAGGTTATCGGACTGAGTGAGTTTTGGAAATTTGCTCTTCGATAACTGAAGCAGTGCTGTGAATGCAGAGGTTATATGCGTCGCATATCAACAGAACTGTATGTTTATGTCTTGTCTTAATTATTTTGATTAAATGTCTAACTATTCCCAATATGTGTGAACATACTTGGCCAAATAAAGCTGATTCTGATTCAGTCAGAGGGTAATCGTCGGTGTGCTGTACTATCGTGGTGACCCACACAGAGAGCTTAGGACCATGATTTCAGTGTGTGCTTGTGTGAGGGGACAGGCAGGGCGGCGGCTCACTGGGTGATGCACTCCTGTGGGTATAGGGGCTGGGATAGGGGGCGGAGCAGTTACTCCTCAAGGAGGAGTAACAGTCACAGCCGTGGGGGGAGGAGAGGGAGAGGGTGCTCCCAAACTGGGGGTGTGGGTTTGATGAAGAGCAGAGAGACCCTGAGCCTGGGATGAACCAGCTGCCTACTGAAACGAAAGCGGATAAAGACAGAAACTAGAACCTCAAACTAAACAACACAAACAACAATATCAAGTTATATTCAATCATTAAACCGTTATATATTTAATCTAAACAATAGTAATAAATATCGTTCCGATTCAAAATATCATTTACGGGTGAATCTTATGACTTGCATTGGGAAACAGGAAACGGGCCAAGCTGCAGGGCCAGTTCAAAGGCATAGTGCGAGGCGCCCAGAAAGGGGGCGAGGTCTGGGCGGAGTCAGCTAAAGAAGAAAAAGGCCTGACCTTTTTCTGGATGCTGTGGACTGTGTTTGTGTGTGAGCTGCAGCTGCATGTTCCTTACATTTTTTTTATTAACACCAGCACCGTGAGGTTTGGCCTGGACTGGGTCCTGTCCTGCACGGTTGAAGACATGTTGACTGATGGTCAGCCCGTGTTCTGTTGGATCCCACAGAAAGGAAATGGGAATCCCGTTTGGATCGGATGCTGACAGTTGAAAAAAAACTCATGTCTGTGTGTTATGAAAGAATATCAATAAATGTTTCCGAAAGGGGATGACTCATTTGGTAATTATTTACGGCTTATGTTATGGCTGAGAAATTTACAGTCTTTACTAAAGTCTGACTTCTTTCGAGTCACCTTTAATATAGATTGGACACTCTCTATGCTATGTACAATACTTATATAGATGGTACATGTTTACTTGCTTGCACAGATGGTTGATTAGGTAATTAGTGTAAGTGTGTGTGTGTGTGTGTGTCCAATCGCATGTATGTCCAAGGTCCATAGTAAGTAATATACACTGATCAAGAGATGCCTGAAAGTGGATGAAAGAGGACATTAGTGGGTGTATCACTTAGTGTAACGGGTGCAGGAAAATGAGCAGGACTGCAAGCCATATAATGACCCACTGTCCTTATCTAGCTCTTAATACAGTATGCATACAGTGATGTATCTACAATGGACAGCTACTATAAGCAGATAGCACAGTACAGGTGCTTAATCTGTATGCTATTTCCATCCATCCATTGTCCAAACCGCTTATCCTACTGGGTCACAGGGGGTCCGGAGTCTATCCCGGAATCAATGGGCACGAGGCAGGGAAGAACCCAGGATGGGGGGCCAGCCCATCACAGCTCACACTCACACACCATTCACTCACACATGCACACCTACGGGCAATTTAGCTACTCCAATTAGCCTCAGCATGTTTTTGGACTGTGGGGGGAAACCGGAGGAAACTAGCAGCTTTGTGTGGTAATTGTTTGTATTAAAAATACATTGGATCAAGTCAAATTATTTTTATGAAGAATTAACATCTAAAAGCTGCTAGTAGACCGTGGGAAAATAATTTTTCTATTTTCTTGCTGCCATCTCGTGGCCAAAAGTAGGTATTGCAATTTCCATCATATGTAAGAGGGCCTGCCCATCAGAGTAATGTACATCCTGTGACATGTATTGACTATCAAGACAAACTGAAACACGGTGTATTAGGCTGTCAATGAGTACTGGACTAGGGTGAAAAACTGCCTGATAATCTACCTATTAACTAGAAGAGTACAAACTGGAGACGGATCCCCTAATACAGAGGGATTAACGTCTGTGCCACATCCAGAACCATTCAGTGTAGGAGTCTGGTGGTTCTACTGGATACTGACAAGTACCCAGCCCCTTTGTTCCCTCTGATAATCATCAGTCCTCCTCTGAATGCCTTCACCACTCTATTCCTGAATAGGTACACATTTAAATATGCTAGCAAGATCAAGGTATTGGGATAACTGTTAGGTTCGCTGTTAAGAGAGTTGCAGTGAAAACCATCATACACAGTGGCCCTTTCTGGATAAGATTACCTCCCTCTGATCTAACAGGTCAAGATCAAAGCAAGGTGCATTGCAATGTCTGACACCCAGCACACTACAGCATATAAAATACAGGTATCCATCGCCTTCCGCATTTGGAACCAGGACCACTTGTTGCAAGTCAATTTGGGCGTATCTCAAGTTATACGAGAGAGGCAAGACATTAAGGACAGTATACACAGTACTGAAATAATAATGTACATATTAAACCACAGCACTTAATAAACAGATACTGCACTTACATTTCACAAAAAAAAAATAAAGCACAGATTGCACTAAGAAATCAAAAGATGCATGTGCTAGCAAACAGTGGGAGCTGAGGAAGAAGCAGTGGTGAAATACTTTATTGTACAGTACAGTAAGTTTCTTTTTATAGAATGAAATAGCATACAGGGGGCGGCATGGTGGTGCAGTGGTTAGCACTGTTGCCTCACACCTCTGGGACCCGGGTTCGAGTCTCTGCCTGGGTCACATGGGTGTGGAGTTTGCATGTTCTCCCCATGTCGTCGTGGGGTTTCCTCCCGCAGTCCAAGAATATGCTGAGAATATGCTGAGGCTAACTGGAGTTACTAAATTGCCCGTAGGTATGCATGTATGAGTGAATAGTGTGTGAGTGTGCCCTGTGATGGGCTGGCTCCCCATCCTGGGTTGTTCCCTGCCTCGTGCCCATTGCTTCCGGGATAGGCTCCAGACCCCCCACGACCCAGTAGGATAAGCGGTTTGGACAATGGATGGATGGATGGAAATAGCATACAGATCTTATAAGCACCTGTACTGTGCTATCTGCTCATAGTAGCTGTCCATTGTAGATACATCACTGTATGCATACTGTATTAAGAGCTAGACAAGGGTCATTATATGGCTTGCAGTCCTGCTCATTTTCCTGCACGCGTTACACTAAGTGATACACCCACTAATGTCCTCTTTTATCCACTTTCGGGCATCTCTTGATCAGTGTATATTATTTACTATGGACCTTGGACATACATGCGATTGAACACACACACACACTTACACTAATTACCTAATCATCCATCTGTGCAAGCAGGTAAACATTTACCATCTATGTAAGTATTGCACATTGCATAGAGAGTGTCCAATCTATATTAAAGGTGACTCAAAAGAAGTCAGACTTCAGTAAAGACTGTAAATTGGCAGCCATAACATAAGCCGTAAATAATTACCAAATGAGTCATCCCCTTTCGGAAACATTTATTGATATTCTTTCATAACACACAGACATGAGTTTTTTTTCAACTGTCAGCATCCTTCTCGATTGTCAGAAGCTCTGCGCTAGAGGGAGGTTTACTGGTCTTATACTCTTCTGGCACCTTGTGTGATTCCTGACTTGGGACATCAGTTTGGCTCCTTCTGTATGTGGTTTACATTGTATTTGTTCTTTAAAGTTGCCCCTTCAGAATTAGACAGTGTAACCAGCTTGCCACATATTGCCTGGATGACATAAGGTCCGGTAAAATCCGGTTCCGTTCTTCCTCCTTTCCGTCCCCGCTTCCTCATGTTGAACAGAAGCGCCTCATCTCCAACATGATAAACTGTGTTTTGGTACCTCTTTTGTATTCGTTTACCACATGCCTGCTTCTGTTTTTCCTGTGACTAGGAGATGTTTTCAGCTGTTGTTGCTTATTGTCTCAACTACTTTATTTTTTTCATCAAAAAACGTGCCGTAGCTTTTCTCATCGGGAAGAATAATTGTGGAAAGCTGAAGTGGAAAAACATTCATAGCAAATTATTATTATTCACAGATCATTATAAAGAGTCATTTTCTAAAAGCATTAAGAACAATGTAATTTGCTGTTTCAAGATATGTTTTTAAATAACTACTTGTCAGTCATAAGAAACTCTTCAACACACATGATCCGATCTTGCCACAAATCATTTTTAATCTCACTTTTGTTGCCAGCAGTTCAGACATTAATGGCTGTGTGTTGAGTTATTTTGAGGGGACATCAAATTTACACCATTATACAAGCTGTACACTGATTACTTTACATTCTATCAGAGTTTCATATCTTTAACGTTGTCCCTTGAAAAGATATAATAAAATATTTACAAAAATGTGTGGGGTGTACTCACTTTTGTGAGATACTGTATATTAAGGGATTGATTGTCAATAATATCAGTAATTCCTGATGTAATGTTAAAAGAATAGAGCCTGTCTCACACAGTTCTAAAACAACCTCAAAAACAGACTTACCATTTTATGTCATCATTCGTTTTCTCATCCAGGCCATTGGTTTGGGGATGATATGCAGCAGTGATCAACGGCAGAACAGGGGCTCTGAACGCAGTATGGATTAAAAAGGAATTAACCATCTCTCTCAATATAAAATTAGGATCATTTATTCTCTACAGAGGCCCCCATAGAATAGTGCATCCATCCCCTCACTCATGTTTAGACAGACGTAAGGCAACAGGCCAATGACATTCAGAACAGCAACAACATCAACAATTGTACAGCTAGTTTTAAAATTTAATAAAAAAGACAAACCAATTAGGTAATATTAATGAAATTATTAAAATGTGCAGATTAATAGTCAGAAATAATTTGCGATTTTAAGAGCGGAAAGGATACATTAAAACTCAATTACATTTATCCCTTAATAATAAAAAAAAGGTTTTTGAATTTTACATCATGATAAATGAGAACTATATGTGATTACTAATTACTGTTGACTAATTTCCTGTCTGGACGTTTCCCTCCTCATTGTTAAAAGTCATTATATGTCTGGGTGCCAGTCAGTGGAAGCACACAGACATGTTGGCCAGCTGTCATATTCATTCAGCACCAGCCCATCAAGTAGAGAATTCAGCACCACGGACAGTGACCTGTGTTACAATGACATCAGGTCATTGGCTCTAAATATTTTTCTAGAAATAACTAAATGGCTCTATTGTAGAAATTTCCAGCCAGAGTCTTGTGGTGCGTTCGTTTTTCTCTCGGAACTTGGAAATTCCAAATTGGGTGACATCACATCCAACAATCTCCCGTTCAAGCTAGCACAACTCGGAACAAACATGGCTGCCTCCATGAATACGCTGCTGTGTTGTTGCTTTATATTTTAGCAGTTATGGAGTAAGATTATTATTTCAGACAAATAAACAAGAAACAGGAACTAGTCAAACCACATTAAAAGCTTTATAAAGTATTTTAGTACATTCATAGCGATATTCTTTTTTCGAGAGGCAAACAAACTACAAACAAACCAAAAACACTAACAAGTCTGGTAAAAATCTGATATTGCATGTTAGGATACTGTTTACGGTCACAATATGGTATTCTCTAAATCGAACACGTGCAATTACATTAATAATTACTAATAATTATAAATAATAATAATAATAAATGGGCGGTATGGTCGTGCACTGGTTAGCACTGTTGCCTCACACCTCTGGGACCCAGGTTCAAATCTCCGCCTGGGTCACATGTGTGTGGAGTTTGCATGTTCTCCCCATGTCGTCGTGGGGTTTCCTCCGGGTACTCCGGTTCCCCCCCACAGTCCAAAAACATGCTGAGGCTAATTGGACTTGCTAAATTGCCCGTAGGAATGCATGTGAGAGTGCATGGTGTGTGTGAGTGTGCCCTGCGATGGGCTGGCCCCCCATCCTGGGTTGTTCCCAGCCTCGTGCCCATTGCTTCCGGGATAGGCTCCGGACCCCCCGTGACCCAGTAGGATAAGCAGTTTGGAAAATGGATGGATGGGATAATAATAAATTTAACAAAATAAACATTTTTAAGGATTTGTAAAATAGAATTAATGTTGAGTGTGTAAGCCGCCATGTTGAAATTACGTCACAGGGGCAACTCGGACAAGAAGATTCTGTCAGACATTAACGTCATAAAAGAGGCGTTTCTAATGGGAAGTGATGTTTTTCGTGACGTTTTTGTCCGAGTTGGAGTGAAATAATCAAACGCAGCATGTGTTCCTATTTGAAGAGAATATTCTATTTTTATTCTAAGGAACTACAGAAAATCAGCTCTGCATGTGATCTCCCCTTTACTGCTCGAGCAGGGCACACGCACATCAACAAGTGTCAAGGCAGCAAGTGCATGCAAACAACTTCTCAGGACGGTTACAGTATAGGACCTTCAGAAAGAGCCAGACTGCGGCGTCATTCAGAGATTCCATTGTCTAAGGCTTGCACTAAAACATTACAGCATATTTAAACAAAGTAGCATGGCACCTGTGTCAGAATCCCTCCCTGCCTTGTTCTGTTCTCTCTTTGTTGTCCCCATTTAGCCAGCACATGTCACTGGCCATCCTGACTCCTCTTTTGATTGTGGGTTTTAAGGGTATCAGTGGGTCTGTGTTTTCATAATTGTCCCCCAGGCCACCATGCTGCTCAGCCCTTGATTCCAACTACAGTTGCAATCAGGTGGTTCTCAATCTACTAGGACTGTATAACAGGATTGGCCACCTGTTCTACCTTTACTCGTTCAGCCGCATTCATGAGTCTGGCCTATAGGTTATTCAAATTTTGTCCTGCCAAATTTACCGGACAGGAGGTGGACACTGCAAATGAATGTGTGAATACTCCAATACCTACATCTTTACAAGTTACCTGAAGTGGTTTGGTAAATGATTGTGAGGTTGGAAGTCCTTCTTGATGTCTGTTTGCAGCTCATCCACCAGCAACTGCACGAGTTGTCGCTCCCAGAGGGAATCCCACTCTCGGTCCGCTGGAGGGTCCATCTCACTGTAGCTGGAGTATGTTTCCATCAGTCACTTGGCGTGGGGCTCACAGAATTTACCAGGCTCCTGTTTAATCTGACGCACCTTAGTCCAGTCCATGCATCTGGGGAACTTCTCTGAAAATCTCTGGCAGATTCTTTGCAGCTATACTTGATATTGGGTACTTGCCGCAACTAAGTAATGGGTTGTTGAATCAAAGTCCCGTTCCATGTCAAAAATAACCCCATTTTAGGGTTTTGTTAAACAACTGGTCTAATTTGGATGCAGAGGTTCTGCACGGAAGGCCCAGTCTCTGAAGGGCTGTGGCATAGCGAGGCCTGTTCTGCCTGGAATCCGGCAGGTCACTGGCAACATCCCCCAACTCCTTCATCTATAAGGTCGGGAAACCAGAACGTTTACTCCCCCTTATGGATAAGGACATACCAACGTTGGGGCAACTCCTGCTGCCTGAGTCTTCAACCAAGTCCAAAACAAAAGTATACAATGTTAGGAAGGGTAATTCAATGGTATGAGACTGAAACTAGAAACTGTAAATCGGATGGAGTTAAATAGCAATACTGTGGAAGAGGCATGGGAATTTTTTAAAAGCACATTGTTGCAAGTGCAAAAGAACTTCATACCCGTTTCCAGAAAAACTAAATCTAGGAAACTGCAACCAAGCTGGTGTCATGACCTGCTTGTACGATCCTCGTGTGTGCCACGCCCCCTCATTAACCATGTGTGCTGCCCCGATTGTAACCAGCTGTTTTCTGTCAGTTTGAGTAGTCCTGTGTATTTAGTCCACATTCAAGTCTGTTTCCCCAGTCCTGTCATTGAAATCTCTCGCTGTTGGTACCTGTTTTCATCAATAAACCCTCATTCCCGACTCTCCGTTTCCCGGATCCTTGATTCCTCGCTTCCTGCCTGTTCGTCCAGCACGCGATGTCACAGGTGGTTTACTACGAAAATTAAGAATAAAGTCAGGAGCAAAAGGGCTTTCTTCCACAAATGGAAATTAACTAATGATTTCAAAATAAAGCAGGAGTATCTAAGTCTACAGGTTTAGTTAATAACAGTTATAAGGATGACGTTAAAAGTTTCTTCCAATATTTTAACTCCGAAAGAGCTCTAAAAGCTGAAAATCACTCATTTGCAGGATAGTAAGGGCCTTATAATTGAAAATGAAATTGATATAAATGAGTTTAATGATTATTTTACAATGGCTGTTCACAGTAGAATAGCTTACCACCATTTAGTACAAATACAACGATGTCTATGACCAATATATGTATAACTGAGGCTGATGTGGTACAAAGCCTAGCTAAGCTCAAAATAAATAAATCGCAAGGCCCTGATTGTCACGGGACGCTGGAAGCCGGTAAGGCGAACAGGCAGGCGAGCAGACAGGAAGCAGGCAGACAGGCGAATTACGGGGCAAACTGGGGTTTTAATAAGGGAATCGGGGGAACGGGTAGCAGGGAACATCTGACGTGACTAACATCAATGACAGACCCGGGTTAGTACAAATCAGGAACTTAAATACATGAAACAAGGCAGCAGGAAACAAGACACGACTGGGCACGATCAGGAAATCACACGTGGGTAATTAGGGGGCGTGGCACACACGAGGAGCGGACGGAGCGGGCGTCACAGAACCCCCCCCCAAAGGCGCGCTACACCGGGCGCGCCCAGGAAGGGGGCGACGGACGGGACGAGGGAGAACAGGACCTGAAAGACAAGAGCAAAAATCAATGGGGAACAGGGAACAAGACAGACAGGCAAAACTGACACAGAGGCAGGAGCCAGGACAGGACACTACACAAGACAGGAAAAGCCGACAGACAGACCAGGAAGGGAGGAACAGAGGGAACAGGTGGAACAAAAGGAGCGGGAGTGACGGGAGGGAACGACGGGAAACCAGGAACAGAGTGGGGCAGAACAAAGGCAGGAGGAGGAACAAGGACAGGCGGGACAGAGACAGGAAAGAAGGGAGAGAAGGAGGAGGAAGGAAGGGGAGCCCGAGGGAGCCCCTGCGGGCGACGGGAGGCAGCCGGAGGGGCCGCAGGCGGCCGGGAGGCCGGAGCCGGAGGGGACCTCGGAGGGGCCGAGGAGGCAGGGCGAGGGACCCGCGGAGGGGCCAGGGAGGAAGCAGGAGGGAGCACCGGGGAAGGGGACGAGGGAGCAGGAGGGGCCCACGGCGAAGGCCCGGAGCAGGGGGGAGCCGCAGCAGGCGGCGACGTCCGGTGGAGGGCCGGAGGTAGGGGCCCCGCAGGCAACCGAGGAGCCGCCGTCGGGGAGCCCGCAGGCGACCGACCAGGCACCGGAGGGGGGAGCGAGGCAGGGTGACGAGGCATCGGAGGGGGACCCGTAGGCGACAGCTGACCCGGAGGGCCAGGACCTGCAGGCGCCAACCGAGCCAGAGCGTAGGCGAGGGAGGGCGAGCCAGGGGGCAGGGCGGGAGGGACCCCAGTCCGACGTCTGTGTCCCCTCCCTCTGCGGGACACAGACATACCGACCCCCGGTCGGGGTCGATGTCGCCGGGGTGAGGGTGAAGGAGTCACAGGAGCGGGGCCAGGGACAGGAGCGGGGCCAGGGACAGGAGCGGGGCCAGGGACAGGAGCGGGGCCAGGGACAGGAGCGGGGCCAGGGACAGGAACCGGGTCAGCAGGCGGAGGGGGCGCCTCGGGAGCTGCTGCAGCGCGGTCAGGGGGCGCCTCGGGAGCTGCTGCAGCGCGGTCAGGGGGCGCCTCGGGAGCTGCTGCAGCGCGGTCAGGGGGCGCCTCGGGAGCTGCTGCAGCGCGGTCAGGGGGCGCCTCGGGAGCTGCTGCAGCGCGGTCAGGGGGCGCCTCGGGAGCTGCTGCAGCGCGGTCAGGGGGCGCCTCGGGAGCTGCTGCAGCGCGGTCAGGGGGCGCCTCGGGAGCTGCTGCAGCGCGGTCAGGGGGCGCCTCGGGAGCTGCTGCAGCGCGGTCAGGAACAGGAGCTGGCTGCAGTGGGGGCGCCTGCCCGGGAGCTGCAGCAGATGGCTGCAGTGGGGGCACCTGCCTGGGAGCTGCAGCAGGCGGCTGCAGAGGGGGCGCCTCTGCAGGAACAGGAGCGCGGTCAGGAACAGGAGCTGGCTGCAGTGGGGGCGCCTGCCCGGGAGCTGCAGCAGGCGGCTGCAGTGGGGGCGCCTGCCCGGGAGCTGCAGCAGGCGGCTGCAGAGGGGGCGCCTCTGCAGGAACAGGAGCACGGTCAGGAACAGGAGCTAGCTGCAGTGGGGGCGCCTGCCCGGGAGCTGCAGCAGGCGGCTGCAGTGGGGGCGCCTGCCCGGGAGCTGCAGCAGGCGGCTGCAGTGGGGGCGCCTGCCCGGGAGCTGCAGCAGGCGGCTGCAGAGGGGGCGCCTCTGCAGGAACAGGAGCACGGTCAGGAACAGGAGCTGGCTGCAGTGGGGGCGCCTGCCCGGGAGCTGCAGCAGGTGGCTGCAGTGGGGGCGCCTGCCCGGGAGCTGCAGCAGGCGGCTGCAGTGGGGGCGCCTGCCCGGGAGCTGCAGCAGGCGGCTGCAGAGGGGGCGCCTCTGCAGGAACAGGAGCACGGTCAGGAACAGGAGCGCAGTCAGGGACAGGAGCTGCAGCAGGTGACTGCAGTGGGGGCGCCTGCCCTGGAACTGCAGCAGGTGGCTGCAGTGGGGGCGCCTGCCCTAGAGCTGCAGCAGGTGGCTGCAGTGGGGGCGCCTGCCCTGGAGCTGCAGCAGGCGGCTGCAGTGGGGGCGCCTGCCCTGGAGCTGCAGCAGGCGGCTGCAGTGGGGGCGCCTGCCCTGGAGCTGCAGCAGGCGGCTGCCGTGGGGGCGCCTGCCCGGGAGCTGCAGCAGGCGGCTGCCGTGGGGGCGCCTGCCCGGGAGCTGCAGCAGGCGGCTGCAGAGGGGGTACCTCTGCAGGAACAGGTGCGCGGTCAGGAACTGGAGGTGGCTGCAGTGGGGGCGCCGGCCCGGGAGCTGCAGCAGGCGGCTGCAGAGGGGGCGCCTGCCCTGGAGCTGCAGGTGGCTGCAGTGGGGGCGCCTGCCCTGGAGCTGCAGCAGGTGGCTGCAGTGGGGGCGCCTGCCCGGGAGCTGCAGCAGGCGGCTGCAGAGGGGGTGCCTCTGCAGGAACTGGAGCGCGGTCAGGAACTGGAGCGCGGTCAGGAACTGGAGCGCGGTCAGGAACTGGAGCTGGCTGCAGTGGGGGCGCCGGCCCGGGAGCTGCAGCAGGCGGCTGCAGAGGGGGCGCCTGCCCTGGAGCTGCAGCAGGTGGCTGCAGTGGGGGCGCCTGCCCGGGAGCTGCAGCAGGTGGCTGCAGTGGGGGCGCCTGCCCGGGAGCTGCAGCAGGTGGCTGCAGTGGGGGCGCCTGCCCGGGAGCTGCAGCAGGCGGCTGCAGAGGGGGTGCCTCTGCAGGAACTGGAGCGCGGTCAGGAACTGGAGGTGGCTGCAGTGGGGGCGCCGGCCCGGGAGCTGCAGCAGGCGGCTGCAGAGGGGGCGCCTGCCCTGGAGCTGCAGGTGGCTGCAGTGGGGGCGCCTGCCCTGGAGCTGCAGCAGGTGGCTGCAGTGGGGGCGCCTGCCCGGGAGCTGCAGCAGGCGGCTGCAGAGGGGGTGCCTCTGCAGGAACTGGAGCGCGGTCAGGAACTGGAACACGGTCAGGAACAGGAGCTGGCTGCAGTGGAGGCGCCTGCCCGGGAGCTGCAGCAGGTGGCTGCAGTGGGGGCGCCTGCCCGGGAGCTGCAGCAGGCGGCTGCACGGGAGCGGGGTCCACCGGCAATGGCGGCGGCAGCGAAGGCGGCTGCTCGGCCTGAGCAGGGGCTGCAGGCACAGGGGTTGCCTGCTCAGTCAGAGGCGGTGGCGGGACTGGCAAGTCCTGCGCGGGCAAGACGAGCGTGGCCCCTTTAAATCGTCGGGGTATTCGCGGGATGACATCTCGCACCGCGCTGGCCCCCTTATTGGCCAGTCGTTCTGGCCGGAAGAAATACCGCTCGAGAGGCGGGGGTAGGTCCGTAGTGGTGGGCTGCTCTCTCCGGATGGGGAAAGCCGGCTGCGCTAGCAGCGGTGCAGCGCCGGTGAAGGGAAGATTGACCGGGCAGTCCTCCAGTTCCCTGGTCGCATGGGCAGCGGGAACGAGCGCGCACGCTCCCAGGTTTATAGACGGGGCGACCGCTGGCGACTTCGTCCTTTTCTTTTTCCGCCGGGTTTTGGTGCTGGCAGGAGGCTGCACCCTCTCCGTTAGGACGGACAACGGGGACCCAGCTTCCGTGCCTTGTGGTACAGCTAGCCCAAGTCTCCGCTCCATGAGACGCTGGGCTAGCTGCTGGAGGCAAGCACGTACCTCCTCCAGGAGGTGCTCGCTCTCCGGTGGAGGCCTCTCCATCAGGAGATCAGCGCCGCGATTGGCGAACTCCAAAGCCAGAGGATCCTCCTGGACCTCTGGCTGGTTCAACCAATAATAGGTCTCTTGCAGCAGACCGAGATGCTGCTCCTCGGTCTGCTGCCGCGCCTCCTTGGTTAGGTCTGTCATTCTGTCACGGGACGCTGGAAGCCGGTAAGGCGAACAGGCAGGCGAGCAGACAGGAAGCAGGCAGACAGGCGAATTACGGGGCAAACTGGGGTTTTAATAAGGGAATCGGGGGAACGGGTAGCAGGGAACATCTGACGTGACTAACATCAATGACAGACCCGGGTTAGTACAAATCAGGAACTTAAATACATGAAACAAGGCAGCAGGAAACAAGACACGACTGGGCACGATCAGGAAATCACACGTGGGTAATTAGGGGGCGTGGCACACACGAGGAGCGGACGGAGCGGGCGTCACACTGATGGCATCTTATCTATAGTTTTAAAAGAGATGAGGGGTATTATTAGCCAACCTTTAACTTTACTATTCCAGAAATCATTATCTGCTGGTGTGGTATCTTCTGATTGATGTTAGATCATGTCTCATGTCCAGAGAGGCTACAACAGGATCTGGATTTAATTAGCGACTGGGCTCATACGTGGCAGATGAAATTTAACATAGATAAATATAAGGTAATCCATGCAGGGAGCAGAAATATAGTAAATATAGTAAAGTACAGATATTTTATGGGTTCCACTGAAATAAAGGTAGCTGATTACGAGAAAGATCTCGGTGTGTATGTTGATACTTCCATGTCCCACTCTTGCCAGTGTGGGGAAGCATTAAAAAAAGGCAAAAGGATGTTGGATTAAACTCCACACACCTAGAGATGTAAGTCAAGAGAAGTGATGCTACGATTATATAATTCCTTGGTAAGATCCCACCTAGAATACTGTGTGCAGGTTTGGTCACCATACCTTCAGAAGGACATTGCTGCCTTGGAAAAGGTGCAACGTAGGATGACTAGAATGATTCCTGCACTTAGAGGAATGTCTTATGAGGAGAGGTTCGCTGAGCTGAATCTGTTTAGCCTCAAGCAAAGGAGACTATGGGGGGACATGATCCAGGTATATAAGATTCTAACAGGTCGGGATGCTGTTCAGCCAAATGACCATTTCAATATTAATTTAAAATACTAGAACTCGTGGCCATAGTGGAAATTAGCTGGAGAACATTTAAAAATGAATCTGAGGAAGCACTTCAATTCAATTCAATTTTATTTATATAGCGCTTTTAACGACATGCATTGTCACAAAGCACTTTACATTTAACCGGCCAGAACCCCACCAAGCAAGCCTGAGGCGACAGTGGCAAGGAAACTCCCTCTAGCAGGAAGAAACCTTGAGTGGAACCTAGACTCAGAAGGGGACCCCATCCTCCTCTGGGCGACCAAGGAGCATGAAACTGCATTTACATTGACATTCATTAGAGTTCATATAGTTATAAAGTCCCAGTTGGTTTCATGTAGTTATATCCAGGAGTCCAGGTGCGGGTTCACACGGTGTAGTCGGCTCGGTATCAGCTCGAAAAAGAGAAGATGGAGAAGAGTTATTGCCCTACACCTAACCGGCAGGACTAAAGCAACTATGACAGCCTGCCTAAAAGAGTGACCTGGAAGGAAGCACAGGCATGAGGGTTTACAGAGGTTTTGGCGTCAAGCCACCTCCCATCCACAGCTTAAGTGATCGGCGAGAGTGGCAGGACGACAGCACCAATCCCCCCTTTCCCCTTCAATCTCAAATAACTATGAACCTCCAGATTTCCCATTCACCTTAGAAAAGAAGATTTAACTATCCAAAAGACTGGCGAAAGAGGTACATCTTAAGCCTTGACTTAAAAGCAGAGATTGTGTCTGAGTTCCGAACACTAATAGGAAGTTTATTCCATAGCTGTGGTGCTTTATGAGCAAATGCTCTTCCCCCAAAGGTAATGTTCTTTATTCTGGGTACGGATAGAATACCTCCATCTCGTCATCTAAGTGTATGATTCGGAACGCAAATGAGGTCACTCACATACTGCGGTGCAAGACCATTTACAGCTTTATAGGTTAAGAGCAGTGTTTTGTAGTCAACACGAAATCTAACTGGCAGCCAGTGCAGTGAAGATAAAATTGGGGTAATATGATTATATGTTTTAGTTTAACTATTGCTAGTAGCGGTTCAATCAATGCTGGGAGCATCGCTGAATAATTTTGATGGAACAGGGTCTAGCATACAAGTAGATGAATTTGAAGATAAAATTAAGTACATCAGTTCTGACTGGTTAACCAATATTCAATATTCAAAATGTTCTGTTTAATTGAGCATATTTTTGGTCAAAAAGTTTCATAAAGTCGTCACTGGAAAATAACCAGTGGTCTGGTTATTAGTCAGCTTGGACACCATAGTAAATAGGAATCTAGGATTATTTTTGTTTATTTCAATTAGTTCTGATAGATACTAGATGATTTGGCGGCACTAAGAGCCTTTTTGTAGCTACCCATAGCCTCTTTCCATGCTAGTTCGAACACCACTAGTTTAGTATGATGCCACTTACATTCTGTAAGGACATAAAACTTATAGGTCCTGCAGGCCCCAACTCTGATCAGCCTGCATCAGTCTATTTCAGAGCTCCGCTGGCCCAGGCAAGACTGGACTCAACTCGTCAAACCACCCCTTTTAAGGAAGGCAAAGGCCTGCCGGCTCCTGAGAGACTGGATAGGAATAACTGGAGCAGCACAGAAAAAGCAAGACCTTTCACCCCCGGAGTGACCAGAGTTCCACAATCAATCCACAGCAACAACAGCTGTCAGCCTCCAGACACAGACACCTTTTCCACTATAAACAGGATAACTCAGCACACATAGATGTTAGGGACAAATACACGCATGTTTGGTCTCGTTTGAATAGGCATGAGACGAGGAGTATTATACTCTCAGATTTAAGGCAGTATAGCTTTTCCTAAGAGAAATACAGAAACTTCGGCTCAACCCACCAAACTGAGAGAGATTCTCTCATGGTAGAACAAGGGAATTACAACCACCCCCTAAAGTGATCTGATTGGCTGGGGACTTGAGAACCAAGGTCAGCAATGCCCCTAAAATTAACCATTGACCGAAATTAGTCAGTCTTCAGAAACATGCCATCACCTGGTCTGGATACTTAAGGAAGGGCTTCAGAAGTAGTCGGGGAGTCACTCTGTAATCAGAGCTCCCGCAGAGAACTGGGTGAAAGTCTATCTGTAGTCAGATACTTTCCACAGAACTTTGTTCACTCTCAGCTGAGGAATGTGATTGTTTAATATTGTATTTGTCCAAATGTATTTACAAGTATGTGTCCACATGTCAATAATTGTATATTGTAGTATTTTTAATAAATGTTGTTTCGATTACTTTATGACTGTCTGATTTGCTAACTTCTTCATAAACTTTCCAGATTGGACTTCTATCCTTATTAGGACTATGGTGGTAAATACTATCTTGCAGCCTCTGGGTTAAATCCCATTTATTTATCCGGGTCCCAAACTTGACTGCCCAAGTTAAGTTAGGTGGATACCAAAACTACACCTCTGGAGTTCGCACACGCTGATGACAGGTACCGGTCTACCCTCTGAGGGGCGTACACACTATGTTCCTAGGCACCGGGCATAGTCCCTGAGACGCTCACATGGTAAGACAATGGGTGGCATCGGCGGAGGCCCAAAGTAAACCTCGTACAACCTTTTTTATTTTTAACTGAGCAATTTTCTCTAGTGGAATTAAGCATAGATGCTAAATAATCCGTAATGCTATCAAGTTCAGCAGAATTCGACATTAGTTTGGTTGAAAACGATAGCTCAGGGAGGTTATCGATAAAGTTACTTGCTGTATTTGACGTGATTGTACGTTTGGCATATAGAAGCGAGTCGGGGGGCTAATATTTTGAGCAAGGGAAATATTGAACGCAATAAGATGATGGTCAGAGATAATACTGGACTGAGGCAGTAGAGTTGAATACATGATATGAAGACAACTGGATCACAACTGGATCACGGGGGAATCATAAGCAGGGAAGAACACACAGGCAAACAGCAGCAGCAACATTAAAGGCAGGACTGAGAAGCACATTTATACAAGGCTAAGCAGGGAGCAAACTAGAGGCACCTGAAATGAGTAACACAAGGGCAGGAAGGAGAGGTAAAACAAACGCGGAACAGGCATGGCACGTTATACCACACTAGGGAGGAAACGGGAGGTTCAGGAGGGCAGGGTGTGGCAGGGATCCGTTTCAAAATTTAATTTTGGCTTGTACAAACCTTGGTAAAAGCTGCAAAAGATCGATCAACCACTTTCTGAGCTATTGTCTTAACAAACAAAGCATCTGTTGGGGTGGCGGTGTCTGGGGAATACCATGTGTAATACACCTTGTGAAGATTTATATGTAAAACAAAATATTTTTTGATTCTATCACACATATAGAAATTATCCATCCATCCATTTTCCAAACCGCTTATCCTATTGGGTCGCGGGGGGTCCGGAGCCTATCCCAGAATCAATGGGCACGAGGCAGGGAACAACCCAGGATGGGGGGCCAGCCCATCGCAGGGCACACTCACACACCATCCACTCACACACACACACCTACGGGCAATTCAGCAACTCCAATTAGCCCCAGCATGTTTTTGGACTGTGGGGGGAAACCGGAGTACCCAGAGGAAACCCCACAACGACATGGGGAGAACATGCAAACTCCACACACATGTGACCCAGGCGGAGACACGAACCCGGGTCCCAGAGGTGTGAGGCGACAGTGCTAACCACTGCACCACCATGCCGCCCCTTATAGAAATTATTCTAGGTTTAAATAGTAATTTAGCTGAGTAACTAGGCTGAAATTCTAGATAGTTGCAATTTTAAGAATTATTACTATTATTCACAGCTTTTAAGCATGCAGTTGGATGACGGATGGATGGATATTCAGCCACCAGAAATGCCAATTGTTGTTAAGAGGATCAAAGTCTGCAAAGTAGTATGCAGGGTTTAAGGCCAGAACACAGCATACTCTCCGACAGAAAGCATAAAGTTCACTGGGGGAATTTCTGTGGCCACTGCCTGAACAGCATGTGTGGAGAATGTTTATGAGGGTCGAGCCATGCAGAGCTGCTGGCCCTGGCATGTAATGATGAATCACAAATCAGTTAAAAATCGGTGCAAATGCATGAAGATTTAAACCGGCTGATGTGGAAAATGAATCACCATTGTAGGAGTACTTCACAGTACTTTAACAGAAAAACTGGTGTAATATTACATTTGATTTCACAATGTGAGTTTGACGTCAGATGTCACTGCGTATCACGTCGACATCGTACGTCAGTTTTTGGTTTTGAGCGAACGCGAGATGATGAATGAATTTGAAACTGAGGACGGCACAGTGGTTAGTGCTGGCTTCGGTCCAGGGCCCTTTCTGTGTGGAGTTCGCATGCTCTCCCCGTTTTCGCCGGGGACTCCAGGTTCCTCCCACGGTCCAAAAGCATGCAGGATAGGTTGACTGGTGAGTCTAAATTGGCCCTGTAGTTGTGTGAGTGTGTGCGACCTGCGGTGTGTAGGTGACTGCCTGGGCTTGGTTCCTGTCTGCGCCCCTTGTTCCCGGGATAGGCTCCGGTCTCCCCCGCGATCCCAGTTGGGATTAAGTGGTTTCAGAAAATGGATGGATGGACGCACCGCCCGATCTTCAATTGGCGGTGTGGCAGCATATTAGCTTTCCGGTAATCACAAACGAGGAGGAAACAGCGAGAAAAGCACAGACAAGACATAAACTGCATGCAAACATTGTAATAGACTGATAACATACACAAACAGGTCCACTGGCACCACCGTGAGCTGAGTGAAGATTATTAAAAGGGCAAAGCACGCTAAAAAGCTGCACATGCAAACCTTAGCTTATTTATTTGATTTATTTTTTTTTATTTACTTATTTTGATTTGGGATTTTTTTCAACAGTATTTTATTCAAATTCAGTTGCACTGTTCACAACAGTGTCAACAGTTCAGAAAGATAAATATAAGAATATTTTTGAATATATTTGTCTGCAGCTCATTCTGCAAAAAATGAGAAAATTGTATCGTGAACTCAGAATCGTGAATCGTATCAAATGGTGAGTTGAATGTATCGTTACATCCCTAGTTCTTACAGTAGTACTATGGTATGGTGGAGCCACATGACAGGAAGGCAGTACATTGCGAAGTCTGTTAAGAACATCATTCGCACTGAACTGCCCTCCATTGACCAGCTGTACTTTAACTGCCACAGTAACAAGGTTCAGTCTATAATCCAGGACTCTGACCACCATCCACAAACACTGACTAGCAGATTCATGAACAGCTTCATTCGCCAAACAATTCAAACCTGCAGCTTTTGCATCCCCTGTAACAGTCATTTCCACGGCAGCTGCACTGTACAGCTGTTACTGCACTTTATCCACCACTGACCACGTATCATCCAGTTTTGTCCTGCTTTGTATCGCACTGTTTCTGCACCATGTTGTCTTGTACTCCCTTGTGTTGTTATGCACCATCTGTGTTGTTCTGAGCAGTGCCATGATGCAATATTACAAAAAGATCTTGAGGAAATGCAGAGTTCTGGAGGAGATTCTCACAGATCATGGCATGTGTTTATACTGAAGAAACTGTACAAATTGCTAGACATAAAACACAGGACTGGCAACTGTGGTACGTTTTAACACCTTGATAAAAAACTTAAAATCCATAGTAAGTAGGACAACCTCATAGAACCTTTACTAGTCATTGTTCAGAAGATTAACACGGATTAAAAACCATTACTATGAAAGCACGCTAATCAGTTAAGTTGATTATGTGGAGAGAGAGAAAAAAAACTGTCTTTGAAAAAGATCAACCATAGAACGAAGCTGCAGCATTGACACCCCCTAGTGGTGATTTGAAGATAGTTCTGTCTGTAGCAGCTAAGCAGTAGATTTGGCGTCAGGTGCCATGACAAACTCAGTGCTGCTCGGTTTGAACGGCAGAAGCACAAAAATAAAGGGGGCATCTACTGCACGCCCCCCACCCTTGAAAATGGTACAAATTATCATGCAACAGTTTTCTTAAGTAAGTCTTTTTGGGCGTCTGCAGAAACCTCCACGATGCGATTGCCCTGATTAAGAAGTGCGCAGCGGATACAATTTGGGATGCATCGTTCATCCGATTTATTAATATATAATTATTAGTATGTCTATATTATTTTAGAAACGTTACTTGACGAATATTTTTCATTGAGATTGATTCCCCGTTTAAAATTTTGGTGACACTTCATATTTTTTAAGAGAGACAGACAATTTGACGCATGCAATTTGCAGAAATATGTTGTGCCGCTATAAAGTACACAGGCAGCATGACAAACATAAGTACTCACTGAAGCCACGACATACGCCCGGCTGGCCCCAGCGGTACCCCTAAGAAGAAGGCTTTTTTCACAACCCACGACCATCACGAGGGCAAAAAAAACTGAATAGCCTAGAATTTAGTTAATTACAAGGCACATATTTATTGGAGCAAGAGCTCTAACATAAAACTACCTTGTAATTATAAAGTATTATGGCTGTGAACAATGTACAAACAGGCACAGAAAGTAAAATACTCCAAAAATGCAAAGAACCTAAATATTTTTGTTTCCACCGATTCACTCTTGATGTGTTAGGAGTCACAGTTCAGTAGCCTATTCTTCAGTATCTGCATTTAAGACCACCAACTGCTCTTTCTCCTCCTTCGCTCGTCGGCTCAGAGTATTGGACTTGGTAAGTAATGTTGCCCTTTTGGTTCCAGCAGCACTCTCTGCTTCCTCTGCCATGTGCTCAGCATCCTTTTGTAAACTCTCACATACACTTTCCAGTGAGACTCTCTTCCTCTTGAGTTCCTCAAGTTTTCTTTTTTGCTTTTCGCTCATCTTTCACCTTTGGTCAGAGGCGCTTTGGTTGCTCCCCCACACACTCTGACATGGTCGCATATAAGCCTCTGTGCAACAACTGTTTCCTCTGATAAGTTGCAGGTCTCCACCTCTATTCGTTCCACTTCGGCTTGCCCATAGGACAGCAGCAGCAAGTTCTTGCAGAACATCCAGAGGTCAGGATAAGGCCCACTAACTTTTTGATGTAAAAAGACATCAACTTTGGATGGTGCTGAAGGAATGAAGGATATAAAATCCAAGCCTTTTGCCTCATTGTGCAGGTGATTATCAGACTGCTGGGATATTGCATCACCTGTAATTACATTAATTACAGTAGATTAGATGCAGATCAACAATGTCAATACACAGAATCACATGTAGAATAGGAAAGTGATTTATAACCCAATTTTCCTATGATACCATAAATGTGCAATCATTTTAATTTAATCTTGAGATATCTCTAGGCTCATCAAAGAAAATATAACTGGGCTGATGCTTCTTTTCAAACACCAAGAGTCGGTCTTCTAAATACTGCTAAAATCTACGTGTTAACACTATTCAGTTCAGGGACGGATTATGGGTTGTGTGGGCCCCTGGGTAAAACGTTCGCGAGGCCCCCCCCCACCACCACCACCTGCACCACCACCACAACCACCACAAGTCAAGGGCCCTTGGCAGCCAAACACCCTCCCTATAGGGTCAGGGGACCTTGTAGGCAGAGGATCAAAGAATGTAGGCCCTCTAAAATAGACAAACGAAAATACATTGCTGATAAGCGTTGCAAATTGTTTTGGGCTTGGGGCCCACGGGCCCCCTGCACCCCAAGGGCCCCTGGGCAGCGGCCCCGCTAACCCGGTTTGTAATCCGTCCCTGATTCAGTTAGATGTGAAAAAAGAAAAGCATAATTTAAAAATAATATTCTGAACTATCCTATTCTTATCCTATGATTTACCAGCAGATATCCTGCCTGCCAACCGATTCTCCTGCGCAAACTTCTGCATGAGATTTCTCCTTTTCTGCTGGCAGTTATCTGGCTGGTGTGCATTTTGTTTGGGTCCAAGCACGTCATCTCATGTACAATCGAGTACTTCAGAGGGCATTTATCCAAGGCCTTTTTGCACATTTTTGAGAGCACAATCTGGCAATTTTTTTTAATCTGAAGGACACCAAGGTCACTTCCACTGCCTTTGGCTCCTGACTGTCTCTGACAAAAAGATGGTTTGTCAAATTTCCAGAATCTTTCTGCACACTCAGCCCAAGGTTAACACTACCTCAGCTGTACATATCAAACCAGCTCAAACTCCATGTTATTCACATATTTTTTACTTCACAATTGTTTGATACATTTGTATGTAAAGATACCAGTGAATTCACAGAAGTCCCACCTTGATGACAGCCATTCCTATATCCACCTCCTTTGGACTGAGCCAGAGTTTTTGCCTGTACAACAGCTGTACATGTTGCTACACAACACTTAAACATTCTATTTCCTCAATGAACTATTTTTTTTGCAGCAAAAGCCATGAAGCAGCAATAAAATCTTTAAAATATGCTTACCAATAAATATGGTTCTCCCATTTAAACACATGTAAAGATAAACCATGGATATTTAAAAATCATGGGTTCGTTAATGAGTTTAAATGTTATTGAATGGCTTACCTTAAACTTCTCCAGTAAGTCTTCAGCGGTGGAGTGGCTCATGTACTGTGATCCCAGAACCAGGACTGCACTCGAGAGCCATTCTCATAATTCACCCAATACCTGACATGCACATCCAGTTGTTTTCTTTTGATGGTCCTGTTCATACTTACGTCAAACATGACAACGAAGCTCCCTTTTAATATATGGAGCGAGTCCAAATCGCGCAAGAAAAGCGGTTTTATCTTTACCACAAGTGACCCTGCGAGTCAGGGAACATCACCCTGGAGACGGTGTGAATGTCATCATTGGACGTATAGGAGTGATGTCGGCAAACCGTTTGCAAAGCCCATAGCACTTCTGCTTTCAGTGTGGGTTGAGGAGGATGTACTGAAGGCATTATTTGTCATGGGATCCGGAGACACTGCCAAAACGGGTGTAGGCCTATCTTTAGAGGTTGTACTTATCTCCACTGAATAAACATTTGAGGAAAATTTTTAGGTTAAAATCTGGGCTTATTCTATACTGAACAAAAATATAAACGCAACACTCTTGTTTCTGCTCCCATTTTTCATGAGATGGACTTAAAGACCTACAATTCATTCCAGATACACAATATTACCATTTCTCTCAAACATTTCTCACAAATCAGTCTAAATGTGTGATAGTGAGCACTTCTGCTTTGCTGAGATAATCCATCCCACCTCACAGGTGTGCCACATCAAGATGCTGATCAGACATCATGGGTAGTGCACAGGTGTACCTTATACTGCCCACAATAAAAGGCCACCCTGGAATGTGCAGTTTTTTGCTTTATTGGGGGTCTGGGGACTCAGAACCGGTCAGTATCTGGTGTGACCACCATTTGCCTCATGCAATGCAACACATCTTCTTCGCATAGAGTTTATCAGATTGTCAATTGTGGCCTGTGGAATGTTGGTCCACTCCTCTTCAATGGCTGTGCGAAGTTGTTGGATATTAGTGGGAACTGGTACACGCTGTCGTATACGCCGGTCAAGCACATCCCAAACATGCTCAACGGGTGACATGTCCGGTGAGTATGCTGGCCATGCAAGAACTGGGACATTTTCAGCTTCCAAGAACTGTGTACAGATCCTTGCAACATGGGGCCGTGCATTATCTGTCTGAGTGGCTGGTCTCAGACGATCTTGGAGGTGAACCTGCTGGATGTGGAGGTCCTGGGCTGGTGTGGTTACACGTGGTCTGCGGTTGTGAGGCCGGTTGGATGTACTGCCATATTCTCTGAAACGCCTTTGGAGACGGCTTATGGTTGAGAAATGAACATTCAATGCACGAGCAACAGATCTGGTTGACATTCCTGCTGTCAGCATGCCAATTGCACGCTCCCTCAATGCTTGTGGCATCTGTGGCATTTTGCTGTGAGACAAAACTGCACATTCCAGGGTGGCCTTTTATTGTGGGCAGTATAAGGTACACCTGTGCACTACCCATGATGTCAGATCAGCATCTTGATGTGGCACACCTGTGAGGTGGGATGGATTATCTCAGCAAAGCAGAAGTGCTCACTATCACACATTTAGACTGATTTGTGAGAAATGTTTGAGAGAAATGGTAATATTGTGTATCTGGAATGAATTGTAGATCTTTAAGTCCATCTCATGAAAAATGGGAGCAAAAACAAAAGTGTTGCGTTTATATTTTTGTTCAGTGTACATTGATTTACAGAATCAAATTTAAAAAACAAAGATACACTGATTTTATACAGATTACTAACTTTTGGGGATCACAATACAAATCTAAATATTTTAGACAAGTTACTTATCTGCTTATTGAATGGTGGGCGAAAAAAATATCTGTATAGTGTCCATTATCTAAAACCCCGCAATGACGTAGTTTGTGTTGTTCTTAAAATAATATTAACTTAAACGGTCAATCTGATTTTCTGGAGGAAAAATAATAGTTTTGATGAATCAACAGCTTGGGAAAATAGTCGCTAGATTAATTCAAAGAAAAATTGTCTGTAGTTGCACCTCAACAGTATAACCAGTGATAATACTATATAAATAAAATTAAAGTAATGGCACCAGCATAGACAGACACAGTAACAGTACAGAATGAGGTAACAGTGGCAGTGTGAGGAAATGTCAGCGTCACTGGCTGGTTAACAGCAATGGGGAGGAAACTTGTCTCTAAATCTGGAAATGCTTGTGCAGATGGATGGATGGAAGGTGAAAAGTGACAGTGCTGGGTGGCTAGAGTCTCTCAAGGTGCTGCTTGCTTTTCTGAGGCAGCACCTGAAGACGATGCCTTTGACCGCCAGAAGCTGTGTGCCCGAGGAACTGGAAGCTGTTGAAGCCTCTACAGCATCCTCTGCGATGTAGATAGGACTTTGGGGAGTCATCCGTTTGCGAAAGTCCAGGATCAGCTCCTTGGTTTCTCTAGCGTTGAGGGTGATGTTGTTATACATGGTGAAGAGCTGGGCCTACAAATCCCAGCATTCAAGAGGTGAAAATACAGACTTAGAGGGAATTTGGGAAAAGTGAAAAAATCCTCTTTACTCGTGTCTGTATAAATCTCACCAAGCGTAACTTTGCAGATTAAAGACTGGCTGAGAGTGTAAATGTAAACGCTGATAAGGAGTCAGGAACAAAGTGCTCATGTAGTGCACACCTGGGTCCAGAGGGCCCTTGTTCAGATGGAAAACTGAACAGGCATCTTTTGTGCTAAATGACAGCCGGTGCTGCTCAAGATGATGGACACTATGGGGAAATAAAAAAAAAAAGAGTTTTGAATGAAAAGACACACAAGAGTAACAGTGCAGCCTTGGTCACGTCTCCCCAGCTCATGACTGGACCAGGCTCCACATTGACCCCAAAACTGGCTTTACACACAGGAAACTCACTGAAACTCAACACAACATTGTCCTGATCTTGCCTGGGGAGTTTCACCTGGTTACTGAGATGACCGGCAGCACAGACAGTCTTACCAGCAACAGATATGCTATTAAGGGGTGCGAAGCGTCTGCTGCCAGCACATGGCTTTATATCTGTCGGCTGCATTTGCGCTGCTCCTCCCTCCTATAAAGAGGACAGTTGAACAGCAGTGTGAAGAAAGGGCACAGAAGCAGAAGTCAGTGGAAAAAGCCCCATTACTAACCCTAAGCCCAACTTACTGCAAACAGCCCACTGTATTTCATATGTCTGCTTCATATTTTCCATTTAATTGCCATAATCTCTGGCAGTCAGTGACAAAAGTTATTTACCCTTAAACAGTACTGAGATTGAGTAGAGTGAGGTACTTAAGCGGTATTATGGAAGAATAAAAGCTGAGTCCCATGTCCAGGCGAGATGCGTAGCTGACAGGCTGATGAATGTTTCAAACTCTTACCTCCACCGTACTGACAGGAACGGCGAGCTGCTGTGGCATCATGGCATTAAACTTCTGTTTCTCCAGGGAAGAAAACAACCAAGACCAACCTTAATAATCCACACACTTTGAAGACTGACATAAATGGTAAATATGAGACGTAAATATCATCCAACACTACCAGGTACTCAGTGAATACTCAGTCATGCAGAAATATAATCTAAAGTTATAATTATGGGGACACGTGGCCGTCCACTGCAGGTGACAATGTCCTAAACTCTTTCATACTTAAAGAACACATACAGTTATTACTTTGTAAGGATGCATAAAACTCCAGTTCAGTAAATTTATGGAATATATACTGCAGCAACTACTTTATAGTCATTTATTAAGTAACTGACTTATTTCTTCCCTGCGGGAACTTGTAATTATGCTGAAATAAAAATGTAACTTAACAGCGTTAAAAAGAACTCAGGAATCCAGTCCAAAATGCTTTAGTTTGACATGTGATCAAAATTCAAACTAAATTTCATAGAGTAAACTAATACATGATAGCATCCATGCAAAAGATCAACGGCAGAACAGGGGCTCTTAAGGCAGACTGCATTAAAAAGGAATTAATCATCTCTCTCAATTTAAATTTGGGATAATAATTCTCTTCAGAAGCCTCCATAGAATAGTGCATCCATCCCCTCACTTATGTGTAGAGACGTATCCTAAGGCTCTGGCAACAACATTCAGGTCAACAGCATCAAAAATTTCACAGCTAGTTTTAAAACTTGTTTTTCACTTTACGTTACAGCAAGTTAGTTAATATTAAATTATTGCAACGTGCAGATTAATAGTCAGAAAAGGTTTTTGAAATTTACATAATGATAAATGAGAACTATATTTGATTACTAATTACTGTTGACTAATTTCCTGTCTGGACTTTTCCCCCTTCATTGTTAAAAGTCATTATATGTCTGGGTGCCAGTCAGTGGAAGCACACAGACACCTGGCCTATTCATTCAGCACCAGCCCATCAAGTAGAGAATTCAGCACCACGGACAGTGACCTGTGTTACTATGACATCAGGTCATTGGCTCTAAATATTTTTCTAGAAATAACTAAATGGCTCTATTGTAGAAATTTCCAGCCAGAGACTGGGTTCCTATATGAAGAGAATATTATTATTCAGACAAAGAAAATAAACTACAGAAAACTAGCTCTGCATGTCATCTCCCCTTTACTCCTTAAGCAGGGCACACGCACATCAACAAGTACCAATGCAGCAAATACAGATGAACAATTTCACAGCTTCAGAAGAAGTCAGATTTCTGTGTAATTCAGAGATTGTCAAAGACTTCTGATAGAACATTTTCTGCACTTGAGTCTAATTTCAAGATAAATTGCACCTGGGTCTATTAAAACAAGGTGATGCTGCCTGACCTACCAACCAAGGCTGGGGAGGAAACGTAGGAATACAAGGAAAGCAAGGAAGAAAAGCAGCCACCCTATCTCATGGTCACGGACACAAACATCAGGGAGTGTTATGAAGAAGACACCACACTTAGGACCATTGGTTTTACGCAGTGAATTACACCAGAGAGAGTTTTTACATTCTAGCTGTGTTATGTAACATTCCTCAGCCTTCAGCTTTTTTCCCCACACAATGCAGGACATGCAGGGGTGCCAAACAAAACAGTGGAGCTGCAGTGTAGCCAATTATTTCTTTCAGTAGTTTTAAGATGGTTTGTGAGGTTGTGTGTTAGAGATGGCGGTGAGCAACACTGAGGCATCTCAGGGAACCATGTTGCCCATATTAAAAAACATGCACGCATGCAACTCAGGCAATCCAGCATTTCTTATTTCAGTTACGTATGACACTGCATGTTGCGGTTTTACATGTTCACTACAAGTCAGTGGTTTTTTCCTTGTATGATTATGGCCACATTCACACCAAAAACACACTAGACATACTGTACAAGGCACTCAAGGGAAAAATTCTCAGAACACAAAGTGAATGTATCAACCGAAGAAGGATTTTTCCTTTTCGGAATATTCATTTTTTTCCATGTGGAACCACTGTCCATGATTCAATTGAGTGCATTCAAAGAATGATACATCAAAACTAATAGTGACAAAATATTCATTTAATATGCATTGTACATGAATGTAGGACTTAGATGTTGATGAATTTCTCATCAGTGAAGGGCATATACACTTAAGGGGTATTATGAAAAAAAAAGTTGAGAACCCAGAAGTAACTATCCGATTAAAGATGTAATCTGGTACATGTGCAGACCAGTGATGGATATGTAAATGATTCAAATTGCAAGGAGTTGGCATGTTTAATCACCAGACACAGGATGCCTCGTAGTCACATTAGACAGTGTTAACGGCACTTGACGGAGTTTGATAGGGTTGCATTGCGGGTTTACATGAAGCCAGGTGGTCATGTGCTGCAATTGCATGTGGGCCATGCGGATATCACAGTGGCCTGATATTGAAACCAATGGGCACGTGAGGCATCCACACACGTCGTGAAGTTTCTGGTCATCCAAGACAGACCACGCCAAGGAAGGATCGTCGGATTGTGCTCCAAGCATCACAGATCCCCATGACACCTGCGCCTGATATATGGACACAGCTACTGGACTCTCTACAACACCCTATATCATCGTGTCGCGATGACTGGCATCAGCTGGACTACGGGTTCACCGTCCCATGCATAGGCTGCCGTTCACAATAGCACAGAAACGGTTGCGTTTGGAGTGGTGTAGTCACTGGGAGGCATGGACTGATGGACTGATGACGACTGGCGTCCTACCATGTTCAGCGATACATCTCAGTTCTGCAGTACCACAGATGACCGTCATGTGCGTATGGTGGCGCTGCAGGGAGAGGAGCAATCCTGCCAATGCTGTGGAGTGACACACCACACTCTGACGGCACAGTGGTACACCAGTGACATCCTAGTAGTATCCGGGCCCAGGGGTGTGCTATACCCTACTGACATGGGACCAGCAGTGTGACCATACCGCCAACTCCGTGGTCCGTTTGATCTGATGATTATAATCATCGCGATACAGTCACATGCCCTTTCATCACATGCAGATTTCATTTTCACAACTTAGTCTGTTGCCCTTCACTTTTTTGCCACTGAGTTTGTGTTTTGACACTAAGTTGATGGGAATTGATTATTTAAGCGTCATCTAAAGAGCTTATATTAATTGGGTAAATTGCATAAGACTCACATGGTATTTTGAAAAGATTCCCATATGCGCTGATTAGCTGGGGTTGATCCAAGCAGCTGTGCACTTTTCTCCTGTAACATAAAAGTTTGCTTTTAGGACAGAAAACAAGGTTAAGACCATATTATGTAGTTTACATCTATCAAAATAAAACCAAAGTCACTGTTACCAAAAGAGTAACCATGTGTTATCAAATTTCCTAACATTTTGCTTCATCTTACTTTGGATGCCCATGGTTAGGAGAGAAGCAGAAATCTGCTCAATCATAAGAAAGACTTTTATTGCTACAGGGAGTGAGATCTTGTTGCAGGTGACAAGGCAGGATAGAGTGTGTTTAGAAAAATAATGAAGAGGGAATGTGAGTGTGAGCTATCGTGGCATCTGTGTATAACCCAATATGGCGGCATCCTTCTGAATGTAAATAACATAGCCGGCTTAATTAGCTTAATCAAGCGTAATTGAACTAAGGAAAATTTAGCAATATACTTTCCCTGCTTGGTGTGATAAATACAGCAGCAGCTGCTGGTGGACGGGCTACAAACAGACATCAAGAAGAAATCCCACCTCACAGCCATTTACTGTACCAAACCCCTTAATGTAACTTGTAAAGATGTAGGTATTGGCGTATTCACACATTCATTTGCAGTGTCCACTTCCTGTCCAGTAAATTTGGCAGGACGGAATTTGAATAACCTATAGGTCTGACTCATGTATGCGGCTGAAGGAGTAAAGATAGAATGGGTGAAGAATCCTGTTATACAGTCCTAGTAGACCGAGAACCACCTGATTGCTACTGTAGTTGGAATCAAGGGCTGAGCTGCATGGTGGCCTGGGGGACAATCATGAAAACACAGACCCACTGATATCCTCAAAACCCACAATCAAAAGGGGAGTCAGGCACGGTGGCCAACCACTTGGCCCGTTAAGCCACATGGTGGCCCGATGAGCAGGCAAACACACTATGGGCTAAGGGGTACAAGACAGAGGAGAGAATAGGATGGCCAGTGACATGTGAACAGGACAAGGCAGGGATGGATTCTGACATAGGTACCATACTACTTTGTTTAAATATGCCCAAGTGCATAGAATGTTTTAGTGCAAGTCTTAGACAATGGTATCTCTGAATGACACCGCAGTCTGACTCTTCCTGAAGGCCCTGAGAAGTTGTTTGTATGCACTTGCTGCCTTGACACTTGCTGATGTGCGTGTGCTCTGCTTGAGCAGTAAAGGGGAGATCACATGCAGAGATGATTTTCTGTAGCTTCTCAGTCCGAGTAAAAATAAAATCTTCTCGTTATATAGGAACCAAGTCTCTGGCTGGAAATTTCTACAACAGAGCCATTTAGTCATTTATAGAAATATACAGAGCCAATGAAGGAACCAGATGTCACAGCACAGTAACACAGGTCACTGTCCGTGGAACTGAATGAATAGGATAACCGGCCAATGTGTTTGTGTGCTTACACTGATTATATGTCAGGGGGGAAAATATTTATATCATTGTTGCGATGAACGTCATTCCAGCAAGTGGTTACGTCGTTCACGCAAGTGGTCATGCGGAACCAAAGTTTACTCACCTGTGTGCACCCGAGGGGAAGGCATTAACGGACGCACCTGCTCTTTATTTTGGATAAAGTCGGCAAAACGCATTGGTAGCGCGACAAGCAAAGGGTCAAATCTACACCAAGTGCTTCTGGAACTGTGCTGCGATTGTGTACTGAAAAGTAGACTCTGAACGGACAGCCGGTAAGACCATGAACCATGCGTGTTGGACTTTGTTGCAAATGTTATTTGTAGCAAGCACTACCTGTTGCGAGTGGGGTTTATTTCTTAATGGGGTGCGCTAATGAGGCATTGAGGCGCTGGTGCTGGCTTGTAACATTATATGAGTTGTGGTATTTGACTGTATTAGGAATAAATGGTGTGCTGTAAGTGTCTTAATGACAATATGTGGAATGCTGTTTTATTGATTCAGATGTTTGCATTAATGCGGTTTAAAAGGGGGGGTTCTATTTTTAGTTTATCTAAAAGTTAAATATTAAATTGCTAAAAAGAAAAAAAAAAAGTATTAAGGGTGAACTTTCCTTTTAATAATTCATATGGGCAGAAGTGTTAAACCTATTGTTCGATTGTCTAATTGGTTAGCTTTTCATTGCAATTTATTGCGTTGAGTAACTCATTTATGTGTTTCCCCAGTGGTTTGATCTTAAACTTTGATGTTTGGAGGAATTTTATTCAGAACAAGTTATGTATAATTGTGTGGAAATTTGAAGCTGAGATTGGTCATTTATTGTATATTTTGTGTGTATGTGTATATATATATGCATTTAAAGTAAAATTTTGTGTTTGCTCATAAGATAGATTGGTGAAAGTTGGTGTTTTGTGGTTTAAGGTTTTTCACCTGTAAATGCCTGGCTTGAGGAAAGCGAAGATAAAATAAAAAGGGATAAAGAGTCCAAAAAGAAGGCCTGGTTATTCTGAGTGAAATCCAGTTATATGTTCAGTTTTGGTACATCTCTATCAAGTGAGGGGTAAAGCACAGTAAGAATTGTGATCACTTGACAATCATTGAGGGGAAAAATGTAAAAATATATACAGTAAGGACAATATAATCGTAATTTAATGTATCCCTTCGGCTCTTTAAAAAGCACAATGTCTGACTGACAAATATGTCTATTATTAGCACATTTTAATAATTTAATTAATATTAAGCAGTACACCTATTTCCTGTAATCACTCTGCGTTAAAGCAATTTTTAAAACTAGCTGTGAACTGGATGCTGTTCTGACTGTTGTTGCCATGGTGCCTTATTTACTTTCAAATCGCATTGTCCACAACCTGATCAAAGGACCAAACTTTAAAATCAGTGCAGGGTAGTGTCGCAAGTAGTGATGCTTAGGCTTTAACCTATGTCCTGGAAAGAAAGAAAATCTACAAGCAAGATATTCTTGGATAAGAACGTCAAGGTATGCAACCTCTGGCAATAAAATTTTCTGTGCACAAATCAGCTCCACAATGTCTTTTAGCTGAAGGGTCAACTGCCAATCATCATCTGTGGGCTCTTTCACCTTGTCACACATGATCACAGGAAGAAGTCTTAGAAAATTCCAGTTCTGAACAGCCTGACCATAAAGCTTTACTCCATTGGAGTTTACTGCACATGGCTTACTCAACACATCAGAGCCACTGTACTTAAATTTCTTAATGCGTCTATTCAGAATTGAATAAGTGAACCACTTTTTCTGCTTGATGAAGTACTTCAGGTAAAGGGCTAAATCATAGGAAAGGATACCCTCAAAAATGTCATGGCCTAAACAAGGTGGCAGGCCAGGCATACAAACATCGAAGTAATTCAATGAATTAAAACTCAGATATTATACCTTCAACGTTTTGTTGTTCCTCAGACTGTAAAATGCATTTGGATCTGTTTGAAAATCTGTTCGGGTTGTCCGGCAATACCTGCAGAAATATTCAGAAAAACTAAAATTTTCTGTAAATCCACCGATATTATGAGACCCCAAATTGTCCCCTGCAATGCACAAAACAGTCCCTTTAACTTTTTCCTCTGCCACCGTTATTCCATTGTCTTCCAGGTCTTTTAAGTCTGCAATGAGCCTTGAGAAAACTTTGTCATGGCCAAAGTGTTTGAAGTCTTTTTCCTGACACAGCATTACAAGTGACATGTGGTCTGTACTTGATGAGGTGGTAAATTAGCCAGAGACAAATATACAGCTACTACTTTGTGCTGCTTTTTGCTGAACCTAATGGGTTCACCGCCTCAAAAGAATCTTGATATAGAATTAGTTTTAGACATGATGGGTTTTGAGAAAAGAACTCATTGTTTTTATATACCTGACCATCACTGACATCACAAAGCACATCAGTGTATGGTACGTATGTACCCTGTGCAGCACAATTCTGCCATAAGTCTGACTCCAGTAAATGTCTCAAAGTGTCTTTCAATGGAACATAGTAGGCAAACCTCTGTGACCTTGTTTCATCCCTTCCTAAGTACAACTTTACAGGTTCTGTGTATCTAAACATCTGTTTAAAAGCCCTAGTTCTTGAAAAATTGGTCCTCATTGGTCCTTCATGACTAATGGTGAAAAGGTCAGATTCCTTCACAACATCACATATACTACCAATAACCTCATCTGTTAATTCAGTTAAGTCACTTTTCAGGAATGCACTTAATTTATTCAAAGTATATGTCTGTCCTAGTTCATGTATGCTTAGCATCTCTTCAATAATATTTTGTATAGTTGATGCTGGCAGAAGAAACTGCCCATGTAATTTCAAGTAGAAAAGAGAAATATTTCTAAGAAAAAGGTCACTGAAATTTTCTGTAAGATGGACTTCACCTTCATCAGTCTCACTAAATCTCTCTGTAGGGCCTGTAACTAACGGTTCAGTTTCAAGAAACTGAGAAACTGTCTCCTTATAAAGATCTCTTATACTGTCCACAGAACATTGTCTGTGTTTCCTGGACATGTAGGCTGTAAACGACGATCTCACAGTGAACGTATGGTCGCATCCTGTCACCGGACATGTCACAACACGTCCTTCGGCTATATGTTCCTTTAAGTGAGCTGTTAGTGATCTGACATCGCGACATTGGCGCTGGCACATAGACATATTACACGTAAACACCGTAAGGGCATTTGTAGTATCAATATATGAATCTGTGTTATGTTTACGGTAAAAATGAGCCTTAAATTCCCCATATGAACGAAACGTATTGTGGCAATCTGTAGCGCCACACTTGAACACGCATCGTGGTTCATGACGGTGAAGTTTGACATGTAAAACATGTTCCCTAAGGGTTTGCACTGATGTTCCACAGAAATAACAACTAAACATTGTAACTGCGTGAACAAACACGCACTCTATTGCTGTTTTAAACACCTAAATGCTGTTTCACATCCCGCTTGCAAATCTAAGTTTTACATGTGCTGCCAAGATACGTTCATGCGCCGTCAACACGGTACATGCTACTCGTGTTTAAAACCACACACTGCTTAACACTGCTTAAAACGATTTAATTTAACTTACCAATTTGCCCAGACACATTTATTTTATTTTATATTCCCACTAGTTTGTAGATTTTTTTTAAATGTTATGTTTGTTATTGGGTGCTTTCCACTTCATGTACCCACATACAGCGCTGGCTTAAAGCAATACATTCTGGTCCTGACGCAATGCATTGTGGTTAGATTTTTATCGTCCGCTGCATTATGTCACCATGTCACGTCGTACAAAAACCTCGCGAGAGCAAGACAGATCATCCTGCACCTCTTAAGTGTTATGTAGTTTTGCCTGAAACGCAAAAATAAAACAAAGCAATTAAAGCCGATCAGTGGCTCAAATTCTGCTGTAGCGATTGAAGAACTTTTGTCGGAAGTTGGATTCGAACCCACGCCTTACTTCGGAGAACAGAATACCCCTTACTTTGAAAGGCCATTTTCGCTGCGCAGGAGGCTTTAGACCGCTCGGCCATGGGGCAGTTTCCAGTTGAACCCTAAGGAGTAGGTTAAGTCCAGCCTTGGCTTCCAAGCTGACGTTTTTCTACATATGTGCTTGTGTATCATGGACAGTAAGAGGGGGCAGGCAAGGAGAGAATTTCTCTCTTTGGGGATCAATAGAGTGTTGTTATTATAACGTCTAAAACGTATGATGGTCTGTCGATAAATCAATAACAATATCAATGAAGTCAATGTTTATCTAAAGGAATCAGAATTCAGGAAAAGCCAGGGGCCGGACCGAGTGTAGGGGGCGTGGCCAGAGACAGCCTGCTGACTGTTCCAAATCATGGGTGCATGTTACAAGTCCGGAACATATTTTAACTTAGTACTAACTTAGCATCATATTTGATCTGATTCGACTGAATATCCCAGGTTTCCATCTCTCATGCATCTGGTGTGACGTGTTTTCAGACTCTCAGGCTGGCGCAAAGAAATCTTACGGGAATTGAACGTCTCACTCCGGTCAGCTGACCAAAGTTGGTAACCTTGGTATTGTGTGTAGGAGATTCGGTATAACTATAATTTCGTTCTCCATTTACATGCCCGTAGTGTCTTTAACCGGCTGCACAAACTGGATCCGCCTCCATTACGACACAACTTTGCCCTTATTGGCTTAAGAATTTAGTCACATACATGACGTATATCTGCTATTTCTCCCGAGAAGCAGGTAAAGCAGTGGTAACTGCTTTGTAGTTAATTTACCTGGTAAAATTAAGTTTAAATAAATGATATAAATACTGTAATAGTACTCGTGAGCTTTGTTTATTTGTTATTAGTTATTGTAATGTTGCGCTGCTTTATTTGTTTAATCGTCTAGTCTGTGGAGACATTCAAGTTAATCAAATAAGAATTGCACTGTACACTGTACATGACCATAAAAACTTTGTATCCTTGAAATAAATGTTTTTGATCTTTTCCTTGGCAGTTATCTTTTTACACAGGGCCTCTATGTACACGATAGTTTTTTTTTTCACGACTAACAGTATGGATCAGGAGTTGGTTATTGTAAAAGAAGTAATGTGCATGCAGGTGATATTTGTATAGATTTATCCACACCCTTGTAGCAGTGCTGCCATTGCAGTCAGATCTCGCAAACTAGGAGTATTAGTTGTCTTTATTTCTCTTTATTTCTTGACGCCAACCCTCTCCATTAATCCGGGCTTGGGACTGGCACCTACCTGAGCTGGCTTGCTCCCTTAAGTGGCTGGGTTAGGCTAAACTATATATATATATTTACCAAGACTACAATAAAACATCTCGAAATGTGTAGTCTAGCAAAACGCAGTTTAAAGAAGGTAGCCTACCTGGCGAAATTGCAAACAAATTAAGGGCGTTAGGCAGCCTTTCCAAACCGCTTATCCTACTGGATCGCGGGGGGTCTGGAGCCTATCCCGGAAGCAATGGGCACGAGACAGGGAACAACCCAGGATGGCGGGCCAGCCCATCGCAGGGCACACTCACACACTATTCACTCACGCATACACTCCTATGGGCAATTTAGCAACTCCAATTAGCCTCAGCATGTTTTTGGACTGTGGGGGAAACCAGAGTACCCGGAGGAAACCCCACGATGACATGGGTAGAACATGCAAACTCCACACACATGTGACCCAGGTGGAGACTCGAACCCGGGCCCTAGAGGTGTGAGGCAACAGTGCTAACCACTGCACCACCATGCTGCCCCCTAAATGGAAAACCATTAAATACAAAAGGAAAACAAAAGTGCTGTAAGACTGTATACTTATGTGTATGTTAGTAAAGGCTGTAGCTGACACAACGGACCCCACTAATTAGAAAGGGGTAATTGTACACATGTGGCATCCAGTATGTTCTTCTATAACAGTTTTTAAAAGAAAAAAAAAACTCACATTACACAAATTGGCACTATCAAAACGAGGATTATGGGGAAAATGGGGACTGTGATGGAGATTACATACACGTAGGCATGGTATTTAGTTTTTTTTAATCTGGTCACCTTCCAGAGTAATTGTAAACTAAAACCATCTTCACCCTATTTGATTCTTTATAAATGGACAATCAGTCGTGCAGTAAATGGGGGTATAGAGAGACACAGAGCTTGTCTAACAAGAAACCCTGGGAAGCTAACATTAATAGGGTGGGTATGGATAGCAAAACCATTGATACAGATTACAGATTCATATCTCACCTGAACCCTGGCGGGCTCCGTGCCAATAGGGGTTGGGATTAGGGTTAGTTAACTTAAGTAGTAATATTGATGTGTATATTCTCCTATTCTCCAGTCAGTGAATCGTGAAACGTAATGTTAATATGTTTCTATACCTATATGTTCTGCTTAAAAACCCATAAAGGCAAGCACAGTGTTTAGACATTCTGTTACTTAGACTAGTAAACACTAAGATCCTTCAGCTTTCAATTAACCTGACACAACAGTCTAAACAACAAATGTGTGCCATGTCATTTGTCATCTTTACATCTTGTATCCTTTATATGGTAATTGGATTTTCAAGGTGGAATTGCAGGTCGATCATTTTAAGGATCTAGATGTAAACCTCCCTGGTGTTGCTTTAATATTTTTTTTGCACAATTTGCTTCACACACTTCCTCCAGCAGAGAAGCTTACAATACTACACCCCACCAAATGACTGGATGATGCCTTTTTATTTAAGGTCTGGCTGTGAGCCTCGATTACCGATACACTATCTTCAGGCTCCTGCCGGGATCAGTCAGTATGGTGGACCTTTGGAGGAATGGGTACAAAACCATCAGGAAAGTTTGCAGGTGCTTCAAGAGTATGTGAAGGCTTAGTTGGAGGAACAAGCCACACCACGAAATCGGAAACACAATGAGTTGGTTAATGATTAGGGGTTTGATGAAGGTCAGCTGGTGTGTTTGCGGAACCATGTTCGAGGTAAAATACAGGATCATTGGGATGCCTGTTTGTATATGGTAGTTCGGTGTCCCCAAGATCAGGGTGCAGTTTACTCTGCAACTCCAATGGAGGGGGACGGGGTTGTCCGTCAAGTTCACCGAACAGAGTTGCGTCCAGTACCACAGGGGGTTGTTATGTCAGGGGAAGATGTTCTGGTAATGTCTCCTGAGTCTGGGTTGCCCACAGGGGCAACAGAAATGGAATCGGATGAGGACTCTGTGATTTTACGGGGACAGGGCTGGTGGGAGGGGTCGCAATAGAGCATCCACAAGTAGGCCTCGTATAATGGAGGAGGTTATGTCCCCCCCGAGGTGTAGAGACCAGTTAAACGTTCGGTGAGGTCCACCACTGGTCATCATACCAACCCTTATAAGTTACCACGGTCAGTGAATGATCGTTCGGTTGGGGAGGAAGACCAGTGGTTTGGGGATAGAATTCTTAGCTGTGATCGTTGGGTCATCAATTTCATTTTGGGGGATGGATTGTAGCCAGGCAATTATAGGCAGGTATAGGAACTGCAGTTCGGACTGGAGGCATAGCCGGGGCGAGATGGCTGTGCATGTTCCGATGGTAGGGCATATTGGCAAAGGAGCAGGCACGGGAAAGACAGGCAGGGTCCTGATAGATTTGGTGGAGCATCGGCGGGCATATTGAATTTGCAGTGTAGCAGCCTTTCTGTTTGCTTGTTTCAGGGGTGAACAATCTTATCCGCAAAGGGCCGGTGTGTATGCAGGTTTTCGCTGCAACTCCCTAATTAGATTTCTAATTAGAGGACTGATTAGCTGAAGAGTCCTCATACCTGGTTTTGAAGAGCTGACCTAAAGGTTACCCCAAAAACCTGTTTTTTTTTTGTTTGAATGGGGCAGTGAGTCATGGGGTAAACTACTGTTCTTTAGGGGTTTTCAAGGTGGAATTACGGGTCGATAATTTTAAGGATCAGGTTGTAAACCTCCCTGGTGTTGCTTTAATATGTTTTATCTGAGGTTGTATCGTGTATTATCAAGCCAGCCGGCTTAGTGGCCTCGGGAGCGGGGTTTAGTGGGAGCAGCTGGCTAGTTTTATTTTCTTTTTTGTTTGTGTCTTTTTCTTTGTTGTATGTATATTTTGGGTTCATTATTAGGCAGGCTGGGCCTTTTGGCACCTGTAGTCTGGGTGCTGGATTGCCCATAGGGGTCTTTTTTATTGCTGTGATTTGCTGTGTCATTCACTAGTGTGATTTGTGCTGGATGTGTTTTTAAGGTTGTGCTGTGGCGTGTACCTGAGCAAACTTTGGGCAACCTGTTCTCTTGTTGGCTTTATTGACAAAGGGTGGATTAGTCTAATTACGGCCTGCTACAAATAGCTGCATATAACGTATAAAAAAAATCACCTTATGGGTGCTCCGTAGGGTAGCAAGATCTTGAGTTTTTTTACAGTACTCGGGTACGTTTTAAAATTTTCGACCAATCAGCAAACATTATTCTGACAGCATAGCTGGGAAACCAATGAAAAGTGAGTGCAACGTTCTAGAACTTGACTTCGGGTTGACGCTCCCTATAAAAGAGCTGGGTACTGCTTCAAGGCGTTCAGTTGGCGCTACCTCCTGATAGAGTAGCACTGTACGGCTCTTGTTCCGTAAAACAACATCAAAAGGATGAAAAAAAAAACAATATTTAAAGAAGACGAAAAAAATCAATTTTTAAAGAAGACGAAAAAAACATCGTCTAAAAAAATAAGCCAAAAAAATAATATCCGAAGAAGGAAAAACATGCAAAGTAAAAAAAACAAACAAAAATAAAAAACAATATCCAAAGAAGAAGGAAAAAAACATCTAAAGGGAGAAAAGAAGAACTGAAGGGCAAACGAGGTAGGAGGAAATACAAATTTCGTTTCAGCACCGTTGGAGTGCCAAGCCGTGAAAAGCATTTGGCCAGAAGACAAGGTAAGTGTTGTACCTGTTATTTTAAAACAGCGCTTTTCAAAATGCTGCTTTATAATCGTTTGAGATCGTTAGCCAGTGTGACAGCTGAAGGCTTTTTGAGTTTACCAACATAAAGTTTTATTTCTGTATTAGGACATTGTCAGGAACAATGATGTGTTCATCGCTATGATGTGGTCAAAAAGCGATGCATTGAATCTTAGAAACATTTGTGATTTTTCAAACGATGCTTTTCCTTTTATTTAATCAGTAAAATTTCCATCGGTTTTATATAGTGCCCCTTGAAATATGTCTTTAGCTCATTTTCCGGGCATTTTACTAGAATGCATCCTGAGAAATACACAAGCTCTGCTGCATTTCCGTGCCTCGATGTTTAGTGCCGAGTATAATTGTTGCAGTTGCCTTTTATATATTCCATGAGACCTGTTGGTACCAAGAGAAGTGTGAGACTGTCAGGGTGAATTTATCATACAATCGCACGCATAAATACCTGAGGGTTGCCAGTCCTTTTGCGTTGTTACAGGAGGACTAGAGCTGACGAGTGTGTTTCTACACACTATCAAGGGCATTGTAGTACAGTTTTCTCAGGTGGGAGAATGCTGCCGATCTCCTATTTGACAATACAGCCCTTGATATATTAGAATATTACAGAACTAGAAGCCTTTTGCAAGGAAGAATGTGAGAAAATCCCAAGTACAAGAACTGAAAGCCTTTCAGCTGGCTATAAGAAGCGCTTGTAAGCTGTGATATCTGGCAGAGGAGGTGTTACTAAGTACTGATTACGTAGGGTGCCCAAACTTTTGCAGAGTGCCATAATAATGTTTTTATTTTGTAATTTTGTTCAATTTATGGCATAAAAAGTAACTATTCATCAATGTTTGCTGAAAATATTGTGTATTTTCCCCCCAGTTCCTAAAGAGACTGTATTAACTGAAATTGTTGCTTTTGTAATTGAAAAGATGTTATTTGTCAAGGGGTGCCAAACCTTTGCATAAGACTGTACACAGTGTGTGTATGTGTTTATGTGAGTGTGTGACTGTGTGTGTGTTTATATATATATATGTGTGTGTGTGTGTATATATTTCTGTATATGCATGTGTATATATATATTTATATATAGTTCACACACATTCAAACTTATTTGAATACACATTCAAAATAATTTTTATTATTATTATTTTCGTTTTTTTTTTTTTTTTGTGTTTTAAAATGTTTTATTTTTGCAATGGAAATAAAAATAAAGCAGTCCTCCGTAGAGGAGGGGTGGTGGAGGGAATATATATATATATATATACATATATATATAAAATAATTGTCACACAACTGGGGTGACATGCCTTGCCTGCTCACCCAATTTTAGTGCACTTTAGTTATGCATAATGACCTTCTAGTCTCGATACACCCATATATATATATATATATATATATATATATATATATGTATATATATATATATATATATATATATATATATATATATATATATATATATATATATATATATATATATATATATATATATATATATATATATATATATATATGTGTGTGTGTGTATATATATATATGTGTGTATATATGTATATATATAGTTTTTTTGTGTTATTTTTTTGCAATAGACAATAAAAATAACGCAGTTCTCCATAAAGGAGGGATGGTGGATGGAATATATATATACATATATATAAAATAATTGTCACACAACCTGGGTGACATGCCTTGCCTGCTCACCCAGTTTTAGTGCACCTTAGTTATTCATAATGACCATCTAGTCTCGATACACCCATGAATATATATGTATATATATATATATATATAGTTTTTCTGTTTTTTTTTTTGCAATAGACAATAAAAATAACGCAGTTCTCCGTAAAGGAGGGATGGTGGATGGAATATATATATATACATATATATAAAATAATTAATGTCACACAACCTGGGTGACATGCCTTGCCTGCTCACCCAATTTGAATGCACCTTAGTTATCCATAATGACCATCTAGTCTCGATACACCCATAAATATATATGTATATATATAGTTTTTTTTTTTCGCAATGGACAATAAAAATAACGCAGTTCTCCGTAAAGGAGGGATGGTGGATGGAATATATATATACATACATATAAAATAATTGTCACACAACCGGGGTGACATGCCTTGCCTGCTCACCCAATTTTAGTGCACCTTAGTTATTCATAATGACCATCTAGTCTCGATACACCCATAAATATATATGTATATATGTATTGTTTTTTTTTTTTTTTTTTTTGCAATAGACAATAAAAATAACGCAGTTCTCCATAAAAGAGGGATGGTGGATGGAATATATATATACATATATATAAAATAATTGTCACACAACCTGGGTGACATGCCTTGCCTGCTCACCCAATTTTAGTGCACCTTAGTTATCCATAATGACCATCTAGTCTCGATACACCCATATATATATATATATATATATATATATATATATATATATATATATATATATATATATATATATATATATATATATATATATATATATATATAGTTTTTTTTTTCTTCGTAATGGACAATAAAAATAACGCAGTTCTCCGTAAAGGAGGGATGGTGGATGGAATATATATATACATATATATAAAATAATTGTCACACAACCTGGGTGACATGCCTTGCCTGCTCACCCAATTTTAGTGCACCTTAGTTATCCATACTGACCATCTAGTCTCGACACACCCATATACACACCCGAAGCTCTGATCTCAGATCAGTTCCATGCCTCCAGAATCTAATGTTACCCTCAAGGAAGAAGGGAAGCTATGATGAGTAAAAAAAAGGTTATTAGAGTGTCCTGTCAGCGTTGGGCTTCTTCGGCCTCCGCCATTGATTTTTCGGTTTCAGGATGGAAAGTACAAGGTGGCTCTGTGTTGATGAATAATCCAGGAAAAAAATGCCACAAAGGCATGGAGTCACACCAGTGGAGTCTTATCCTTGCAATAAAGACCCCTGTATGACCTTTGCTGAATATTTCCAGTTTAGTGGAGCTGATCTGTGAGTAATGCAGTTATGCAGCAGTTTCTGATGGTTTCCGGTTTTGCAGGTGGTGTCCTTTTCAGCTTGGAGGAGGGAGCCTCCTTCTGGAACCAGATGTTGACCTGGAGAATCGTGAGTGACGTTTCCGATTAGCATACCTGATCTCCTTGCCCCGCCACGGGGCTCTGGTGAAATGTAACTATTCAGTGACCCGTATCTTTCAGTTCTTCGCTTCCATGATCTCGACCTTCACCTTGAACTTCTTCATGAGTATCTACCACAACAAGCCGGGAGATTTTAGTAACCCAGGTCTCATCAACTTTGGACGCTTTGACAACGATGTAAGTTTCCCATTTCTGTCGGTGTTGTGATGTAGATTGTCCTTTTTAAAAGTCTGTAGATGGAATCTTGAAAATCAAAATATTGGGCATCGGTAATTGATCTGGTTGTCTTGGCCAATGGTATGCTGTCCGCAAGTCAAGTAGCTCTTGGGAGATGTCGGCCGTTACCCTCTGACATTGGTTTCCTGCCTCCCGTTAGTCAGTGGGGAAAATGTGATGTTTATGGATGTCTGGACAACTTAGAGTGGAGAGCATTTTATAATCATTACCTCGTTTGGGAAAGGCGAAAGAAGACGGTATAATTTTGACCAAAATCCAGAATGAGACCAAGTTCACACTGTTCCCGAACATGTTTTGGTCTTTCCTGTCCGTGCCGTTCAAGAAGGGGCTGATCTGTGAACTTTATGGGGAAACAAGGGTGAGAGAGAAAAGGATGAGCTGTTATTTCCAGAAAGGGCTCGACTCGGTACCCTGTCACATGAGCAGTGATGTATTTTTACCTGCCTTCTGGTCACATGGGTTGGAAAGGAAACCATGAAACGTTTGTTGGGGGACTTGGACACAGCCCCCACCCCGCAGCGCATGACTTTCCTGGGAGGCCCCCTGGGCTGGAAATATAGTCATCACCTCGGTGGACATGAGTACCGCGCTGTTTTAGTTGGGCCTCCTGGTTTAGGTAGGCATGTTAGCCATGGTTGTGGATGTTTCTCGTTACAAGAGAGGCACCTGTAGCAGTTTACATGGTATGCAGATACGGTTGTTTATTTTATTTTTTTTAAACGCAGCAGAATTTTTCCCGCCTTCGGTGCCTGAAGTTTTTGGGAAACGTTTGCCCCGGATGCCCACTGTATGCTTCCTGTAGGATCACAACACGTTCACCATTTTTTTAAAAATTATACACTACTGTGCAAAAGTCTTAGGCAGGCAAAGAAAATGATATTTAGATTATCCTCGTGTTGGTGTAAAACTATGATATTATGCCTGTGAAAGTGTGTCAACTTCGCCATTTCAGAACCTCTGCTAAAATCATCCTAGTATTTGCAGCGACCGTCCAATGCAGCCATGTGTTTTTTTTGACTTGGCCACCAGCACACCTCATACAGCTAGTCAGTCTCTCACTGACTTTTTAAGCCAGTATATTTAACTTTTTTTAATTCAGCTGTTGGTGAAATTTAACAAAATCATGGAACGGCTGAGGTGCCCCTGAGGAGAAGTTTGGGAACTGAAGCGGTGTTCATCTAGCCATCCAACTAGATATCAGTAACTTTTTAGAAAATAGAAGAAATTACTCTATATATATATATATATATATATATATATATATATATATATATATATATATATATAAAATAAAATTAAATAAAAAAAAAAGAGGCAAACAAGAGGTGCCCCCATGTGTGTAGTCCTGTAGGGTGTGATGTTGTCATTTGCATGTTTGACTGGAGGATTCTGGGTATTGATTTTTTTTTCTTTTTTTTTACCCCCCCCCCTCAGAGCACGGAGTACTACCTGTATGAGATTCCTCTGTTTATCGTCATGGGAGCCTTCGGTGAGAGAGAGAGAGAGAGAGGGAGCGTCTTATTGTGGAAACCCAAACCTTGCTCTTTTACATCTTAACGGACTGGTTCTGTTTCTGGTTTTCTCATGCCGGGCCCATGTCTCTTTCCCCCCCGCAGGTGGATTGCTGGGAGCACTGTTCAACGTCCTGAACTACTGGCTCACCATCCTCAGGATCAGGTGTGCCTGTGTGCGTGTGCCTGTGTGCGTGTGTGTGCCTGTGTGTGTGTGTGTGTGCGTACTTCTGTGCGCATGTGTGCCTGTGTGTGTGTGTGTGTGTGCGTACCTCTGCCTGTGTGTGTGCACGTAAGTGAGGCCTGTTTGGTTTTTACTGTGTCACGCCTGTCTGAAACTTAGGCATCTTAACACTTGAAATTAAATAATTAAATAAATATATCCCGAGACTGTGGGGCTGACCTTGAAACTGCCCCACACTGGTTTGATGCAAATGAAAGTTGTCCCACAACAAAATCATTAGCTGAGCCACCATGCCCCCCCCCCCCCCCCCCCCCCCCCCCCATCCCCAGGTATATCCACCGGCCCTGCCTGCAGGTGATCGAGGCCATACTGGTTGCTGCCGTGACGGCCACTGTGTTCTTCACTATGATCTACTTCTCCAACGACTGCCAGCCCCTGGGGGAGGATCAGCTGGAGGAATACCCCTTGCAGGTAAGGCAGCTGGAGGTGGGCTCTCTGTGATTTCATTGGCTGAACAGCTGAGAGGGTGTGTATCCTGTCCTCAGGCCTGAACCTCCACTTATCCCTCTCACAGCTGTTCTGTGCTGATGGCGAGTACAATTCCATGGCCACGATCGTCTTCAACACCCCGGAGAGGAGTGTCCGCAGCCTGTTCCACAGCCCCGCAGGTCCGTGGAGTTTCCAGCACGTGTTTCAGGGCAGGATGGGTCGTGACCTGAAGCCGGATTGGTCGCCCCTGTTGTGCCCTTCTTCTGGAAGAGATTATAATTACAGTCCGTTGTCCATCTTTAGAATGAACACCTGTGTTTGATATTGGTGACAGGCTGGCTAGGTCCGGGGCAGCTGTTTGAACAGTCAGACTCGTCTGCCACCTCTGTCGTGTCGTAGGTTTGTTTACGGGCCGCTTCTGGCTGATTGTTTTCCCAGACAGACAGCTAAACCCATACACACAATCCTCCTCAATTATTCAAGGCTTCCCTCATTTGGGATGGGGGGACTGTCACCCTGCCTGGGGAGAACAGGAGCGCTTCTCAAGTGCCCTGACGAATGCCACCGTAGGCAAGTTCGAACGGCACTAAACTGTGTTCATCCATGCCCTCTAGTGGATGAAAGACATACCAAAGTAACATGGCTTGGTCTTGATCGGCTCCAAATTGCACTTTACACCAGGTAGAAAAATGGAAATGATCATATGAAAAATGCCATTCATCATGAAATAATTTCTGTACACCTGTATCCTCATTACAAGGGTGAATCAAGTAAAACTAGCTGGTTTCGCTAGATTAGCGTTCTTGGGGATCAACTACATGATCAACATTTTAGCAAAAACGTGGGAAACACTGACTTAGGTGATGAATTCCACCACCACCACCCCCCCCCCCCCCCCCGGCAGGTTCCTACAATCCCGTGACCCTGGGAATCTTCACCATCACCTACTTCTTCCTGGCCTGCTGGACATACGGCCTGACTGTGTCCGCCGGGGTCTTCATCCCTTCGCTGCTCATCGGCGCCGCCTGGGGGCGGCTCTTTGGCATTTTGCTGGCCTCCATTACGCCGCACAATTCCATACAGGTACATCAGGACGGGTCGCCGTTCCTGGGGAAGCGCCGTATAGCCGGTGAGGCGGCGTGGTCCGCTGGCGGAGGAGGGGCCGTCACGATAGCAGAACTCTTCCCTCAGCAGAGAGAAACCTCACAGTGGCGACGTTTTCCACTGACCTTGATTTTTTTGCACATTTTGAAGAAGCAAAACTGAAAATCCGTTAATGGGTACGATTATATTTCAGGAGGACAAGCCCTCAAACGCTTTCAGTTTGATTGAAGTGGTTTTTGTGGCGATTCGCAAAACTGAAATGGAAGCCGATTTTGCGAACTTGTTGCTGTGTAGGACACGATGACTTGGTTCTAGAGCTCGTATCTCATGAAAAGCTCAATCCATGTTGAGGCACGGAATCATAAATTGCAGGTGTTGTTTCCATGATGTTACTTAATGGAAACACCCTTTATGCAATTTCACTTTGTCAACAAATTTGCTTGTTTGTGCAGAACTTTAATGGAAACGCTGCAGGTTTTGATATATTAAGGAAATTGAACGGGGTCTTTAGAAGTCAGAGGGCCTCCTTCAACACCCGCTTTAGATTGATTTCCTCTTTGTTGTCCAATCAGATTTACTCTTTAAGCAGTCACGTGACTCTTTGAAGGTGCCCTATTGGTTAGTGCTGTATCGATTTCCTGGGCCGCCCAGCGTCATGTCGGCATAGATGTAGTTTAACATAATGTTTGTTGGAAGTAAAGCCCCCTCGAAGTTTTTGAATGAGCATGTTTTATGATTTGTGGCGTTTCGTTTGACAGACCTTGGCCGACCCTGGGAAGTACGCTCTGATTGGAGCCGCCGCCCAGCTTGGTGAGTGTCCGTCCGCGGTCAGCCTGCTTTTCAGAGCTCGTCTAGAGGTGCATGGAGGCACATGAGGCTTCGGGTTTGCGTCTGTTTACGAAGGTCTTTGCCAGGTGGGATCGTGAGGATGACCCTCAGCCTGACTGTCATCATGGTGGAAGCCACCGGAAATGTCACCTACGGCCTACCCATAATGCTGGTTCTGATGACGGCGAAGATCGTGGGCGATTATTTCGTGGAGGTCAGTGTTGACGTTTCGGGTTGGAGCGGGTTGGTCCATTTGGCATTATGTGTGAGCCTGTCAGTGAGTGATGAGCTCATCGCCTTTCAGACCGTGCAGAACTTGGAATCGGGCCAGTCGTGTTTCGTTAACTGCTCCGGTCTCATGTTTGCTTTTGGTGTGGGTGGTGCAGCTAGCCACCAGTCTGACGCCATCTTTTTTTCATCTGTCCTTCCAGTGACTGATTTTGAGAACCCTTCCGTTGTTTTTGCACAGCTGTCTAACTTAAGGTGGCACATCATGCTGTGACAGCTCGTTTCGCTTCTCTGTTCCTCAATGTGCCAGCAAATCTGCTTAGAGGAAGTAAAACTTCAAGGGGTGGCAGCTTATGAATGTTGTGCAGATGTGATCCTAAGCTCTTCTGAGTGACTCGAATTTTCCCACAGGGGCTATACGACATCCACATCAAGCTGCAGAGTGTGCCCTTCCTGCACTGGGATGCCCCAGCCACCTCCCACTCCCTGACTGCCAGGTATATTGCCCCCTACAGGATTTTCCCTGCTAATGCTTCAATGAGCCCAGTACACGCCTTTAGCAAGACATTGGTGCTTCATTCTCACTGTATATTCAGGTTTGGTGTGTCTGTCCATTCAGGGAGGTTATGAGCTCTCCAGTAACCTGCTTCAACCTGGTGGAGAAAGTGGGCACTATTGTGGATGTGCTCAGCAACACCTCGACCAATCACAACGGGTTCCCTGTAGTCTCCGGGTTGAGTGATGGCTGTGAGGTATGTCCCTCCCACTAGGGGTGATTTTGTTTTCCTGGAGATTTGTCACATGATGTACTTTGGGGCTTTGCTAATCTGAATTTTGTGCTCTTAGCCAGGGAAAATCTGTGGCTTAATCCTGCGTTCCCAGCTTATCGTGCTCCTGAAACACAAGGTGAGTGTGACCTAAGGTTCCTGCAGAGGTCAGCTGAATAAGGAGCATGTCTGTCCACACTAACACCTATCAGGGTGCTTGGTGTATATGCATGCCTGTGAATGACAGTGCAGCTGACCAATGAGGGGTTTGATTATTGAATACCTGGATGTGACTGGCAGTGCGATTGACCAATGAGGGGTCTGTTTACTGCGTACACGGTTGCGAATGTCAGTGCAGCAAGCCAATGAGAAGTGTGCTCATCCACGTTGTGACCGGTGTACTCTTTTCAACCAGGTGTTTGTGGAACGGGCTCGTTCTCGTCTCAATCTGCGCAAACTGCAGCTGAAGGACTTCCGGGATGCCTACCCTCGCTTCCCTCCGATCCAGTCCATCCATGTGTCCCAAGACGAGAGGGAGTGCATGATGGACCTGACGGAGTTCATGAATCCCACCCCCTACACTGTCACGCAGGTACTAGTCTCAGTCTCAGCCTTGGTCTTGGTCCTTGAGAACCAGAGACACATTTGACTAAACAGTCATGTTCTGCGACTGTGTTCTTCTGCCTCTTTTTCAGGAGACGTCGCTTCCTCGTGTCTTCAAGCTGTTCAGGGCCCTTGGTCTGCGGCACCTCATTGTGGTGGACAGTGACAACCAGGTGCGTCTGCCTTGCGAGGTCCTCAGGCCTTCGTCATCTCCAGCACATATCTCCATTCTCATTGTAAAATTCGAAAATTACTGCATCGGTTTTCAGCCAGTGGCCGTTGGGCATCTATCTAGATCAAGGTTATCACCCTGGTTTCCTGTGCTACTCCCACCCCTCCCTCATAACATAACCAGCTATCTATGCCCTGTTCTACGTACCAATCATGTTCCCGGTGCCCAGGTGGTGGGACTGGTGACGCGGAAGGACCTGGCCCGTTACCACCTGGGCAAAGACGGCCTGGAGGAGCTGCAGCTGGCACAGACGTGATGCGTGGAAGGCGACTGCCGCGCTGCTCACCAGGCCAACCCCCCCTGCCCCCAGTCAGCCCCCGCCAGAACCCGCACCGGTCGTGCATTTCAGCAAAGTCCGGAACCCGGGATGCCAATGACTGACTTTCTGGTTTCGTTCACCGAGGGTTGGTTGTGATGGGGGAGGGGATCGATTCCATGTGTGTTTTGCGACTTTTTGTTGCCCCCTCCCAGTTTGCACATAAAATAATTTATCCGTTATGTTTTTAAAGCACTTCAGAGAGAGAGTGAGTGAGTGTGTGTGTGTGTGTGTGTGTGTGTGTGTGTGTGTGTGTGTGTGTGTGTGTGTGTGTGTGTGTGTGTGTGTGTGTGTGTGTGTGTGTGTGTGTGTGTGTGTGTGTGTGGTTCTACACACACTTGGGTGTCAGTCCCGCTCTGTGGTCATTTGCAAAGCTTTGGTAGCATTGTGATATACATTAGTGTAAATGTGTAAAAAGCATTTCAAGCTGTGTGTGTGAGAGAGAGAGAGAGAGAGAGATTAGCCAGGCCAATAACGTTCCTCTTTTACTCAGAGTTTTTTGAGTGTGGTCTATTGACAGAGGGTACCACAGTTTTCTTGTGACTTTAGTTTTACTTTAGGGGAAGTTAATTTTCCTCTCCCAGATAATTGTCTTGCACATTGTACCATTAACCAATGCCTCCCACCCCTCCCATGCCAGTGTAGGTAAGACCAACCCTGCCCCCCCCCCCCCCCCCCCCGGAAAAACCCTGACTCGCTTTGACCTTTTTCTCTCATGCTGGATGCTAGCGGTTTTTAACATACAGTGTTTTTTCTCGTGAATTCGCCCATTGGCTGACTGCCACACTGCCTGCGTCCTCCCCCACCCACGCCAGTACGTGACAGTATGTATCCCCCCCACCCCGGGTGATTCTCCAGGTCCTGTGTTTTTGATGGCGATTTGTCTCTTGTTGCGCCGTACAGCCTCTAGGTGGCAGAAACCCTGGTTTCTGATATATACCTGAATAAATTATGCAAATCGGGGTCAGGTTTACATGGGTCGGGTGCCAAACAATGCCAGTAGTGTGTGTGTGTGTGTGGGGGGGTGACTTCACAGGTGCTCTCCTGAAAATGTGTGTATATCATTGTTTTTAAATGGCACTTACTGAAAGCAGAGTGGGGTTCAGGGCAGCTTAATGATTTGCAAGGTGACCATGGGTCGTGTTTGGCCAAGGGGGCGCTAGTGTGTTGAGGAAAGGAACTTATTCTGGTCTTTGCAGGCTGTGCTAGAAACCCAAACCCACCCCCATGGCTGTATGTGGCTCCGCACTTTAAATGCTTCTTACCCCACCTCGTTTCCCATCTGCGCCCTACAACTTACAAATCCTTGCAATGTCACGTGCAAGGGGGCCCCCTACTGGCCAAGCAAGGCCCTACAGTCGCTGGTGCCCTTGGGGGTCCAGCCGTACAGTTTTTGCCAACAGCAGAGTTTACACTTTGACTAGTTATGTGCTGTTTAGTTATTTTGTTTTTAATTAAGGTGAACTTGCCTAAGTGACCCTGATCAGTTAAATAGGGTTTTTACCCACCCAACAAGCCTATCGAAAATGGACATACCAGTTAAACGGTAAACGATGTGAATCCCTTATCAGATTTTGATTTTATTCTGAATATTAAATGTCGTGTTTTAACTCAACCTTAAATAAATTAAAGTATCTCCATTTTAAAGAGCACTGTGACTGGATGAGAGAATTGTTTCGGCGTTGGCAAGTACCACCTTAGCGTACATTTATAGAAACGGCTGAAATATACTGGATAATTTTGCATAATTTTTATTTTGCCAAGCTTGATTTTCTTCTGTGATTTCTGAAATCTAATAAAGGTTTTGATGCATATGCCTATTTGTATTGCACGAGTCAGTCATGCTGTTTAATAAGAATCATTTGTATTTATACAAACAATGATAAAAAAATTATTGTATTAAATGGCGTGTTTGATGATACTGCTGGTGACTCCGTGGCACTCTTTGAGCAACGTGTCCGTATCCTAATTTTCTACCTTCTGACACACAAATTCTCAGACTAAATGAGATTACTGCAGTCCCGTTGCCGGGGTAATGCAATTGTTTAGGTGGATGTCGCTGAATGCATTTCAGTGGGAGGTCCAGAAAGCCTGGGACGCGATTTGACGGGGTAGAAATGAGATGAACGGTTCTGTTGTACCTTGCAGATTTGTACCTTGCAGATTTCCCTCGATTTGCTTATTAGTTGCTGGAAATCAATATTTAAAAAAAAATGTGCGTTGAACATGCCTTTCCATCCCGATCCATGAACCCAGTTTTCCCAGATATCAGCAAAACAATGAGAAATTCTATATATAAAAAAAAAAAAATCAACATTTGATTAAGTTTTATTAATGCTTGCTTTCATGTTAAAAAATTTTGGTGCACAATTTAATTTTTTTTTTAACACACAACATTTGGTTGAAATTGTAACGTGGAACATCAAGTCTGGGGCGCAGTTAAGGGGGGGAGATTAGGACAGTAAAAAACTTGGAACATAACTGCATTGGTGTGGGTTTGTGGCCCAATATGATATGCATTCATGGGGCCCAAATTCTCTAGCAGAATCACAGCATAGATTTCTTTGTATATTTTTTAGGTTTAAAGGACTCCGGAGATTGAGATATTGTGTTTTTAAAGTTTCCTTGGACTCCCACAGTAAATTTTACAGAGCTGGGGTCTCCATAACTTTTGCTGTGCAATAAATTTTGCTGACTGGGAAAGGGGGGGGGGGGTTCCCCAAGATTTTTGCCGGCTCGCCTACCCATCGGCTCACCTTGAAAATGCCCAAAATGCCACCTGGCTGTTCAGCCCTGCTATAAAGTTGCAGAAAGACACGACGTTGTACTGTGACCTTACGATGTTACAGATCCGAGAAATAGCGTACTAAGCAGCACGTGTTTCCCTGCTGTGTTAAGGTGGGCCTTAGAAACCCATAACGCACTAATGCAGCTCTGGATGGCGGGCTATGCGTCAGTAATGCTGTCAGAGAAGATTCACTCATTAGTCTGATGTGAACTTAATCAGATTATGGGTCCTTTTTAGTCGCAGAATACAACATAATCCATGGCAAATGGACATCGGTGCCGTCTTTATGATGTTATGCTGACAGTGCCTTTAATCCCACCCCCCACCCCCCACCAATCCCTTTCCCAACTTCATGTTGTCTCTTAATCCTGTATGTTTCAGTAATATGAAGACGGAATTTCAGTATTCTCTGTTGCGGTTGTTTTATTTTTATCTCGCGAGTTTCATGCATTTTTAAGAACCGCGCAGAACATCAGTTAACTCTGTGCTGCTGGAATCCTGAGGATTGCCTTGATGGGTAGTGTAGGAGTTGAAGGATTTGCGTAGTCAGATTTAATTTTTTAAAAAGGAAATCTATTAAAAAGTAACATGCAAAGTAGTTTATTATTATTATTTTTTTTTTTTTACATAAGAATTTCAAGAGAAACTGAGAGCCTCGTTTTAATGGGCTTGTCTGGTAAAGTTAGTTTGACACTTGTACTGCATGTATTATTAAACATTTATCTATCCATCCATCCATCCATCCCGGCTCCGTCAACATGCAAACTTCAGTAATTCAAAACACTTAGTATTGAGCTTCCATTGTGAGCCTTAGCAGCCAATAAACAAACCGCCAATAATGAATATCACAGGCTTTGGTGATGGACACAGACTTCCAGACACGCCCCATATTCCTGACGCATTCCTCACCATGACCCTGTCTACTTCACATTCGCAGCCCAATATTTCATTCAAACTGGAGTTCGAAAGCTTGTTGGAGCCGAATGGACAATTTTAAAGACCAACATGGCAGAAAATTCAGTTCTGAAAGAAAGGAAGTTTCGATTTTTAATGAACTTATGAGATGCAGCAGAGATTCATCTTACCCTCAGTAATCTTTAGTTATAGCTTTCAGGGACTGGGATATAGATAATTTAGAAATGTGCTGCTTTTTAAAACACTAAGTAGGATTCCAATACTTTTCCAAGACACGGTATAATAGTATAATGTATTGTTGGTGCGCTGTGGGAGGGAGGTGCTGTCCTGGCAGGGGAGACAGGTGACTGAAACCTTTTGTAGCGATTTGTTCCGCCTGTCTGTTGGGCAGAATTTAGTTTGCTCTCTTTGTGCTTCCAGTAAATCTAGGTCCCGTTCCCATCATACCAGCAAGTCCGTGCAGGGTGGATCTCTGGCTAATCTCTTTTGTTGTTTGATTCCCTCCACGGAGGAAAAAAAAAAGAACTCGAGGTCACCTGCGGTTCCGAACCACATCTCCAGCAGGTCAGTGATCTCAGAGTAGCACATGCCGTTTATAAGCCAAAAGAAAAATGGTTGAAAAGTACGACACCTGTGTTATTCTATTTTGGTATTTAAGTGACAGAATTCCACTAAAGGTGAATTAAAAACTTGCTTAATTTATTGAGAAATGCTGAAGAAGTAAATGAACAAAGGATGAGAGAAGCTGCTGGAATCTGAAGCAGACATGATGCAGGTTCGAAACTGCACAGTTTTGATCTGGAATATGGGACACAATCCACATTATAAGCACTGAGCTAAATGCCAAGTTTTAAATGGCTATTTATCTATTACAACCATTGTTTCAGTGAAAGTTGTATGCAGATGTTTATTACTTAGTAATAAGGCAATATTTGGCTCAACTATGGTTTGTCTGTTACTAATGAAATAAACTTTTCCTATATATAGAGACACAGGACTTTTCTCACTTCTGATCTAAACCATAATTTAGTCTGTTCTTATTTAACATGACACTATAATAAAAATACATCCGAAGTTAAAAATCCTGGAAGACTGCGTCAAATAGAGCAGCAGAGCACCGCCCCCAAACAGCCTCTGTGGGGCAGCAGTGAGCTCAGAGTGCATCCCCCCCCCCAGGAGGCAGTGTTAGGAAGAGCAGGCTGCTGTGGGACTTGCTGGTGACCCCAGGGACTTGGTCTTGCCGTTGTCCTCTAAGGCCTGGGCGAAAAGGGCAGGGTTACGGCTGGAGTGCCGCTGGCGTCTCACAAAGGGAAAGACACTGGGGCATGATGGGAAGGAGAACATGTTAGCGTTCCGCTAACACTTGTGGCACTGCCTTTTCTAAGTCAGCCATGTTGGAAAATCCTTGACTACCGTGGAATTACAAACAGAAACTGGAGAGCATCACAGGGGACGCAAAAGCAATTAACATTACAGAACTCTGTGTAGTCTTAGTGACGAAGCTAAGCTGAAGCCAGCAGTTCACACTAAGCCCAAAAATCCCTGGAATTAATCGTTAACAACCCCAGAAACAGAACCTGTGTGTATCCCACACCAATATGAGTCTTATCCCCTTATATAAAATACATGGAATATATTACAGAAAGACCCCTTTTATAGAAGATAATAGTTTTACCTTTTTTTGGTCTCTTGTGGTTCTATGGCTCTAGCCAGCATGTTTTTGTAGAGATCGGACTTTAAATAGCGGGCGTAGGAGTCCTGAGGGTGAGAGGAGAGGCCGAGAGCCCGTTTTAATGAAGCTGTCATCCACTTTCATGGCTGTGCACAGTTAATGCTCCTACCTTCTTCATCAGGAAATAGATGTGCATCTGGGCGTCATCCAGGACAAAACGATGTGGGCTTTTCATGCCCTGCAGGGTCTTCTCCATGGTCTTGCTGTCCACGTTTACCCACTTGCTGGCTCCCGGGGCCAGGAACTGCCTGGGGGGAAGGAAGTGATGAGCCTGAGCTTTGCAGTCCCACTGGGAGTAAGCAAGTGCCACATCAGGGCCTGCTCTAAATTCAACTGGGATGCAAACTGTCCCACTGGGCCACAAGGTCGCACTCACTTGTAGACCTCTTCCACCTTCTGCGGGATCGTAGCGCTCTCGCCGTGCCGGATGTCCTCACAGGCCTCCCAGAAACAGAGGTTCTCCACTGTGAATGAAACAGCGCATGCATCAGCTACCTGCAGGAGGCGCTCATCACGATGCCAATATGGAGGAGAATTGCCTTTCATAGAGGGATCATGATTATTAATTTAGCAGATGCTAGATCCTATTTTTTTTTTTTTTTGAGAGGGCAGGGTCAGTCAGTCCCTGGAGTAACTGATCGACGGCCCAATAGTGAGGTCACTCAGCTGACTCTGGGATTTGAGCTGATGACCTCCTGCAATGAATCCCAATCTGCTGAGTCACACACTGCCCAAATAGGCCCGCAGTGATCAAATAATGAATATGATTCTTACTTGCTGACGATGCCTCCATGAAGCTGATCTACTTGGGCGGGGGGGTCTACATGCTGCTCACCACTGAACTCCTTCTCCAGGTACTCCCTGAACTTGCACCGTCCCAGAGGGTCCCTAAGGAGCTCCGTGAAGCCGAACCCCCATCGTTCCACCCGCAGCTTGGTGGGTGTCTCCACCCTGCACCAGGAGGCGTGGAAGTGAAGAGACGACAGTCACCTCTGGGGGTGTGGCCCTGAAGAGGCAGGATGGGGCGCGGTAACGCACACTCACATGTCGGCATTCAGCGTCCAGAGTGCCGTGTCATCTGTTATCCAGGGGTTGCTGGGGGGGCAGCCTTGCATCATGGGGTCATGGTTCAGGTACTGCTCGCTGAACTTAAGGAAGCTGAACACAGAAGACCAGCCATTCCCAGTTTTAGTCCTACTTTCTATAATCCTTGCAAGTCATCAAATATTCAGGTTCAATGCTGGCATATTCCAGCAAACTGGAGCTCGAAATGGTGACGAAATGATTATACGTCATTGAACCCTATAAGGAAATTCTCTTTTCATCTCCTCCATCTTGCTCTCCATAGGTGAGAGAAAGCTTGGTAGCAAAGGGCAGCTGCCCGTAGAGGCTCCCAGGAACCTGGGGGTTAAGGGCCTTGTTCAAGGACCCACAAGTGTGCTGAAGCCAGGCTTGAACCGGCGACCTTCTGATCAATATTAAGTAATTATTTGCAGTTAAATACAGTTCAATTCAGTTTAATAGTCAACCGGTTTCAATATTAGTTAGGCATCATTAATCCAGGATATGTGTGACTCTGAGATTTATGGTGAAAGATGGATGGGCAGATGGACGAAAGAACGAAATAACGAGGTTAGATTTTCACAAAGAGCAGTCCCCAGCATTTTTGTCAGAATTAACATGAAATAGATCCCCCCCCCACCAATCAGAGGCACAGTATACAGAATACCCAGAGATATCCCCCAGTTAGGGACTAATGTGGACTGGTGTCGAACCAGTGGTCCCCCAGCTATGCTGGGACTGAGGCTGAATCACAGGTGTTGGGGGGGGGTAGGTGGGGGAGGCTGTTATCCAACCTTTCCAGGCAGATGGAGGACTTGACCCTCGAGCGGCCCAGGGATTTCCTGATGTGTTCAATCTGGTGTCGGGAGCCATGAAAAATCACACGGGGAATATAAGAGTCAGAAAAAAGGCACAGCATGGTACACATCCAAGCCCTGATAAGAGCCATGCTGTTGTACCTTTAAACAGAATTTGTCAATATCTGAGAGCCAACAAAAGAAAACGACAACACAGATGTAGATCCTTCCGAAGCAATTTTCTTATGACAGCATTCTTAAGAGCCCACTTAATCACCCTCTTTGGTTGTTCTTGGCAACCATCCCATCAGCTGAAATAGGTTCACTCTAAATTCTTTCAGGCTTACCTCTCTTTTGTAGTAGTCCGCGTTCTGTTCTGTAAAGAAGGAAGAAACAAAACCGTCTCTAAACATGATATAAGCCACATGTTTATGGGAGTTTTACTTGCGCAAAAATGTTCTGAGGGCACAAGGTTCATTGGTTCAGAGAGATAACCAATCAGACTGTAGAAGTGGTGGATACAGGCAACTAGAGGAGGGGGGGGGGTCAACCAATCAGATGTCTTGTTCCTGCCTCCTCTAGTTCCTTAGACCCACCTCCTCTACAATCTAATTGGTTATCTCTCTGAACCAATCATTTTTCCTTCTGCCCTCAGAACATTTTTGTGAGGGTAAAACTCCCACGAGCGAATCACATGCAAGGAATCAGACAGTAGGAATTCTGCTCACACTCAGCTCCTGGCTTTACTAAGCAGACATCCAGTCTAGAAACCATGAATAATATAGCACTATTACGAGTATGTATTGTGGGACTGCTGACGTACTTACGTTAGCATGGAAAACGAGAGCAGGAAGTGAGGAAGAAGTGAGACAGAAAGATGAGCACAACGAAGTGCTGTCACACTCACACACGAGCTTCCCTCGGATGCCCTCCCACCAAAAACACTGATTATCACTTCACTTCCTTGGGTAATTTGGGGGCCCAAGGCAACAGCCTATTCTGCCTATAGCTGCCATATATATATAGATATTAATATACATATTTTTTCTTCATGACTTTGATCTTATCTAGGCCCCGAGCGGCTCTCTTGTTTGCCCGGATCCGGTCCTGTGACTGACAGAGGCGATAAACAGCAGGTACTGGCATTACGGAAAAAATGTATATGCTTAATAAAAAGCTCAGACCAGCTGGACTCGGGAGTTGTGCCGGTTCCTTCGCTCAGGGCCTTGTTCTTGAACGCTGAATGTTCCCGGCTGCAGAAAATCAGAGGGTGAGAAATCCTTAGCTGAACTTCAGATGAAGAGTGAGCTCGTTTCTCTCAAGCAGACTGACGCCGGTCTAACGCTGCATTAATACCCCTTAGCACTACTGGTCACATTTCCCATGATGCCACTGGGTACAGCCCATGGCGACACTGCCCAGTAGGGGACAGTGTGACAGCTTTCCAAAAGGACCATTCGGTCCTGGAGGGCCAGTCGGTGACACAGTATCCATGATCAGGACTGGGGTACCCTGCTTTACAGAATAAACTAACCAAATGTCGATACTGAATGCAATCTGATTTAACATGGTTTCCTTAAATCCCAATTAAAGTGCTTCAGATCAGCTCAGGACTTAACAGCAGAGAGACTATTTGGCAAATTATTACGCTGCTATTTGCAATTACATCCATTATCTCTCCGCTAACATGCAGCATTAAGCCTGAGCCGCAGGAATAGAGGTCAGATAATGGATCCGGTATTCCGGAGGTGGGATCCTCTTCCAGCTCGTTTAAAAGGCCCAACAAGTGGGGGGGTGGTGGGGGGGGAGACGCAAACACAGCATGTCTGCATTTTAGCTTCAGGCCGTCTCCCAGTCCCTTCGCACTCCTCTCTCCCAGATCCAAGCATCACCAGTCTTAGCGATGCGTCTCGTGTTTCTCGGGCAAAGAGAAAGGAGGCAGGAAGCGGCCATTTTGTCATTTGCTGGTTTTAATCCCCCCCCCCCCCCCCCCCAGCTTCCCCCGTCCACCTGGCCGTACCAGAGTGCAGAGCGTCCCTGCCTTTTAAACACGAGCAGCACCTGACTGGGGGGCCCTACGCTGCGTGGTTTTTGGCTCAACTGTGTTTCCGTCTAATTGGCGTCAAAACGGTGGGTTTCATCAATGAGGGTGGTGTGTGGCTGAGCGGGTTGGCAGTCGCCGCCTATGACTGGAAGGTTGCCGGTTTAAATCCCACAGTCAGCAGAGTGACATCACCACTGGACCCCTGAGAGAAGTCCCTAAACCCCCAACTGCTCTAGTCTCAATAAAAGGTACATCTGCAAAATAAGCTGAATTTAGGATGTGATCCGCAGCTGCGTGGCTGCCATTCCCACCTCCTGATGCCGCCCCGGATGGGGATAATGGCCCACATAAACGCTGATGCTTATTAGCCCTGAGAGATGCTGCGCACCCAGCAGAAAGGGGCCCTAGTGACGGCCGGGATTAAGCCAGATACACACCACACTCTGCTCCTGTCCCACACTTTCATTCTCCACTCTCCTGTGTTATTCATGAACTCCAAATTACACTCAGCGAGGGTGCAGTTGCTCATTCCCGCAGCCTGCTGTCCTGTCTGTCTTCTGAAAGCTCTCGTCCCACAGAACATAGGCTTCTTCCCAGCTAAGTAAATATTTCATGATCACACTGAAGCAGTAGTGGGTTATCAGGCCTGAAGTGATATATTCCTCCCCCACAAAGTATGCATGGAGACACTCTGTGTGTCTTACTTAACGAAGATAAAACTCCCCCCCCCCCCCCCCCCCCCGTGAATTTTGCTGAGCTCAATGCTCTGGAGATGACGGAGATCGAAAATTATACCGGAAATGTTCCATATGTCCTTACAGATGTTTCCTTTGCCTTCCTTCATTGAACAAACCCGTTGTCGTGGGAGAGAACTGCACAACCCCCCAGCTCTCTGTGGGGGAATGGGACCCTGCCTATGCCTTCCTGCCAATCCTGCCAAGTTTCCCCTGTAAGTTGAAGGATCTCCTAACAGGCCTGCATGTAGATTAATGTCATACCCAGGACAAAGCAATTGCAGGTTAAGGCCCTTGCTGAAAGGCCCAACGGAGTAGAATCACTCTGGGCATTCACAGGATTTGAACCAACAACCTTCCACTTGCTTGCACAGATCCCTAGGCCCAGAGCCACCACTCTGCCCCACAACCTCAAAAAAATCCTAGAATCGCCCCCAGCCTTAGGCGATATTCGAGCTGCCAAGGTGCATTGAGTTCAGGTTTACCCAGTGTGTGCTTTACTCTAATCACAGCATACTGGGTTTTCGCCGGGGCAGATGTAGGGAGTCAGGGGTTTCGGGGGAGGTGCTTACTGGCGGTCTGTTGACGAGCCAGTAGGCCTGTTCCTGACATTCCAGCACGATGCGGTCCGCCTTGCGCCTCTGTTTGGCTGCCCTGGTAGGAGCAGAGCAGTCGATGGAGAGTCAGAAAGCATACTGGGTAATTAGCATATAGCGGTAATCACTGAACTGCAAGGTAGGGTTTTCATTTTTCTGTTTCCTTTTTCACTTAGAAATGGATTTCCGACTCTAGTGTTTAGGCTGAGGTCTGATTTAACAGATAGGAGGGAAATTATGACCACACACCATGTTACTTTTTAATTTAGGTAACATCATCATCCTCTTAATACGAGATTTATTCATCCATTCTCATCTGTCCCCTTGTGTGCATTTATGAAATTGATTTCATAGCTCGATGCGACAGTATTCCCGGGCTGGGGTGGGGTTTACCTGAGCTGCTCCTTCGCCTGCATCACCACGAAGTCCCAGGTGTGGTTGATCCGTTTGTGCAACATGTTGTAGCTGTCCTGCGGAGACGATGTTTAAATGCGACATTGCCAGGTCGCACGGCTGGCTGCGTTGCTGCATGGGTTCACGTTATGACTCACAGGCCGAACCCCTCCCAGGATATCAGCTGGCAGTGTCGGATTCACAAACCCTCTTACTGATGAGAACCTAAAATGCGTTGACCCTGACGCAACATGGCGGCAAGTTGGTGGATGTCTATGTGCGATCCTACTATGTGCATAATTGGTGGGAGGTTTTCTTACACAAAAATGTTCTGAGGGCAGAAGGAAAATGATTGGTTCGGATAGATAACCAATCAGATTGCAGAGGAGGCAGGACCAAGACATCTGATTGGTTGCTCCTGCCTCCTCTAGTTGCTCGGATCCACCTCATGTACAATCTAATTGGTTATCTCTCTGAACCAATCATTTTTCCTTCTACCCTCATAATATTTTGTGTAAGTAAAACTCCCATGAGCATTCAGCTATCACATGATCTCATCAAGCAATGCTTCAGACCAGCGAATAAGAATAGCATTGAAATGTACATAAATAAAAATTTTCTCTTACCTTTTCATAGTCTATCAGCTGCCCTTGCTTTCTGATATTCTTCTTAGTCAAATAAATCGCTTTAGAAGAGCAAAAGAAAGACATGGCAAGAAACTGTGTTTTTCTATTATTCTAGTAAAGGGAAGTAATGATGTAATAGGCGAGCACATGATTAATAATTGGTAATCACCGTAATCTAGCTCGGAGGCTGGCCACTGCTGAGAGCTCCAGAAGTACGGAGTCTAGCAAAAAGGAGATGCTGTCATTTGAAACTATTCAGAAGCAGCGTGACAAAGGTGCTTTGTGATTTAACATGTCAGGGACAAGGCGGGTGGAAGGCATTTTGCTACTTTAACTGGCATTGGTTCTCATACATCAGTGTTTCCCAATCCGGTCCTCGGCGACACACAGATGATCCACGTTTTTGCTCCCTCCCAGCTCCCTACCAGACAGTCTACGTTTTTGCACCCTCTCAGCTCTGGAGCCCGGACCAGATTGAGAAATACTGTCCTACACGGTAATTCCGCAGTCTCTCCAACGAATAGTTTCGATATGCGTGCCCCCCCACATGGCCACCACCCTCTCGCGCTGCCCTCCATCTGAAGAAACCGTGGTTTTAGGTTACCTGGAAGCGATACGGCGTCTCGTCGGGCCGCAGGACGAGCGTCCTGGGGTCCTTTAGGGGGTAAATGTAGCCGTGCTTCACGATCAGATTCCCCACATGAAGTGCCTCTGAAAACACACAAAGTGGTCACTCATTTCCACGTAAACTACTCAAAGCTCAAACAAATCCACTACTCGTAGCCCAGATTTAGGCATAGTAATTCTCTAAATTTTTGTCAGTGGAATACAGTAGAACACACGATAACTAGAAACTGAGTAGGCATATTATATTTTATTTTACGGTATAGCAAGTAACTGGAAAAAACGTTGACATGGTGCACAGAATAAGCCGCGGGGATGGTGCATTCCTCATCGGAACTATAATTAATTACGAGTAATTGGGACTTTCCACTTTCCGGCTGCCTCCGCGGCCATTGGCAGTCAGGCGCTCCCGGGGGTTTCAGACCGGCGCAGCAACAGCGCTGCTAGGGGGAAGCCTAGTGTTTACACTTACCGGGGCAACAGGTTTTTTGCCCATTCAAGTCTGTTAATGCATCTGCCATCTACTGCCTAAAAGTCCCCTCCTTTCCATTCCGACTTCTTTTCCAATCTGGGCTGTAAATCAGGGAAATCTGCTCCCTTGCTATTTAAAACCTCATCTGCATCGCCCGGGAATTCAGGACAACAGCGTCTTGCAGAAGTGCATAATGAGGGAGACGGATAGCGATATTTCTCCAGGCATGACTGACTGCCTCTGGCTATCAGCGAAGTTTGCATCGGGACTATCAAACCGTACAGCTCAGCATGCGTAGCGGCGCGACTCGGGACTGGCCTACAGATTATTTGTACTAATAGCCTCTCAGCAGAAAGATAAATAATTCAGCAGATAAATTGACGCCAGGGGAAGAAAATCCCAAAAGCTTCAGGCGAATGGGGTGTCTATGTTATGGACAAGCTCAATTCTGACATTTATTAATTCACAGGCTCAGCAATATCAATGGAACAGAACATGCTTCTGTCAGACACGTGAATTGCATATGCTTACACATAAATGCAGCTAGGCTAATCTGTTGTATGGATGACAAATTCTATTACTTCATTTGTATTTATTATTCAAAAGACTCGTTTATTTCTGTTATTTTATTACAAAAAAAAAAAAACCTGATGACGTCTTTCGCCAGCAGGGGCGCCATCGTCGTCACGAAGGGAAAAAAACAATCGATTAACCTCACATAAGAGCACCAGGTAACGCTTCCCTACATACTTCTCGGCCCTACCTTCTTCCATGATGGAGTACTTCTGAATTAGCCACTCCACGATATCATTTCCTGGGAAGGCATAGCGAGGAAGGCATCTAGTTAGAGTCGAGAAATGCATTAAGCCGTCATAAATCAAAAACGCTGAACTCGATAAATAAATTACATAAATAAATATGAGCGCAAGGAGATCGATGACAGTCTTAATGCACAGGATTCCCGAAGACCGCCGATGTATGGGCTTTCCTGTGAAGGGCTTAAATGACCATTAGGACCCGGCCCCCGGGACACTGCACGGCCGGGTGTAAGACAACCCGGGCGGCACGAAAAATTATTTTTAAAAAGTAAAATATGTATCGTGCACCTGTCATCGCATGTGGAATCACTGTGATTAACAGTCTTTGATTCTTCATCTTTATCCCCATGTCGGGATCTTGCATCGCCACAATGACTTGTTCAATCTGGGATAAGAAGAATAGTCAAAATCGTGAAATCAAGGTGACGACAGACATAGTGAAAACGTTCAACCTAGTAATATAATAATTGCTTAATGTGTGATTTGATATGTAATCGTTATATTCATCATTAAATCACCGGAGAGACACACTCATATATTTAGGCATATATATAAGTAAACTACAAGGTTTTTCCTCTGACTATCTTAACTGCACGTCAAAGACGTTATCGGATATTCCCGACTACAGACTTTCGGTTTGATCATTTATTCGCGTTATTAATTCGGCTCCTGATTACATTAAACTAAACATGCTCAGATTGTTACAACCTTTGCTTGTCGGTTATTTTTGGGATCTTTCTGGATGGGCTCAAGGCGGGGTCTGTAAGCACAAGCAAACTGCCAGCACTTTTGTTTTACATGAAAATAGTTTGATGTCGGCCTATTGCGTTATTGTCTGGCTATAATTTGGAGGCAATATTAAACAATAGGCCCATATATTGTAAATATACATGTTGTGTTGTTTTGTTGTTATCACAAACGTATAGCCTGATCATAAATTTCATGGATACCTGGATGTTGTATGTTCCATTATATTTATGAATGAATGATTTATGTGAAGTCTGGCTTAGATTCGAGAATTAATCATATAGATTAAAAAAAGTTTTCATTTAAAACTTATCTCATATAATAAAATCCTCGTCCGAACGAACATATGTCAGAATGAAAAAACATTTAAATTATTTTTGTGATGCATCAGTATCAATAGCTACAACGTCATAACAGATATAGATATAATGCGGTTCATACTTTTGAAGTTGATGCGTATCTCCCGAAAAAAATCAACTCCAGAAGAGTCCGCGTCTGTAAATGCCTGAACTTCGGAATCGATCCTACCTTTGTTAGGCGCGGCATCTGTGTCTTGCAGCTGTTCCCTTGGATAAAGATGTTAATTGTCATGCTTACAGCATCTCGATCTCCGGCGTTTGTGAAGTTGGGATTGATGCTGTCCTGTGTTTTTTTTTTCCTTCCACACTTAAGCTCTGCTTGTTACTGCCCCATAGCGGAGCGCAAGTGAAACGGACTACCGGAGATTTGCACTGTTTTTCTGTTAGTGTGTATAATCAAAATATGACTCAGTTTGGCCAGTTAGAAAAATATGATAATAGAAAAGTATTCTTTTCCTCTCACTTTTTTTTCTTGATTTAATTACCGACTTCACGTACTTACACTGTGTCCCGTTGCACGATGTAATATTGCGAAACTATGATTTTGTGGCAGTGTTTTGTAAAGGAATTTTCCGTTTAATCATCGTCTTAGTATAAAGCTATATGGTTGTTCTGGTATCAGTGGACGTACATTATGTATTTTTTCTTCTCTTGAGCACCATGGTCATGACATGAAGCTCAGTCATTGATTACTCGCAAATGTTAGTAGTCATCCGCTGTTTATCTTGAAGATGTAAAAGTAGTGCGCGTACATCTCCTCGTTAGTATAGTGGTGAGTATCCCCGCCTGTCACGCGGGAGACCGGGGTTCGATTCCCCGACGGGGAGAGTCTGCATCTTTTTGCCTCGGTCTCAAAAGGCACCAAGCTAGAACCGGCCCCGTGTTAGTGGAAACGGGGCTTGTGACTTGTACTCATGCATAATATTCTGCGGGTCGCTCAGCAGCGCAGCATATGAAACTAGACTCGGATTGTAAGTGTGTGGTTTTGATAATTGATGTATGGATGGATGGATCCTTAATAAGAGATATAAACAATAAGGTCCAGTCGCCAACTAATCATGTAAAATACGTCATAAACTCATGGTTGTTAAACCCAGAATAAAAATGAAGACGTATAACTAGGAAAGTCAACTTGCACATTTCAATTTTGGTTCGATATAATCACGTTGTCCTTAACCCTCCAGTGCAGGAGGGGACGGTAATGCGCATCGAATGTTTCCGAACCTGTGTGTGATACAACCGAGGAAGAGCCGATGACTTCGGGGGAGGAGGGGCAGGCGACTCGGAAGAAAAAGCAGCAGAACCCAATGCAGCCTGTAGCCCATTCAAAGGCCTACTGTTGGACCTCTGCTTATTTTGCAATACGTCTTTAGTACGGACTGAAAAATGTCCGATTTCGATGAGTTTGAGAAGCAGTTAAGCGAAAATCGGCAAGGTAAGTTTGGCTTTGAAGATCGGTGTATGCTCCCTGTTTTAGGGTAATAAAGTGGCCGGCGTGTCCTAGCGCCGAGGATGGTGCGGAGGGCACTTCTGCTGGTTCCGAAAAGAAAAGCGCGGCTGGGAAATCGGTGCCTTTTATCCGAGCGCTCGCCGATTCTGAAACCTGCCCGATTCTTCTTCTCCCAGCTGCCGCAGGATCCCCGAAAACTGACCGCTTTGGTAAATCAGTGACATTCTTTGCTTGGCATTGTTATAGAGATCGCTAGGCCTGCATCCATCAGTGCCCGGCGTACATAACATGGACATTTCAATGAAACGTTATTGGGGTGCACTCGATGTGAAAGCCTGCGGTTTTATTTATTTAATTATTTACCATTATACACTTGGATCATAAATTGCGACCCGCGTATTTTCATTCGCAGTAACACACTATGCATGGATGTTTGTTGCAAGCGTTATATTTTCAAGATCACGTTTAAAGTTTTATGCAAATAAAAACGACCGCGACCACTTGATTTAAAGTCCGCACTTAATAACAGTGTTAGTTACTTGGTTTTTAAATACTACAACGAGTTTTCTATATAATGATATGATTTTGTCTCTTTCCGATGCACAATAGCCTTTCCCTTGGGTCCGAAATGCTGGCCCTGTCATCCGTACAGAATAAGTCTTTCTCACACGATCGCCGTTTCTTCATGATGTATAGACTCTAAAAATCAGCCGCGTTCCCTGGAATCATAACAACTGCTTTTAGGTCGTTATTGCAAAGTCTTGCACCTGTATCTACCTTTACAGCGGATAGCAGTAACTAACAATGATGTACAGTTATATAACAATACACATATAACTTCATTAAAGTGCAGAGAATCCAGTAAACTGAATAAACTTAAGCCATACTAACGCAACTGAAATATACAACATGCGTTACAACGGAGTCGAAAGTAGGATTGATTTATGTACCTATCAAATGGCAATCTTGTCATATCAGCTCCTTATCACTAAATCACTAAAATGTCATTCGAAACGACCTGATTCGGCTAGACGAGCACTAAGTGCCGCCGTGTTTGATAAACTAGCAGTTCCAGTCATTCATATCTGCGCTCTGACTATGCCTGCGATTGCGGTAATTGGTTATTACCGATTTACGTAAGATGCATTGGCCGCTCCGTGTCTGTACTTTTGCAGCGGTGCATTACCGTAACGCTGTTATAACTGATGCATGAAGCTGATTCCTCGAGCAGCACCTGCGTTTAAATGCTTCACTGAAAACTGCACCTTCAGGGATTTATTTAAGCTTCTATATGAAGGACCTGCTGGGATAGAAAGGTGATATTTTATTGCTAGTTTAATAAAGTGCTGTCTGTCAGATTGAAACGATATTAATTACCCATCCATCGTCCAACCAGTTATCTTAGTCAGGCTCCCCTGGAGCCTATTCCAGGCAAATTCCCCATACAGAGAGCAGAGGCAAAATTCAGGCCTCCAGACTCGGAGGCGTGAGGCAACTGTACTCACCACTGTGCTCCTATATCATTAATTAGTCTGGTTATGTTTTTATTGTTTCACAACAGACTGACATTCAAGGGGATGTCCTTGTGCCCTTGAAATTATTAGCCATTGAGAGATGGGTGTGTTTGTTTCAGGAGGGTGTGATTGAATATGTGAATTGAATGGAGGTGCTTCATTCTGGTGAGGAAACTGGGGAGTTAGACCCCGTACCACATCTTGGTCTCCGTAAGTGACTTTTAAGGCATAGCGCTGGGTCAGTCAGCATCCAGCACCCCAGGGAAGTTGGTAATATGATTACTCTGTGACTCATGGGCTTCAAACCCACAACCATCCGGACACACATTCATAATCCCTCTGAGTTACACATCTTGGATTTATCGAAATGGATGGTAGGGGGGCAGTCATGTCGCTCCGCCCACCGTCTCACTGGTACCACGGTGTCGTCCCCCAGAGCGGGAGAAGGAGCGACACAAGAAGCGTAGCCGCAGCCGGTCTCTGAGCCGTGGCGAGAAGCACCGCCGCTGGAGCAAGGACTCCAGGGGGCGGAGTCACGAGAAGCGCAGCAGCAGCCGCGACCGCAAGGGTCGTGACCGACGGAGCAGCTCACGCGAGCACAAGAAGCACAGGTACCCCCCCTCACGGTCCCGGTTACAGGCACTGAAGCTGATATCTAGCATGGTTTGAGGCCTCTTAACAAGTTTCTTTCACAATCAACCAATTGGTTTCTTCGTGGTGGGAAGGGGGACTGTACCCATATTACATTTTAACTGGCGTTTATAAGTAGCCCCCGCCATAGCGATGGGACCTCAAAGCCAGCCTAAAAAGTGGCGCATGGTCACACCCTCATGACCTTAAACTGCCTGCGATCCAAAGTTAAATGTAAACATTCTGCCATCTGTTTGTTTTTGCCAGATTCTGAGTGTTTACACTGTATTGTTTGGGGAAAACAACCTTCTGTTTTGTGTTTGGGCAGCTACTCTCCTCGGAGAAGCCGTAAGAAAAGGACATACAAGTACTGGGATGTTCCCCCTCCGGGATTCGAGCACATCACCCCCATGCAGTACAAGGCAATGCAAGGTTTGGATGCGACGCTTCCATGTGTGCTAGTTCAGTATTGCAAGGTTATGGTATATTGGTTGCAATGAAAGCATTTATTCTGGAGTGCCCTCCTCCCCCCTGCTGGTCAAAGAGGGAATAACACTTGGGATGATTTCAGACAGTGTGAAGAGAGCTTAAACCTAGGGGTTAGAAGCAAATGAAGGCGACGATCCGGATGTTCTGGCCGTCCCTGGTTGGGGTCTTGAAGCCCTTTCTCCTCCCCACAGCTGCAGGGCAGATCCCCACGATAGCTTTACTGGCAACATCCACCACCAGCGGCGTGGCAGTGACGCCCACCCAGGTGCCGATGGTCGGCAGCCAGATGACCCGGCAGGCCAGGCGGCTTTATGTCGGCAACATCCCCTTCGGCCTGACGGAGGTGAGTCCAGGCAAAGTCCCGCGTTGCCTTCTGTCATGCATACTGGTGTCATGTGTAGCTCAGTGAGTTAGGACACTGAGCCGGTCACAAGAAGGTTGTTGGTTCAAATCCCTTGGGCAGCAGAGTGATTTCACCATTGGGCCCCCGAGCGCAGCCCTTAAGCACTATTTGCTCTAGGAACTGTCTGGTCCTGCTTCTTCAATGAAATGTATGTTGCTTTGGATGAAAGTGTCCGCAAAATAAATAGATAAATGTACTAGACTTGTCAGTCATTTTTTTTCTCGTTTGCCTGTTTTGATGTCTTCAGACGTCTGCCTGTCTTCATTCAGTGTGTCTGCCTGTCTTTTTAGGAGGCCATGGCGGATTTCTTCAATACCCAGATGCGATTGGCTGGCTTATGTCAAGGTCCCACCAATCCCGTCCTCGCTGTTCAGATAAACCAGGACAAGAACTTTGCCTTCCTTGAAGTAAGAGTCTTTCCTGCCTAATGGCTGCTGTGTCCAGGCGGAGACCGCAGCCTTCCCTGATTAACGACGTTCTTCGTTCTGCCCTAGTTTCGGTCCGTGGATGAGACCACGCAGGCAATGGCCTTCGACGGCATCATTTTCCAGGGTCAGTCGTTAAAAATCAGGCGGCCCCACGACTATCGCCCCCTGCCTGGCATCTCAGAGCAGCCCGCCTTCCACGTACCAGGTCCGTTTTGCTTGTCGCCGTCATAACCTTAATCTTTATTTACCTTTGAAGAGCCGATCGGCAAGGCCAGTTTTTTGTACTCGTTACGGACTGACTGTCCTTCGCAAGCTGCGGATGTCTTGTCATATAAAGAGGGAGACTTTCACTTTTATTTACTTAATGTTGTAAATATTTAGCAGACAGTTTTATCCAAAGTGAAGAATGTTTTTTTTTTTTTTTTTTTTTGAGAAATCAGGGTCAGCCTGTCCCTAGAGCAAACTCGCCGGCCCAGTGGTGTGATCACCAGTGATGTGAACCAGTGATCTTCTGATGATAACGCTGGCATCCTAACCAGCTGAGCCACACACACACACACACACAGCTCAGTCACTCACTTCTTACTGTTAACATAGGGGTGTTGTGTGGCTCTGTGATGTTTGCCCATGAAAAGAAGGTTGCTGGTTGGCAGGGTTGGCAGAGTGATTTCACCACTGGGCCCTTGAGCAAGGACCCTAACCCCCAAATTGTTCTAGGGTTGCTGGCTCCTATTCTAGTTAAAAATTCTGGACACACCTACTGAAAATGACTTGTTTTTCAGCAAGATAATGACCCAAAGCCCACCTTGAAGGTTATGCAAGTAGCTTATTACCTTGTGAACTAGGAAAGAGATGGTCCCCACAGCCCCCCAACCTAAACTCTATAGAGCTGGTTTGGGATCAGTTGGATGAGAGTAAGAGTAAGGTAGCCAGCTTGCGCGCAGAACTTGTGGAAACTCGAGGACTGTTGGAGAAACGGTCCAGGTGGGTACATATGTTAGCTGGTTGAGTCCGCAATGCTGTCATCGAAGCCAATGGCTCCTATTTTGAAGAGACAAAAATTTTGTCTTTGCAGTACTTCATATGCATAACTTCCATGCCCAAAGGCCTTTTACTATAAGGTGAATAACAGCTAAAATAGAGACAAATGCATTAAGAGCAGGTGTGTCCATACTTTTGACTGGTGCTGCATGTGTCAGCATCTCCCATGGAGAGCAAGATGGGAGAGACAAAAAACAGTCGTCAAACTGCCCCAGTATTTAGGTATTTTTTTGCTGGAGTTACATTTATCTGATATTATATAGGAGATAACGACGTCATACTGATTTGAAGTTGGCTTATTTCACTCGCGCCGTTTGCTCGTGGTCATTATCCGGCATGTTGACGGTTTGCTGTGATCGGCCGGCTTTGGGCGCCGTGCCGCTCTGTCTGCAGGGGTCGTCTCCACCGTGGTTCCAGACTCGCCACACAAGCTCTTTGTCGGAGGCCTGCCCAACTATCTCAGTGACGATCAGGTACCCCGCCCTCAGTCTCTGTCGCCGGGGAGCCGACCCACAACCCTCCTGTGTTTCTGTCCCACTGCTGCACGTGGAACTCAAGCAGGCATGCACACACACGCACACGCACGCACGCACGCACGCGCACGCACATACATACATAAAATAAACACTCGTCTCTGTGTAACTGATTAGTAGGAAAAGAAAGCCTGTCAAAGTTACCTCACCGCTTAAAATTCATTACAAGATACTGGGGGGTCAAATGTCAGCATCATGTTTAAAGCTAGCTGCTGAAAATAGCCGCACATTTGAGGTTTTTTTTTTTTTTTTTTTTAAAGATATTCATGGGATTTATTAAACATTTATTAGACATGTAGGTAATGAGTTGACAGTTACATTACGCTCATTGTTTATCCAGCTGTAAATTATGAAGATATTGAGACCCCGCTAATGTAAAAGGTACGTTTCCCAAAACCTCATGTTATCGACTTGCATAGTTGGAACCATTCAGTTGTTATCTAATGTTGTTAGCAAATAACCTTATTAGCAACAAAGGCTTTGGGAAACGTGCCTTACAGCTGGCGGCTTGCCAAACCAGTCACGTAGCCAGTCCCTGTGCTGCCTGTTGCTGGGTACCCTGGAATATTTGTATATCGGGTTAATTGCTGAGTGTTAGTCGGATGAATCAGCCGCGTCGTTTTGCTGCATGAAAATTTAAAATCGAGTCATCTGCGCGTCACCTAACTGACGAATACCTCCACATTGCCGTACACCTGTGTTTGCCCAATCCCAGTCCTCGGGGAACCGCCGACTGTCCACATTTTCGCTCCCTCCTAGCTCCCAGCCAATCAGGAACACCGAATACCTGGTACAGGTGTGCTGAGAGGAAGCAAAAACGTGGACTGACCGGGGGGGTACCCCCGAGGACTGGGCTGGGAAACACTACCATAGACTGTGCTTGAAATGTGGGGGAGATCGACCAAGTCCCCAAACGCTTCAGTATTCGCAGACGTGCCGTGTCTCACGTCCATGTCCGCACACTGAGAACGATGACTTCACATCCCGTTAACAGCGATGGGGAGCTGCGGAAGAATCGTTCCCTACATTGCTGTGTCGCTCGAAAGGCAGAAAATACTTCGGACCTTTTTCCCGGTGAACGATTATCAGCTTCACTGGAGTTTTCACATCGTGCCCCATGCCCTATTCTGTTATGACGTCAGTGATGGATAATATTACCATAACAACATGCACAGATGAGGTCGTCTTACTCTGAAAGTGTTGAAAGGGTCACATTTTAGACATTTTCTACTTCTCATTAGCATCTTTTATGATTTTTTTTTTTTCTTCCTATATCGCCACCCCACTGAAATCGGCCCATTATAGACATAATCCATACAGGCATTTAATAGTTTACCTATTTATTTTGCAAAAGTTAATCGCAAAACGTTTTGCGTCCACCCCTGCATTGTAACATTTTGAGCTCCGGTGTCCCACTCACTTTAGCCTAAACTGTTAAAAATGGCAAGACTCAGCCCACAAGATAGTGATCGCGGTTTCAGTGAAAGGTAAGTGAGAAGTGCAGTCAGTTTGTTTTTCTTTGATTTTTTTCCTCCTTTTCGGATTGTCATCGTAATCTTTCTTATCCAGTGTGAGTCACATGTAATCCAAGTCAAGAGGAAGGCTGTACCAAAGCAGCACTGGGGGGAGAGAGTTTGAATCCAGCAGAACTGTTAATGTATTTCACGTCAAAGCCAGTAAATGTGCCATAGACAGGTGAAATGGAAACCGCTGCTTGTATCCTGGTGTTTACATTTTTTTTGCAGTCCCTGCTACCGCTTTGATACTTACAGCTCTTTCATTTTTGTTCCCCACTTTGTCCCCAGCTAGGGGCCTGTAAGATCGTTAAGTCTTCGCTCATAATTTGTTCAGTAGTACTGACCTACTGCTGCCATGCCAACATGTAACACAAGGCAAGTAAGACATTCCGTCCCTCGCACGGATATCCTCCCTGTCGACGGCCTGCCCCTGTGGGGGGGCTCTGTCCTGGAGTGCTCTTAAGCATATGGGGTCCTTTTTTTGGGGGTTGAAGGCTGGGGAGAGACTTATTATGCTGATCACAGGGTATAAATTTGATTTTTTTTTTTTTTTTGCCCCTAAGAGAAGGTAGGAGGTAGCGCCCTCTTGTGGCTGCCAGTGTCCCAGGTGACTCCTTTCTGAAGTCAGTGGTTAATGCGGCTTTACAGTAGATTCCTGTAGAATAAGTGAGGAATGATGTTAGCAGAGCTATTTCGTCCTGTTTGGCTTCAAGCCGTGGCCCCTTTAGCAGGACCCTGTGGCGGCTCTTAGCTTTACCTGTGAGTTTATCTCCTGTAGGCTTTGTCCCTCTAATTAACTGCACCAATGTGGTTCTTGGTTTTAAGAACAGGAAGTCAGTGATTCGGCTGGGTTTGTGTTCTGCCGAGTCGCCCCCCCCCCCTCCACATTGTATACATGGAACACTTAACATATAATTAGCTGTTTTTATTTAGTTTTTTTTTTATATACCATCTAGCTTAATTATTGTGGCCCTTAAAATCAGATGCAACTCGGTCCATATTTCAAAATTCGTAGTTGGAATTATCAGAGAACTTGATTAGGAATTCAGTTGTGTTGTATATGCTGTAGGATGGGGGGGGGAATCTGTGTTATCATTCATTGACAAGAATCAAAATAGTTACTTTTGTACGCTCCCAGTAAGTAAGTCATGCAGAAAGGGCACAGGGGGCTTTGAGCTCTAGTGTTGCACCGTAATGTCGAGCCACTTGTCATAAAGCCATTTTCCTGATGTCTTCACTGTTTCCTCATGTCGTTTTGCAAAGTTTAACATGCTGCTTCTCCCACAGTTAAGATTAGCATTTCTAGCGAGGCGCCGTGCCTGGACTGTCGGGCTAATCGCCCCCCCGCGTCTCCTCCTCTTGCCCAGGTGAAGGAACTCTTGACGTCGTTCGGACCTCTTAAGGCCTTCAACCTTGTGAAGGACAGTGCCACGTCACTGTCTAAGGGTTATGCTTTCTGTGAATACGTGGACATCAGTGCCACTGACCAGGTGCGTGAGGTGGGGCAGCAGCTGGAAGGTCTGGGGTGACTCGGGGCTTCCGGATGGAATTGCTGACGCTTGTGTGGGATGCATCCCGCAGGCCGTGGCTGGACTCAATGGCATGCAGCTCGGAGACAAGAAGCTCATCGTCCAGCGGGCAAGCGTGGGGGCTAAGAATGCCAACGCTGTGAGTATTTGCCCTCGGCTGCCGCCTTTCTGATGTCCTAAACCCAACTTGGTTCCTGGGTGCCTCCCAGGAAGCTTAATGCCCCTATTTCTTGGGTTTATTTGGGTCCATGTAAATTTCTCGCTGTTACTCGAGACGATTGGACGATCAGGGGGTATCTGACACTCTTGTCGCCCCCCGGGACAGACGGCCATCATCGAGACGCCGGTGACGCTGCAGGTTCCAGGGCTGCAGCGGCTGCAGAGCTCCGGCATGCCCACGGAGGTGCTGTGCCTCCTCAACATGGTCATGCCCGAGGAGCTGGTGGACGACGAGGACTACGAGGAGATCCTGGAGGACATCCGGGAGGAGTGTTGCAAGTACGGCAACGTGCGCTCCATCGAGATTCCGCGGCCCGTCGATGGCGTGGAGGTGCCTGGCTGTGGCAAGGTGGGACCCGTACTCTCCTGTACCAGTGGCAAAAAGAAGACCTCTGTAGGCACTAAACACAGGCTCATGGGAGCATTTCTTGCACAAAAGTGTTTTGAAAACGGAATAATTTTTTGTGTAAGAAAAACAATCTGATTGGTTCAGATAGGCGACGGACAATCTGATTGGTTCAGATAGGCGACGGACAATCTGATTGGTTCAGATAGGCGACGGACAATCTGATTGGTTCAGATAGGCGACGGACAATCTGATTGGTTCAGATAGGCGACGGACAATCTGATTGGCTCAGATAGGCGACGGACAATCTGATTGGCTCAGATAGGCGACGGACAATCTGATTGGCTCAGATAGGCGACGGACAATCTGATTGGCTCAGATAGGCGACGGACAATCTGATTGGCTCAGATAGGCGACGGACAATCTGATTGGCTCAGATAGGCGACGGACAATCTGATTGGCTCAGATAGGCGACGGACAATCTGATTGGCTCAGATAGGCGACGGACAATCTGATTGGCTCAGATAGGCGACGGACAATCTGATTGGCTCAGATAGGCGACGGACAATCTGATTGGCTCAGATAGGCGACGGACAATCTGATTGGCTCAGATAGGCGACGGACAATCTGATTGGCTCAGATAGGCGACGGACAATCTGATTGGCTCAGATAGGCGACGGACAATCTGATTGGCTCAGATAGGCGACGGACAATCTGATTGGCTCAGATAGGCGACGGACAATCTGATTGGCTCAGATAGGCGACGGACAATCTGATTGGCTCAGATAGGCGACGGACAATCTGATTGGCTCAGATAGGCGACGGACAATCTGATTGGCTCAGATAGGCGACGGACAATCTGATTGGCTCAGATAGGCGACGGACAATCTGATTGGCTCAGATAGGCGACGGACAATCTGATTGGCTCAGATAGGCGACGGACAATCTGATTGGCTCAGATAGGCGACGGACAATCTGATTGGCTCAGATAGGCGACGGACAATCTGATTGGCTCAGATAGGCGACGGACAATCTGATTGGCTCAGATAGGCGACGGACAATCTGATTGGCTCAGATAGGCGACGGACAATCTGATTGGCTCAGATAGGCGACGGACAATCTGATTGGCTCAGATAGGCGACGGACAATCTGATTGGCTCAGATAGGCGACGGACAATCTGATTGGCTCAGATAGGCGACGGACAATCTGATTGGCTCAGATAGGCGACGGACAATCTGATTGGCTCAGATAGGCGACGGACAATCTGATTGGCTCAGATAGGCGACGGACAATCTGATTGGCTCAGATAGGCGACGGACAATCTGATTGGCTCAGATAGGCGACGGACAATCTGATTGGCTCAGATAGCGACGGACAATCTGATTGGCTCAGATAGGCGACGGACAATCTGATTGGCTCAGATAGGCGACGGACAATCTGATTGGCTCAGATAGGCGACGGACAATCTGATTGGCTCAGATAGGCGACGGACAATTCTGATTGGCTCAGATAGGCGACGGACAATCTGATTGGCTCAGATAGGCGACGGACAATCTGATTGGCTCAGATAGGCGACGGACAATCTGATTGGCTCAGATAGGCGACGGACAATCTGATTGGCTCAGATAGGCGACGGACAATCTGATTGGCTCAGATAGGCGACGGACAATCTGATTGGCTCAGATAGGCGACGGACAATCTGATTGGCTCAGATAGGCGACGGACAATCTGATTGGCTCAGATAGGCGACGGACAATCTGATTGGCTCAGATAGGCGACGGACAATCTGATTGGCTCAGATAGGCGACGGACAATCTGATTGGCTCAGATAGGCGACGGACAATCTGATTGGCTCAGATAGGCGACGGACAATCTGATTGGCTCAGATAGGCGACGGACAATCTGATTGGCTCAGATAGGCGACGGACAATCTGATTGGCTCAGATAGGCGACGGACAATCTGATTGGCTCAGATAGGCGACGGACAATCTGATTGGCTCAGATAGGCGACGGACCAATCTGATTGGCTCAGATAGGCGACGGACAATCTGATTGGCTCAGATAGGCGACGGACAATCTGATTGGCTCAGAGGCGACGGACATCTGATTGGCTCAGATAGGCGACGGACAATCTGATTGGCTCAGATAGGCGACGGACAATCTGATTGGCTCAGATAGGCGACGGACAATCTGATTGGCTCAGATAGGCGACGGACAATCTGATTGGCTCAGATAGGCGACGGACAATCTGATTGGCTCAGATAGGCGACGGACAATCTGATTGGCTCAGATAGGCGACGGACAATCTGATTGGCTCAGATAGGCGACGGACAATCTGATTGGCTCAGATAGGCGACGGACAATCTGATTGGCTCAGATAGGCGACGGACAATCTGATTGGCTCAGATAGGCGACGGACAATCTGATTGGCTCAGATAGGCGACGGACAATCTGATTGGCTCAGATAGGCGACGGACAATCTGATTGGCTCAGATAGGCGACGGACAATCTGATTGGCTCAGATAGGCGACGGACAATCTGATTGGCTCAGATAGGCGACGGACAATCTGATTGGCTCAGATAGGCGACGGACAATCTGATTGGCTCAGATAGGCGACGGACAATCTTCTGATTGGCTCAGATAGGCGACGGACAATCTGATTGGCTCAGATAGGCGACGGACAATCTGATTGGCTCAGATAGGCGACGGACAATCTGATTGGCTCAGATAGGCGACGGACAATCTGATTGGCTCAGATAGGCGACGGACAATCTGATTGGCTCAGATAGGCGACGGACAATCTGATTGGCTCAGATAGGCGACGGACAATCTGATTGGCTCAGATAGGCGACGGACAATCTGATTGGCTCAGATAGGCGACGGACAATCTGATTGGCTCAGATAGGCGACGGACAATCTGATTGGCTCAGATAGGCGACGGACAATCTGATTGGCTCAGATAGGCGACGGACAATCTGATTGGCTCAGATAGGCGACGGACAATCTGATTGGCTCAGATAGGCGACGGACAATCTGATTGGCTCAGATAGGCGACGGACAATCTGATTGGCTCAGATAGGCGACGGACAATCTGATTGGCTCAGATAGGCGACGGACAATCTGATTGGCTCAGATAGGCGACGGACAATCTGATTGGCTCAGATAGGCGACGGACAATCTGATTGGCTCAGATAGGCGACGGACAATCTGATTGGCTCAGATAGGCGACGGACAATCTGATTGGCTCAGATAGGCGACGGACAATCTGATTGGCTCAGATAGGCGACGGACAATCTGATTGGCTCAGATAGGCGACGGACAATCTGATTGGCTCAGATAGGCGACGGACAATCTGATTGTCCGTCGCCTATCTGAGCCAATCAGATTGTCCGTCGCCTATCTGAGCCAATCAGATTGTCCGTCGCCTATCTGAGCCAATCAGATTGTCCGTCGCCTATCTGAGCCAATCAGATTGTCCGTCGCCTATCTGAGCCAATCAGATTGTCCGTCGCCTATCTGAGCCAATCAGATTGTCCGTCGCCTATCTGAGCCAATCAGATTGTCCGTCGCCTATCTGAGCCAATCAGATTGTCCGTCGCCTATCTGAGCCAATCAGATTGTCCGTCGCCTATCTGAGCCAATCAGATTGTCCGTCGCCTATCTGAGCCAATCAGATTGTCCGTCGCCTATCTGAGCCAATCAGATTGTCCGTCGCCTATCTGAGCCAATCAGATTGTCCGTCGCCTATCTGAGCCAATCAGATTGTCCGTCGCCTATCTGAGCCAATCAGATTGTCCGTCGCCTATCTGAGCCAATCAGATTGTCCGTCGCCTATCTGAGCCAATCAGATTGTCCGTCGCCTATCTGAGCCAATCAGATTGTCCGTCGCCTATCTGAGCCAATCAGATTGTCCGTCGCCTATCTGAGCCAATCAGATTGTCCGTCGCCTATCTGAGCCAATCAGATTGTCCGTCGCCTATCTGAGCCAATCAGATTGTCCGTCGCCTATCTGAGCCAATCAGATTGTCCGTCGCCTATCTGAGCCAATCAGATTGTCCGTCGCCTATCTGAGCCAATCAGATTGTCCGTCGCCTATCTGAGCCAATCAGATTGTCCGTCGCCTATCTGAGCCAATCAGATTGTCCGTCGCCTATCTGAGCCAATCAGATTGTCCGTCGCCTATCTGAGCCAATCAGATTGTCCGTCGCCTATCTGAGCCAATCAGATTGTCCGTCGCCTCGCCTATCTGAGCCAATCAGATTGTCCGTCGCCTATCTGAGCCAATCAGATTGTCCGTCGCCTATCTGAGCCAATCAGATTGTCCGTCGCCTATCTGAGCCAATCAGATTGTCCGTCGCCTATCTGAGCCAATCAGATTGTCCGTCGCCTATCTGAGCCAATCAGATTGTCCGTCGCCTATCTGAGCCAATCAGATTGTCCGTCGCCTATCTGAGCCAATCAGATTGTCCGTCGCCTATCTGAGCCAATCAGATTGTCCGTCGCCTATCTGAGCCAATCAGATTGTCCGTCGCCTATCTGAGCCAATCAGATTGTCCGTCGCCTATCTGAGCCAATCAGATTGTCCGTCGCCTATCTGAGCCAATCAGATTGTCCGTCGCCTATCTGAGCCAATCAGATTGTCCGTCGCCTATCTGAGCCAATCAGATTGTCCGTCGCCTATCTGAGCCAATCAGATTGTCCGTCGCCTATCTGAGCCAATCAGATTGTCCGTCGCCTATCTGAGCCAATCAGATTGTCCGTCGCCTATCTGAGCCAATCAGATTGTCCGTCGCCTATCTGAGCCAATCAGATTGTCCGTCGCCTATCTGAGCCAATCAGATTGTCCGTCGCCTATCTGAGCCAATCAGATTGTCCGTCGCCTATCTGAGCCAATCAGATTGTCCGTCGCCTATCTGAGCCAATCAGATTGTCCGTCGCCTATCTGAGCCAATCAGATTGTCCGTCGCCTATCTGAGCCAATCAGATTGTCCGTCGCCTATCTGAGCCAATCAGATTGTCCGTCGCCTATCTGAGCCAATCAGATTGTCCGTCGCCTATCTGAGCCAATCAGATTGTCCGTCGCCTATCTGAGCCAATCAGATTGTCCGTCGCCTATCTGAGCCAATCAGATTGTCCGTCGCCTATCTGAGCCAATCAGATTGTCCGTCGCCTATCTGAGCCAATCAGATTGTCCGTCGCCTATCTGAGCCAATCAGATTGTCCGTCGCCTATCTGAGCCAATCAGATTGTCCGTCGCCTATCTGAGCCAATCAGATTGTCCGTCGCCTATCTGAGCCAATCAGATTGTCCGTCGCCTATCTGAGCCAATCAGATTGTCCGTCGCCTATCTGAGCCAATCAGATTGTCCGTCGCCTATCTGAGCCAATCAGATTGTCCGTCGCCTATCTGAGCCAATCAGATTGTCCGTCGCCTATCTGAGCCAATCAGATTGTCCGTCGCCTATCTGAGCCAATCAGATTGTCCGTCGCCTATCTGAGCCAATCAGATTGTCCGTCGCCTATCTGAGCCAATCAGATTGTCCGTCGCCTATCTGAGCCAATCAGATTGTCCGTCGCCTATCTGAGCCAATCAGATTGTCCGTCGCCTATCTGAGCCAATCAGATTGTCCGTCGCCTATCTGAGCCAATCAGATTGTCCGTCGCCTATCTGAGCCAATCAGATTGTCCCGTCGCCTATCTGAGCCAATCAGATTGTCCGTCGCCTATCTGAGCCAATCAGATTGTCCGTCGCCTATCTGAGCCAATCAGATTGTCCGTCGCCTATCTGAGCCAATCAGATTGTCCGTCGCCTATCTGAGCCAATCAGATTGTCCGTCGCCTATCTGAGCCAATCAGATTGTCCGTCGCCTATCTGAGCCAATCAGATTGTCCGTCGCCTATCTGAGCCAATCAGATTGTCCGTCGCCTATCTGAGCCAATCAGATTGTCCGTCGCCTATCTGAGCAATCAGATTGTCCGTCGCCTATCTGAGCCAATCAGATTGTCCGTCGCCTATCTGAGCCAATCAGATTGTCCGTCGCCTATCTGAGCCAATCAGATTGTCCGTCGCCTATCTGAGCCAATCAGATTGTCCGTCGCCTATCTGAGCCAATCAGATTGTCCGTCGCCTATCTGAGCCAATCAGATTGTCCGTCGCCTATCTGAGCCAATCAGATTGTCCGTCGCCTATCTGAGCCAATCAGATTGTCCGTCGCCTATCTGAGCCAATCAGATTGTCCGTCGCCTATCTGAGCCAATCAGATTGTCCCGGTCGCCTATCTGAGCCAATCAGATTGTCCGTCGCCTATCTGAGCCAATCAGATTGTCCGTCGCCTATCTGAGCCAATCAGATTGTCCGTCGCCTATCTGAGCCAATCAGATTGTCCGTCCGCCTATCTGAGCCAATCAGATTGTCCGTCGCCTATCTGAGCCAATCAGATTGTCCGTCGCCTATCTGAGCCAATCAGATTGTCCGTCGCCTATCTGAGCCAATCAGATTGTCCGTCGCCTATCTGAGCCAATCAGATTGTCCGTCGCCTATCTGAGCCAATCAGATTGTCCGTCGCCTATCTGAGCCAATCAGATTGTCCGTCGCCTATCTGAGCCAATCAGATTGTCCGTCGCCTATCTGAGCCAATCAGATTGTCCGTCGCCTATCTGAGCCAATCAGATTGTCCGTCGCCTATCTGAGCCAATCAGATTGTCCGTCGCCTATCTGAGCCAATCAGATTGTCCGTCGCCTATCTGAGCCAATCAGATTGTCCGTCGCCTATCTGAGCCAATCAGATTGTCCGTCGCCTATCTGAGCCAATCAGATTGTCCGTCGCCTATCTGAGCCAATCAGATTGTCCGTCGCCTATCTGAGCCAATCAGATTGTCCGTCGCCTATCTGAGCCAATCAGATTGTCCGTCGCCTATCTGAGCCAATCAGATTGTCCGTCGCCTATCTGAGCCAATCAGATTGTCCGTCGCCTATCTGAGCCAATCAGATTGTCCGTCGCCTATCTGAGCCAATCAGATTGTCCGTCGCCTATCTGAGCCAATCAGATTGTCCGTCGCCTATCTGAGCCAATCAGATTGTCCGTCGCCTATCTGAGCCAATCAGATTGTCCGTCGCCTATCTGAGCCAATCAGATTGTCCGTGCCTATCTGAGCCAATCAGATTGTCCGTCGCCTATCTGAGCCAATCAGATTGTCCGTCGCCTATCTGAGCCAATCAGATTGTCCGTCGCCTATCTGAGCCAATCAGATTGTCCGTCGCCTATCTGAGCCAATCAGATGTCCGTCGCCTATCTGAGCCAATCAGATTGTCCGTCGCCTATCTGAGCCAATCAGATTGTCCGTCGCCTATCTGAGCCAATCAGATTGTCCGTCGCCTATCTGAGCCAATCAGATTGTCCGTCGCCTATCTGAGCCAATCAGATTGTCCGTCGCCTATCTGAGCCAATCAGATTGTCCGTCGCCTATCTGAGCCAATCAGATTGTCCGTCGCCTATCTGAGCCAATCAGATTGTCCGTCGCCTATCTGAGCCAATCAGATTGTCCGTCGCCTATCTGAGCCCATCAGATTGTCCGTCGCCTATCTGAGCCAATCAGATTGTCCGTCGCCTATCTGAGCCAATCAGATTGTCCGTCGCCTATCTGAGCCAATCAGATTGTCCGTCGCCTATCTGAGCCAATCAGATTGTCCGTCGCCTATCTGAGCCAATCAGATTGTCCGTCGCCTATCTGAGCCAATCAGATTGTCCGTCGCTATCTGAGCCAATCAGATTGTCCGTCGCCTATCTGAGCCAATCATCAATCAGATTGTTTTTCTTACACAAAAAATTATTCCGTTTCAAAACACTTTTGTGCAAGAAATGCTCCCATGAGCCTGTGTTTAGTGCCTACAGAGGTCTTCTTTTTGCCACTGGTACAGGAGAGTACGGGTCCCACCTTGCCACAGCAGGCACCTCCACGCCATCGACGGGCCGCGGAAATCTCGATGGAGCGCACGTTGCCGTAGCATCGCAACACTCCTCCCGGATGTCCTCCAGGATCTCCTCGTAGTCCTCGTCGTCCACCAGCTCCTCGGGCATGACCATGTTGAGGAGGCACAGCACCTCCGTGGGCATGCCGGAGCTCTGCAGCCGCTGCAGCCCTGGAACCTGCAGCGTCACCGGCGTCTCGATGATGGCCGTCTGTCCCGGGGGGCGACAAGAGTGTCAGATACCCCCTGATCGTCCAATCGTCTCGAGTAACAGCGAGAAATTTACATGGACCCAAATAAACCCAAGATATAGGGGCATTAAGCTTCCTGGGAGGCACCCAGGAACCAAGTTGGGTTTAGGACATCAGAAAGGCGGCAGCCGAGGGCAAATACTCACAGCGTTGGCATTCTTAGCCCCCACGCTTGCCCGCTGGACGATGAGCTTCTTGTCTCCGAGCTGCATGCCATTGAGTCCAGCCACGGCCTGCGGGATGCATCCCACACAAGCGTCAGCAAATTCCATCCGGAAGCCCCGAGTCACCCCAGACCTTCCAGCTGCTGCCCCACCTCACGCACCTGGTCAGTGGCACTGATGTCCACGTATTCACAGAAAGCATAACCCTTAGACAGTGACGTGGCACTGTCCTTCACAAGGTTGAAGGCCTTAAGAGGTCCGAACGACGTCAAGAGTTCCTTCACCTGGGCAAGAGGAGGAGACGCGGGGGGGCGATTAGCCCGACAGTCCAGGCACGGCGCCTCGCTAGAAATGCTAATCTTAACTGTGGGAGAAGCAGCATGTTAAACTTTGCAAAACGACATGAGGAAACAGTGAAGACATCAGGAAAATGGCTTTATGACAAGTGGCTCGACATTACGGTGCAACACTAGAGCTCAAAGCCCCCTGTGCCCTTTCTGCATGACTTACTTACTGGGAGCGTACAAAAGTAACTATTTTGATTCTTGTCAATGAATGATAACACAGATTCCCCCCCCCCATCCTACAGCATATACAACACAACTGAATTCCTAATCAAGTTCTCTGATAATTCCAACTACGAATTTTGAAATATGGACCGAGTTGCATCTGATTTTAAGGGCCACAATAATTAAGCTAGATGGTATATAAAAAAAAAAACTAAATAAAAACAGCTAATTATATGTTAAGTGTTCCATGTATACAATGTGGAGGGGGGGGGGCGACTCGGCAGAACACAAACCCAGCCGAATCACTGACTTCCTGTTCTTAAAACCAAGAACCACATTGGTGCAGTTAATTAGAGGGACAAAGCCTACAGGAGATAAACTCACAGGTAAAGCTAAGAGCCGCCACAGGGTCCTGCTAAAGGGGCCACGGCTTGAAGCCAAACAGGACGAAATAGCTCTGCTAACATCATTCCTCACTTATTCTACAGGAATCTACTGTAAAGCCGCATTAACCACTGACTTCAGAAAGGAGTCACCTGGGACACTGGCAGCCACAAGAGGGCGCTACCTCCTACCTTCTCTTAGGGGCAAAAAAAAAAAAAAAAATCAAATTTATACCCAGTGATCAGCATAATAAGTCTCTCCCCAGCCTTCAACCCCCAAAAAAAGGACCCCATATGCTTAAGAGCACTCCAGGACAGAGCCCCCCCACAGGGGCAGGCCGTCGACAGGGAGGATATCCGTGCGAGGGACGAATGTCTTACTTGCCTTGTGTTACATGTTGGCATGGCAGCAGTAGGTCAGTACTACTGAACAAATTATGAGCGAAGACTTAACGATCTTACAGGCCCCTAGCTGGGGACAAAGTGGGGAACAAAAATGAAAGAGCTGTAAGTATCAAAGCGGTAGCAGGGACTGCAAAAAAAATGTAAACACCAGGATACAAGCAGCGGTTTCCATTTCACCTGTCTATGGCACATTTACTGGCTTTGACGTGAAATACATTAACAGTTCTGCTGGATTCAAACTCTCTCCCCCCAGTGCTGCTTTGGTACAGCCTTCCTCTTGACTTGGATTACATGTGACTCACACTGGTAAGAAAGATACGATGACAATCCGAAAGGAGGAAAAAAATCAAAGAAAAACAAACTGACTGCACTTCTCACTTACCTTTCACTGAAACCGCGATCACTATCTTGTGGGCTGAGTCTTGCATTTTTAACAGTTTAGGCTAAAGTGAGTGGGACACCGGAGCTCAAAATGTTACAATGCAGGGGAGGACGCAAAACGTTTTGCGATTAACTTTGCAAAATAAATAGGTAAACTATTAAATGCCTGTATGGATTATGTCTATAATGGGCCGATTTCAGTGGGGTGGCGATATAGGAAGAAAAAAAAAAAATCATAAAAGATGCTAATGAGAAGTAGAAAATGTCTAAAATGTGACCCTTTCAACACTTTCAGAGTAAGACGACCTCATCTGTGCATGTTGTTATGGTAATATTATCCATCACTGACGTCATAACAGAATAGGGCATGGGGCACGATGTGAAAACTCCAGTGAAGCTGATAATCGTTCACCGGGAAAAAGGTCCGAAGTATTTTCTGCCTTTCGAGCGACACAGCAATGTAGGGAACGATTCTTCCGCAGCTCCCCATCGCTGTTAACGGGATGTGAAGTCATCGTTCTCAGTGTGCGGACATGGACGTGAGACACGGCACGTCTGCGAATACTGAAGCGTTTGGGGACTTGGTCGATCTCCCCCACATTTCAAGCACAGTCTATGGTAGTGTTTCCCAGCCCAGTCCTCGGGGGTACCCCCCCGGTCAGTCCACGTTTTTGCTTCCTCTCAGCACACCTGTACCAGGTATTCGGTGTTCCTGATTGGCTGGGAGCTAGGAGGAGCGAAAATGTGGACAGTCGGCGGTTCCCCGAGGACTGGGATTGGGCAAACACAGGTGTACGGCAATGTGGAGGTATTCGTCAGTTAGGTGACGCGCAGATGACTCGATTTAAATTTTCATGCAGCAAAACGACGCGGCTGATTCATCCGACTAACACTCAGCAATTAACCCGATATACAAATATTCCAGGGTACCCAGCAACAGGCAGCACAGGGACTGGCTACGTGACTGGTTTGGCAAGCCGCCAGCTGTAAGGCACGTTTCCCAAAGCCTTTGTTGCTAATAAGGTTATTTGCTAACAACATTAGATAACACTGAATGGTTCCAACTATGCAAGTCGATAACATGAGGTTTTGGGGAAACGTACCTTTTACATTAGCGGGGTCTCAATATCTTCATAATTTACAGCTGGATTAACAATGAGCGTAATGTAACTGTCAACTCATTACCTACATGTCTAATAAATGTTTAATAAATTCCCATGAAATATCTTTAAAAAAAAAAAAAAAAAAACCTCAAATGTGCGGCTATTTCAGCAGCTAGCTTTAAACATGATGCTGACATTTGACCCCCCAGTATCTTGTAATGAATTTTAAGCGGTGAGGTAACTTTGACAGGCTTTCTTTTCCTACTAATCAGTTACACAGAGACGAGTGTTTATTTTATGTATGTATGTGCGTGCGCGTGCGTGCGTGCGTGCGTGTGCGTGTGTGTGCATGCCTGCTTGAGTTTGAGTTCCACGTGCAGCAGTGGGACAGAAACACAGGAGGGTTGTGGGTCGGCTCCCCGGCGACAGAGACTGAGGGCGGGGTACCTGATCGTCACTGAGATAGTTGGGCAGGCCTCCGACAAAGAGCTTGTGTGGCGAGTCTGGAACCACGGTGGAGACGACCCCTGCAGACAGAGCGGCACGGCGCCCAAAGCCGGCCGATCACAGCAAACCGTCAACATGCCGGATAATGACCACGAGCAAACGGCGCGAGTGAAATAAGCCAACTTCAAATCAGTATGACGTCGTTATCTCCTATATAATATCAGATAAATGTAACTCCAGCAAAAAAATACCTAAATACTGGGGCAGTTTGACGACTGTTTTTTGTCTCTCCCATCTTGCTCTCCATGGGAGATGCTGACACATGCAGCACCAGTCAAAAGTATGGACACACCTGCTCTTAATGCATTTGTCTCTATTTTAGCTGTTATTCACCTTATAGTAAAAGGCCTTTGGGCATGGAAGTTATGCATATGAAGTACTGCAAAGACAAAATTTTTGTCTCTTCAAAATAGGAGCCATTGGCTTCGATGACAGCATTGCGGACTCAACCAGCTAACATATGTACCCACCTGGACCGTTTCTCCAACAGTCCTCGAGTTTCCACAAGTTCTGTGCGCAAGCTGGCTACCTTACTCTTACTCTCATCCAACTGATCCCAAACCAGCTCTATAGAGTTTAGGTTGGGGGGCTGTGGGGACCATCTCTTTCCTAGTTCACAAGGTAATAAGCTACTTGCATAACCTTCAAGGTGGGCTTTGGGTCATTATCTTGCTGAAAAACAAGTCATTTTCAGTAGGTGTGTCCAGAATTTTTAACTAGAATAGGAGCCAGCAACCCTAGAACAATTTGGGGGTTAGGGTCCTTGCTCAAGGGCCCAGTGGTGAAATCACTCTGCCAACCCTGCCAACCAGCAACCTTCTTTTCATGGGCAAACATCACAGAGCCACACAACACCCCTATGTTAACAGTAAGAAGTGAGTGACTGAGCTGTGTGTGTGTGTGTGTGTGGCTCAGCTGGTTAGGATGCCAGCGTTATCATCAGAAGATCACTGGTTCACATCACTGGTGATCACACCACTGGGCCGGCGAGTTTGCTCTAGGGACAGGCTGACCCTGATTTCTCAAAAAAAAAAAAAAAAAAAAACATTCTTCACTTTGGATAAAACTGTCTGCTAAATATTTACAACATTAAGTAAATAAAAGTGAAAGTCTCCCTCTTTATATGACAAGACATCCGCAGCTTGCGAAGGACAGTCAGTCCGTAACGAGTACAAAAAACTGGCCTTGCCGATCGGCTCTTCAAAGGTAAATAAAGATTAAGGTTATGACGGCGACAAGCAAAACGGACCTGGTACGTGGAAGGCGGGCTGCTCTGAGATGCCAGGCAGGGGGCGATAGTCGTGGGGCCGCCTGATTTTTAACGACTGACCCTGGAAAATGATGCCGTCGAAGGCCATTGCCTGCGTGGTCTCATCCACGGACCGAAACTAGGGCAGAACGAAGAACGTCGTTAATCAGGGAAGGCTGCGGTCTCCGCCTGGACACAGCAGCCATTAGGCAGGAAAGACTCTTACTTCAAGGAAGGCAAAGTTCTTGTCCTGGTTTATCTGAACAGCGAGGACGGGATTGGTGGGACCTTGACATAAGCCAGCCAATCGCATCTGGGTATTGAAGAAATCCGCCATGGCCTCCTAAAAAGACAGGCAGACACACTGAATGAAGACAGGCAGACGTCTGAAGACATCAAAACAGGCAAACGAGAAAAAAAATGACTGACAAGTCTAGTACATTTATCTATTTATTTTGCGGACACTTTCATCCAAAGCAACATACATTTCATTGAAGAAGCAGGACCAGACAGTTCCTAGAGCAAATAGTGCTTAAGGGCTGCGCTCGGGGGCCCAATGGTGAAATCACTCTGCTGCCCAAGGGATTTGAACCAACAACCTTCTTGTGACCGGCTCAGTGTCCTAACTCACTGAGCTACACATGACACCAGTATGCATGACAGAAGGCAACGCGGGACTTTGCCTGGACTCACCTCCGTCAGGCCGAAGGGGATGTTGCCGACATAAAGCCGCCTGGCCTGCCGGGTCATCTGGCTGCCGACCATCGGCACCTGGGTGGGCGTCACTGCCACGCCGCTGGTGGTGGATGTTGCCAGTAAAGCTATCGTGGGGATCTGCCCTGCAGCTGTGGGGAGGAGAAAGGGCTTCAAGACCCCAACCAGGGACGGCCAGAACATCCGGATCGTCGCCTTCATTTGCTTCTAACCCCTAGGTTTAAGCTCTCTTCACACTGTCTGAAATCATCCCAAGTGTTATTCCCTCTTTGACCAGCAGGGGGGAGGAGGGCACTCCAGAATAAATGCTTTCATTGCAACCAATATACCATAACCTTGCAATACTGAACTAGCACACATGGAAGCGTCGCATCCAAACCTTGCATTGCCTTGTACTGCATGGGGGTGATGTGCTCGAATCCCGGAGGGGGAACATCCCAGTACTTGTATGTCCTTTTCTTACGGCTTCTCCGAGGAGAGTAGCTGCCCAAACACAAAACAGAAGGTTGTTTTCCCCAAACAATACAGTGTAAACACTCAGAATCTGGCAAAAACAAACAGATGGCAGAATGTTTACATTTAACTTTGGATCGCAGGCAGTTTAAGGTCATGAGGGTGTGACCATGCGCCACTTTTTAGGCTGGCTTTGAGGTCCCATCGCTATGGCGGGGGCTACTTATAAACGCCAGTTAAAATTTAATATGGGTACAGTCCCCCTTCCCACCACGAAGAAACCAATTGGTTGATTGTGAAAGAAACTTGTTAAGAGGCCTCAAACCATGCTAGATATCAGCTTCAGTGCCTGTAACCGGGACCGTGAGGGGGGGTACCTGTGCTTCTTGTGCTCGCGTGAGCTGCTCCGTCGGTCACGACCCTTGCGGTCGCGGCTGCTGCTGCGCTTCTCGTGACTCCGCCCCCTGGAGTCCTTGCTCCAGCGGCGGTGCTTCTCGCCACGGCTCAGAGACCGGCTGCGGCTACGCTTCTTGTGTCGCTCCTTCTCCCGCTCTGGGGGACGACACCGTGGTACCAGTGAGACGGTGGGCGGAGCGACATGACTGCCCCCCTACCATCCATTTCGATAAATCCAAGATGTGTAACTCAGAGGGATTATGAATGTGTGTCCGGATGGTTGTGGGTTTGAAGCCCATGAGTCACAGAGTAATCATATTACCAACTTCCCTGGGGTGCTGGATGCTGACTGACCCAGCGCTATGCCTTAAAAGTCACTTACGGAGACCAAGATGTGGTACGGGGTCTAACTCCCCAGTTTCCTCACCAGAATGAAGCACCTCCATTCAATTCACATATTCAATCACACCCTCCTGAAACAAACACACCCATCTCTCAATGGCTAATAATTTCAAGGGCACAAGGACATCCCCTTGAATGTCAGTCTGTTGTGAAACAATAAAAACATAACCAGACTAATTAATGATATAGGAGCACAGTGGTGAGTACAGTTGCCTCACGCCTCCGAGTCTGGAGGCCTGAATTTTGCCTCTGCTCTCTGTATGGGGAATTTGCCTGGAATAGGCTCCAGGGGAGCCTGACTAAGATAACTGGTTGGACGATGGATGGGTAATTAATATCGTTTCAATCTGACAGACAGCACTTTATTAAACTAGCAATAAAATATCACCTTTCTATCCCAGCAGGTCCTTCATATAGAAGCTTAAATAAATCCCTGAAGGTGCAGTTTTCAGTGAAGCATTTAAACGCAGGTGCTGCTCGAGGAATCAGCTTCATGCATCAGTTATAACAGCGTTACGGTAATGCACCGCTGCAAAAGTACAGACACGGAGCGGCCAATGCATCTTACGTAAATCGGTAATAACCAATTACCGCAATCGCAGGCATAGTCAGAGCGCAGATATGAATGACTGGAACTGCTAGTTTATCAAACACGGCGGCACTTAGTGCTCGTCTAGCCGAATCAGGTCGTTTCGAATGACATTTTAGTGATTTAGTGATAAGGAGCTGATATGACAAGATTGCCATTTGATAGGTACATAAATCAATCCTACTTTCGACTCCGTTGTAACGCATGTTGTATATTTCAGTTGCGTTAGTATGGCTTAAGTTTATTCAGTTTACTGGATTCTCTGCACTTTAATGAAGTTATATGTGTATTGTTATATAACTGTACATCATTGTTAGTTACTGCTATCCGCTGTAAAGGTAGATACAGGTGCAAGACTTTGCAATAACGACCTAAAAGCAGTTGTTATGATTCCAGGGAACGCGGCTGATTTTTAGAGTCTATACATCATGAAGAAACGGCGATCGTGTGAGAAAGACTTATTCTGTACGGATGACAGGGCCAGCATTTCGGACCCAAGGGAAAGGCTATTGTGCATCGGAAAGAGACAAAATCATATCATTATATAGAAAACTCGTCGTAGTATTTAAAAACCAAGTAACTAACACTGTTATTAAGTGCGGACTTTAAATCAAGTGGTCGCGGTCGTTTTTATTTGCATAAAACTTTAAACGTGATCTTGAAAATATAACGCTTGCAACAAACATCCATGCATAGTGTGTTACTGCGAATGAAAATACGCGGGTCGCAATTTATGATCCAAGTGTATAATGGTAAATAATTAAATAAATAAAACCGCAGGCTTTCACATCGAGTGCACCCCAATAACGTTTCATTGAAATGTCCATGTTATGTACGCCGGGCACTGATGGATGCAGGCCTAGCGATCTCTATAACAATGCCAAGCAAAGAATGTCACTGATTTACCAAAGCGGTCAGTTTTCGGGGATCCTGCGGCAGCTGGGAGAAGAAGAATCGGGCAGGTTTCAGAATCGGCGAGCGCTCGGATAAAAGGCACCGATTTCCCAGCCGCGCTTTTCTTTTCGGAACCAGCAGAAGTGCCCTCCGCACCATCCTCGGCGCTAGGACACGCCGGCCACTTTATTACCCTAAAACAGGGAGCATACACCGATCTTCAAAGCCAAACTTACCTTGCCGATTTTCGCTTAACTGCTTCTCAAACTCATCGAAATCGGACATTTTTCAGTCCGTACTAAAGACGTATTGCAAAATAAGCAGAGGTCCAACAGTAGGCCTTTGAATGGGCTACAGGCTGCATTGGGTTCTGCTGCTTTTTCTTCCGAGTCGCCTGCCCCTCCTCCCCCGAAGTCATCGGCTCTTCCTCGGTTGTATCACACACAGGTTCGGAAACATTCGATGCGCATTACCGTCCCCTCCTGCACTGGAGGGTTAAGGACAACGTGATTATATCGAACCAAAATTGAAATGTGCAAGTTGACTTTCCTAGTTATACGTCTTCATTTTTATTCTGGGTTTAACAACCATGAGTTTATGACGTATTTTACATGATTAGTTGGCGACTGGACCTTATTGTTTATATCTCTTATTAAGGATCCATCCATCCATACATCAATTATCAAAACCACACACTTACAATCCGAGTCTAGTTTCATATGCTGCGCTGCTGAGCGACCCGCAGAATATTATGCATGAGTACAAGTCACAAGCCCCGTTTCCACTAACACGGGGCCGGTTCTAGCTTGGTGCCTTTTGAGACCGAGGCAAAAAGATGCAGACTCTCCCCGTCGGGGAATCGAACCCCGGTCTCCCGCGTGACAGGCGGGGATACTCACCACTATACTAACGAGGAGATGTACGCGCACTACTTTTACATCTTCAAGATAAACAGCGGATGACTACTAACATTTGCGAGTAATCAATGACTGAGCTTCATGTCATGACCATGGTGCTCAAGAGAAGAAAAAATACATAATGTACGTCCACTGATACCAGAACAACCATATAGCTTTATACTAAGACGATGATTAAACGGAAAATTCCTTTACAAAACACTGCCACAAAATCATAGTTTCGCAATATTACATCGTGCAACGGGACACAGTGTAAGTACGTGAAGTCGGTAATTAAATCAAGAAAAAAAAGTGAGAGGAAAAGAATACTTTTCTATTATCATATTTTTCTAACTGGCCAAACTGAGTCATATTTTGATTATACACACTAACAGAAAAACAGTGCAAATCTCCGGTAGTCCGTTTCACTTGCGCTCCGCTATGGGGCAGTAACAAGCAGAGCTTAAGTGTGGAAGGAAAAAAAAAACACAGGACAGCATCAATCCCAACTTCACAAACGCCGGAGATCGAGATGCTGTAAGCATGACAATTAACATCTTTATCCAAGGGAACAGCTGCAAGACACAGATGCCGCGCCTAACAAAGGTAGGATCGATTCCGAAGTTCAGGCATTTACAGACGCGGACTCTTCTGGAGTTGATTTTTTTCGGGAGATACGCATCAACTTCAAAAGTATGAACCGCATTATATCTATATCTGTTATGACGTTGTAGCTATTGATACTGATGCATCACAAAAATAATTTAAATGTTTTTTCATTCTGACATATGTTCGTTCGGACGAGGATTTTATTATATGAGATAAGTTTTAAATGAAAACTTTTTTTAATCTATATGATTAATTCTCGAATCTAAGCCAGACTTCACATAAATCATTCATTCATAAATATAATGGAACATACAACATCCAGGTATCCATGAAATTTATGATCAGGCTATACGTTTGTGATAACAACAAAACAACACAACATGTATATTTACAATATATGGGCCTATTGTTTAATATTGCCTCCAAATTATAGCCAGACAATAACGCAATAGGCCGACATCAAACTATTTTCATGTAAAACAAAAGTGCTGGCAGTTTGCTTGTGCTTACAGACCCCGCCTTGAGCCCATCCAGAAAGATCCCAAAAATAACCGACAAGCAAAGGTTGTAACAATCTGAGCATGTTTAGTTTAATGTAATCAGGAGCCGAATTAATAACGCGAATAAATGATCAAACCGAAAGTCTGTAGTCGGGAATATCCGATAACGTCTTTGACGTGCAGTTAAGATAGTCAGAGGAAAAACCTTGTAGTTTACTTATATATATGCCTAAATATATGAGTGTGTCTCTCCGGTGATTTAATGATGAATATAACGATTACATATCAAATCACACATTAAGCAATTATTATATTACTAGGTTGAACGTTTTCACTATGTCTGTCGTCACCTTGATTTCACGATTTTGACTATTCTTCTTATCCCAGATTGAACAAGTCATTGTGGCGATGCAAGATCCCGACATGGGGATAAAGATGAAGAATCAAAGACTGTTAATCACAGTGATTCCACATGCGATGACAGGTGCACGATACATATTTTACTTTTTAAAAATAATTTTTCGTGCCGCCCGGGTTGTCTTACACCCGGCCGTGCAGTGTCCCGGGGGCCGGGTCCTAATGGTCATTTAAGCCCTTCACAGGAAAGCCCATACATCGGCGGTCTTCGGGAATCCTGTGCATTAAGACTGTCATCGATCTCCTTGCGCTCATATTTATTTATGTAATTTATTTATCGAGTTCAGCGTTTTTGATTTATGACGGCTTAATGCATTTCTCGACTCTAACTAGATGCCTTCCTCGCTATGCCTTCCCAGGAAATGATATCGTGGAGTGGCTAATTCAGAAGTACTCCATCATGGAAGAAGGTAGGGCCGAGAAGTATGTAGGGAAGCGTTACCTGGTGCTCTTATGTGAGGTTAATCGATTGTTTTTTTCCCTTCGTGACGACGATGGCGCCCCTGCTGGCGAAAGACGTCATCAGGTTTTTTTTTTTTTGTAATAAAATAACAGAAATAAACGAGTCTTTTGAATAATAAATACAAATGAAGTAATAGAATTTGTCATCCATACAACAGATTAGCCTAGCTGCATTTATGTGTAAGCATATGCAATTCACGTGTCTGACAGAAGCATGTTCTGTTCCATTGATATTGCTGAGCCTGTGAATTAATAAATGTCAGAATTGAGCTTGTCCATAACATAGACACCCCATTCGCCTGAAGCTTTTGGGATTTTCTTCCCCTGGCGTCAATTTATCTGCTGAATTATTTATCTTTCTGCTGAGAGGCTATTAGTACAAATAATCTGTAGGCCAGTCCCGAGTCGCGCCGCTACGCATGCTGAGCTGTACGGTTTGATAGTCCCGATGCAAACTTCGCTGATAGCCAGAGGCAGTCAGTCATGCCTGGAGAAATATCGCTATCCGTCTCCCTCATTATGCACTTCTGCAAGACGCTGTTGTCCTGAATTCCCGGGCGATGCAGATGAGGTTTTAAATAGCAAGGGAGCAGATTTCCCTGATTTACAGCCCAGATTGGAAAAGAAGTCGGAATGGAAAGGAGGGGACTTTTAGGCAGTAGATGGCAGATGCATTAACAGACTTGAATGGGCAAAAAACCTGTTGCCCCGGTAAGCAGTTACCCCTCCCTGTAAACACTAGGCTTCCCCCTAGCAGCGCTGTTGCTGCGCCGGTCTGAAACCCCCGGGAGCGCCTGACTGCCAATGGCCGCGGAGGCAGCCGGAAAGTGGAAAGTCCCAATTACTCGTAATTAATTATAGTTCCGATGAGGAATGCACCATCCCCGCGGCTTATTCTGTGCACCATGTCAACGTTTTTTCCAGTTACTTGCTATACCGTAAAATAAAATATAATATGCCTACTCAGTTTCTAGTTATCGTGTGTTCTACTGTATTCCACTGACAAAAATTTAGAGAATTACTATGCCTAAATCTGGGCTACGAGTAGTGGATTTGTTTGAGCTTTGAGTAGTTTACGTGGAAATGAGTGACCACTTTGTGTGTTTTCAGAGGCACTTCATGTGGGGAATCTGATCGTGAAGCACGGCTACATTTACCCCCTAAAGGACCCCAGGACGCTCGTCCTGCGGCCCGACGAGACGCCGTATCGCTTCCAGGTAACCTAAAACCACGGTTTCTTCAGATGGAGGGCAGCGCGAGAGGGTGGTGGCCATGTGGGGGGGCACGCATATCGAAACTATTCGTTGGAGAGACTGCGGAATTACCGTGTAGGACAGTATTTCTCAATCTGGTCCGGGCTCCAGAGCTGAGAGGGTGCAAAAACGTAGACTGTCTGGTAGGGAGCTGGGAGGGAGCAAAAACGTGGATCATCTGTGTGTCGCCGAGGACCGGATTGGGAAACACTGATGTATGAGAACCAATGCCAGTTAAAGTAGCAAAATGCCTTCCACCCGCCTTGTCCCTGACATGTTAAATCACAAAGCACCTTTGTCACGCTGCTTCTGAATAGTTTCAAATGACAGCATCTCCTTTTTGCTAGACTCCGTACTTCTGGAGCTCTCAGCAGTGGCCAGCCTCCGAGCTAGATTACGGTGATTACCAATTATTAATCATGTGCTCGCCTATTACATCATTACTTCCCTTTACTAGAATAATAGAAAAACACAGTTTCTTGCCATGTCTTTCTTTTGCTCTTCTAAAGCGATTTATTTGACTAAGAAGAATATCAGAAAGCAAGGGCAGCTGATAGACTATGAAAAGGTAAGAGAAAATTTTTATTTATGTACATTTCAATGCTATTCTTATTCGCTGGTCTGAAGCATTGCTTGATGAGATCATGTGATAGCTGAATGCTCATGGGAGTTTTACTTACACAAAATATTATGAGGGTAGAAGGAAAAATGATTGGTTCAGAGAGATAACCAATTAGATTGTACATGAGGTGGATCCGAGCAACTAGAGGAGGCAGGAGCAACCAATCAGATGTCTTGGTCCTGCCTCCTCTGCAATCTGATTGGTTATCTATCCGAACCAATCATTTTCCTTCTGCCCTCAGAACATTTTTGTGTAAGAAAACCTCCCACCAATTATGCACATAGTAGGATCGCACATAGACATCCACCAACTTGCCGCCATGTTGCGTCAGGGTCAACGCATTTTAGGTTCTCATCAGTAAGAGGGTTTGTGAATCCGACACTGCCAGCTGATATCCTGGGAGGGGTTCGGCCTGTGAGTCATAACGTGAACCCATGCAGCAACGCAGCCAGCCGTGCGACCTGGCAATGTCGCATTTAAACATCGTCTCCGCAGGGACAGCTACAACATGTTGCACAAACGGATCAACCACACCTGGGACTTCGTGGTGATGCAGGCGAAGGAGCAGCTCAGGTAAACCCCACCCCAGCCCGGGAATACTGTCGCATCGAGCTATGAAATCAATTTCATAAATGCACACAAGGGGACAGATGAGAATGGATGAATAAATCTCGTATTAAGAGGATGATGATGTTACCTAAATTAAAAAGTAACATGGTGTGTGGTCATAATTTCCCTCCTATCTGTTAAATCAGACCTCAGCCTAAACACTAGAGTCGGAAATCCATTTCTAAGTGAAAAAGGAAACAGAAAAATGAAAACCCTACCTTGCAGTTCAGTGATTACCGCTATATGCTAATTACCCAGTATGCTTTCTGACTCTCCATCGACTGCTCTGCTCCTACCAGGGCAGCCAAACAGAGGCGCAAGGCGGACCGCATCGTGCTGGAATGTCAGGAACAGGCCTACTGGCTCGTCAACAGACCGCCAGTAAGCACCTCCCCCGAAACCCCTGACTCCCTACATCTGCCCCGGCGAAAACCCAGTATGCTGTGATTAGAGTAAAGCACACACTGGGTAAACCTGAACTCAATGCACCTTGGCAGCTCGAATATCGCCTAAGGCTGGGGGCGATTCTAGGATTTTTTTGAGGTTGTGGGGCAGAGTGGTGGCTCTGGGCCTAGGGATCTGTGCAAGCAAGTGGAAGGTTGTTGGTTCAAATCCTGTGAATGCCCAGAGTGATTCTACTCCGTTGGGCCTTTCAGCAAGGGCCTTAACCTGCAATTGCTTTGTCCTGGGTATGACATTAATCTACATGCAGGCCTGTTAGGAGATCCTTCAACTTACAGGGGAAACTTGGCAGGATTGGCAGGAAGGCATAGGCAGGGTCCCATTCCCCCACAGAGAGCTGGGGGGTTGTGCAGTTCTCTCCCACGACAACGGGTTTGTTCAATGAAGGAAGGCAAAGGAAACATCTGTAAGGACATATGGAACATTTCCGGTATAATTTTCGATCTCCGTCATCTCCAGAGCATTGAGCTCAGCAAAATTCACGGGGGGGGGGGGGGGGGGGGGAGTGTTTTATCTTCGTTAAGTAAGACACACAGAGTGTCTCCATGCATACTTTGTGGGCACTTCAGGCCCTGATAACCCACTACTGCTTCAGTGTGATCATGAAATATTTACCTTAGCTGGAAGAAGCCTATGTTCTGTGGGACGAGAGCTTTCAGAAGACAGACAGGACAGCAGGCTGCGGAATGAGCAACTGCACCCTCGCTGAGTGTAATTTGGAGTTCATGAATAACACAGGAGAGTGGAGAATGAAAGTGTGGGACAGGAGCAGAGTGTGGTGTGTATCTGGCTTAATCCCGGCCGTCACTAGGGCCCATTTCTGCTGGGTGCGCAGCATCTCGAGGGCTAATAAGCATCAGCGTTTATGTGGGCCATTATCCCCATCCGGGGCGGCATCAGGAGGTGGGAATGGCAGCCACGCAGCTGCGGATCACATCCTAAATTCAGCTTATTTTGCAGATGTACCTTTTATTGAGACTAGAGCAGTTGGGGGGTTTAGGGACTTCTCTCAGGGGTCCAGTGGTGATGTCACTCTGCTGACTGTGGGATTTAAACCCGGCAACCTTCCAGTCAAAGGCGGCGACTGCCAACCCGCTCAGCCACACAACCACCCTCATTGATGAAACCCACCGTTTTGACGCCAATTAGACGGAAACAGATGAGCCAAAAACCACGCAGCGTAGGGCCCCCCAGTCAGGTGCTGCTCGTGTTTAAAAGGCAGGGACGCTCTGCACTCTGGTACGGGCCAGGTGGACGGGGGAAGCTGGGGGGGGGGGGGGGATTAAAACCAGCAAATGACAAAATGGCCGCTTCCTGCCTCCTTTCTCTTTGCCCGAGAAACACGAGACGCATCGCTAAGACTGGTGATGCTTGGATCTGGGAGAGAGGAGTGCGAAGGGACTGGGAGACGGCCTGAAGCTAAAATGCAGACATGCTGTGTTTGCGTCTCCCCCCCCCACCAACCCCCCCACTTGTTGGGCCTTTTAAAACGAGCTGGAAGAGGATCCCACCTCCGGAATACCGGATCCATTATCTGACCTCTATTCCTGCGGCTCAGGCTTAATGCTGCATGTTAGCGGAGAGATAATGGATGTAATTGCAATAGCAGCGTAATAATTTGCCAAATAGTCTCTCTGCTGTTAAGTCCTGAGCTGATCTGAAGCACTTTAATTGGGATTTAAGGAAACCATGTAAATCAGATTGCATTCAGTATCCGACATTTGGTTAGTTTATTCTGTAAAGCAGGGTACCCCAGTCCTGATCATGGATACTGTGTCACCGACCTGGCCCTCCAGGACGAATGGTCCTTTTGGAAAGCTGTCACACTGTCCCCTACTGGGCAGTGTCGCCATGGGCTGTACCAGTGGCATCATGGGAAATGTGACCAGTAGTGCTAAGGGGTATTAATGCAGCGTTAGACCGCGTCAGTCTGCTTGAGAGAAACGAGCTCACTCTTCATCTGAAGTTCAGCTAAGGATTTCTCACCCTCTGATTTTCCTGCAGCCGGGAACATTCAGCGTTCAAGAACAAGGCCCTGAGCGAAGGAACCGGCACAACTCCCGAGTCCAGCTGGTCTGAGCTTTTTATTAAGCATATACATTTTTTCCGTAATGCCAGTACCTGCTGTTTATCGCCTCTGTCAGTCACAGGACCGGATCCGGGCAAACAAGAGATAAGATCAAAGTCATGAAGAAAAAATATGTATATTAATATCTAATATATATGGCAGCTATAGGCAGAATAGGCTGTGCCTTGGGCCCCCAAATTACCCAAGGAAGTGAAGTGATAATCAGTGTTTTTGGTGGGAGGGCATCCGAGGGAAGCTCGTGTGTGAGTGTGACAGCACTTCGTTGTGCTCATCTTTCTGTCTCACTTCTTCCTCACTTCCTGCTCTCGTTTTTCCATGCTAACGTAAGTACGTCAGCAGTCCCACAATACATACTCGTAATAGTGCTATATTATTCATGGTTTCTAGACTGGATGTCTGCTTAGTAAAGCCAGGAGCTGAGTGTGAGCAGAATTCCTACTGTCTGATTCCTTGCATGTGATTCGCTCTGTGGGAGTTTTACCCTCACAAAAATGTTCTGAGGGCAGAAGGAAAAATGATTGGTTCAGAGAGATAACCAATTAGATTGTAGAGGAGGTGGGTCTAAGGAACTAGAGGAGCAGGAACAAGACATCTGATTGGTTGACCCCCCCCCTCCTCTAGTGCCTGTACCACCACTTCTACAGTCTGATTGGTTATCTCTCTGAACCAATGAACCTTGTGCCCTCGAACATTTTGCGCAAGTAAAACTCCCATAAACATGTGCTTATATCATGTTTAGAGACGGTTTTGTTTCTTCCTTCTTTACAGAACAGAACGCGGACTACTACAAAAGAGAGGTAAGCCTGACAGAATTAGAGTGAACCTATTTCAGCTGATGGGATGGGTTGCCAAGAACAACCAAAGAGGGTGATTAAGTGGGCTCTTAAGAATGCTGTCATAAGAAAATTGCTTCGGAAGGATCTACATCTGTGTTGTCGGTTTTCTTTTGTTGGCTCTCAGATATTGACAAATTCTGTTTAAAGGTACAACAGCATGGCTCTTATCAGGCTTGGATGTGTACCATGCTGTGCTTTTTTCTGACTCTTATATTCCCCGTGTGATTTTTCATGGCTCCCGACACCAGATTGAACACATCAGGAAATCCCTGGGCCTCGAGGGTCAAGTCCTCCATCTGCCTGGAAAGGTTGGATAACAGCCTCCCCCACCTACCCCCCCCCAACACCTGTGATTCAGCCTCAGTCCAGCATAGCTGGGGGACCACTGGTTCGACACCAGTCCACATTAGTCCCTAACTGGGGGATATCTCTGGGTATTCTGTATACTGGGGTATTCTGTATACTGTGCCTCTGATTGGTGGGGGGGGGGGATCTATTTCATGTTAATTCTGACAAAAATGCTGGGGACTGCTCTTTGTGAAAATCTAACCTCGTTATTTCGTTCTTTCGTCCATCTGCCCATCCATCTTTCACCATAAATCTCAGAGTCACACATATCCTGGATTAATGATGCCTAACTAATATTGAAACCGGTTGACTATTAAACTGAATTGAACTGTATTTAACTGCAAATAATTACTTAATATTGATCAGAAGGTCGCCGGTTCAAGCCTGGCTTCAGCACACTTGTGGGTCCTTGAACAAGGCCCTTAACCCCCAGGTTCCTGGGAGCCTCTACGGGCAGCTGCCCTTTGCTACCAAGCTTTCTCTCACCTATGGAGAGCAAGATGGAGGAGATGAAAAGAGAATTTCCTTATAGGGTTCAATGACGTATAATCATTTCGTCACCATTTCGAGCTCCAGTTTGCTGGAATATGCCAGCATTGAACCTGAATATTTGATGACTTGCAAGGATTATAGAAAGTAGGACTAAAACTGGGAATGGCTGGTCTTCTGTGTTCAGCTTCCTTAAGTTCAGCGAGCAGTACCTGAACCATGACCCCATGATGCAAGGCTGCCCCCCCAGCAACCCCTGGATAACAGATGACACGGCACTCTGGACGCTGAATGCCGACATGTGAGTGTGCGTTACCGCGCCCCATCCTGCCTCTTCAGGGCCACACCCCCAGAGGTGACTGTCGTCTCTTCACTTCCACGCCTCCTGGTGCAGGGTGGAGACACCCACCAAGCTGCGGGTGGAACGATGGGGGTTCGGCTTCACGGAGCTCCTTAGGGACCCTCTGGGACGGTGCAAGTTCAGGGAGTACCTGGAGAAGGAGTTCAGTGGTGAGCAGCATGTAGACCCCCCCGCCCAAGTAGATCAGCTTCATGGAGGCATCGTCAGCAAGTAAGAATCATATTCATTATTTGATCACTGCGGGCCTATTTGGGCAGTGTGTGACTCAGCAGATTGGGATTCATTGCAGGAGGTCATCAGCTCAAATCCCAGAGTCAGCTGAGTGACCTCACTATTGGGCCGTCGATCAGTTACTCCAGGGACTGACTGACCCTGCCCTCTCAAAAAAAAAAAAAAATAGGATCTAGCATCTGCTAAATTAATAATCATGATCCCTCTATGAAAGGCAATTCTCCTCCATATTGGCATCGTGATGAGCGCCTCCTGCAGGTAGCTGATGCATGCGCTGTTTCATTCACAGTGGAGAACCTCTGTTTCTGGGAGGCCTGTGAGGACATCCGGCACGGCGAGAGCGCTACGATCCCGCAGAAGGTGGAAGAGGTCTACAAGTGAGTGCGACCTTGTGGCCCAGTGGGACAGTTTGCATCCCAGTTGAATTTAGAGCAGGCCCTGATGTGGCACTTGCTTACTCCCAGTGGGACTGCAAAGCTCAGGCTCATCACTTCCTTCCCCCCAGGCAGTTCCTGGCCCCGGGAGCCAGCAAGTGGGTAAACGTGGACAGCAAGACCATGGAGAAGACCCTGCAGGGCATGAAAAGCCCACATCGTTTTGTCCTGGATGACGCCCAGATGCACATCTATTTCCTGATGAAGAAGGTAGGAGCATTAACTGTGCACAGCCATGAAAGTGGATGACAGCTTCATTAAAACGGGCTCTCGGCCTCTCCTCTCACCCTCAGGACTCCTACGCCCGCTATTTAAAGTCCGATCTCTACAAAAACATGCTGGCTAGAGCCATAGAACCACAAGAGACCAAAAAAAGGTAAAACTATTATCTTCTATAAAAGGGGTCTTTCTGTAATATATTCCATGTATTTTATATAAGGGGATAAGACTCATATTGGTGTGGGATACACACAGGTTCTGTTTCTGGGGTTGTTAACGATTAATTCCAGGGATTTTTGGGCTTAGTGTGAACTGCTGGCTTCAGCTTAGCTTCGTCACTAAGACTACACAGAGTTCTGTAATGTTAATTGCTTTTGCGTCCCCTGTGATGCTCTCCAGTTTCTGTTTGTAATTCCACGGTAGTCAAGGATTTTCCAACATGGCTGACTTAGAAAAGGCAGTGCCACAAGTGTTAGCGGAACGCTAACATGTTCTCCTTCCCATCATGCCCCAGTGTCTTTCCCTTTGTGAGACGCCAGCGGCACTCCAGCCGTAACCCTGCCCTTTTCGCCCAGGCCTTAGAGGACAACGGCAAGACCAAGTCCCTGGGGTCACCAGCAAGTCCCACAGCAGCCTGCTCTTCCTAACACTGCCTCCTGGGGGGGGGATGCACTCTGAGCTCACTGCTGCCCCACAGAGGCTGTTTGGGGGCGGTGCTCTGCTGCTCTATTTGACGCAGTCTTCCAGGATTTTTAACTTCGGATGTATTTTTATTATAGTGTCATGTTAAATAAGAACAGACTAAATTATGGTTTAGATCAGAAGTGAGAAAAGTCCTGTGTCTCTATATATAGGAAAAGTTTATTTCATTAGTAACAGACAAACCATAGTTGAGCCAAATATTGCCTTATTACTAAGTAATAAACATCTGCATACAACTTTCACTGAAACAATGGTTGTAATAGATAAATAGCCATTTAAAACTTGGCATTTAGCTCAGTGCTTATAATGTGGATTGTGTCCCATATTCCAGATCAAAACTGTGCAGTTTCGAACCTGCATCATGTCTGCTTCAGATTCCAGCAGCTTCTCTCATCCTTTGTTCATTTACTTCTTCAGCATTTCTCAATAAATTAAGCAAGTTTTTAATTCACCTTTAGTGGAATTCTGTCACTTAAATACCAAAATAGAATAACACAGGTGTCGTACTTTTCAACCATTTTTCTTTTGGCTTATAAACGGCATGTGCTACTCTGAGATCACTGACCTGCTGGAGATGTGGTTCGGAACCGCAGGTGACCTCGAGTTCTTTTTTTTTTCCTCCGTGGAGGGAATCAAACAACAAAAGAGATTAGCCAGAGATCCACCCTGCACGGACTTGCTGGTATGATGGGAACGGGACCTAGATTTACTGGAAGCACAAAGAGAGCAAACTAAATTCTGCCCAACAGACAGGCGGAACAAATCGCTACAAAAGGTTTCAGTCACCTGTCTCCCCTGCCAGGACAGCACCTCCCTCCCACAGCGCACCAACAATACATTATACTATTATACCGTGTCTTGGAAAAGTATTGGAATCCTACTTAGTGTTTTAAAAAGCAGCACATTTCTAAATTATCTATATCCCAGTCCCTGAAAGCTATAACTAAAGATTACTGAGGGTAAGATGAATCTCTGCTGCATCTCATAAGTTCATTAAAAATCGAAACTTCCTTTCTTTCAGAACTGAATTTTCTGCCATGTTGGTCTTTAAAATTGTCCATTCGGCTCCAACAAGCTTTCGAACTCCAGTTTGAATGAAATATTGGGCTGCGAATGTGAAGTAGACAGGGTCATGGTGAGGAATGCGTCAGGAATATGGGGCGTGTCTGGAAGTCTGTGTCCATCACCAAAGCCTGTGATATTCATTATTGGCGGTTTGTTTATTGGCTGCTAAGGCTCACAATGGAAGCTCAATACTAAGTGTTTTGAATTACTGAAGTTTGCATGTTGACGGAGCCGGGATGGATGGATGGATGGATAGATAAATGTTTAATAATACATGCAGTACAAGTGTCAAACTAACTTTACCAGACAAGCCCATTAAAACGAGGCTCTCAGTTTCTCTTGAAATTCTTATGTAAAAAAAAAAAAAATAATAATAATAAACTACTTTGCATGTTACTTTTTAATAGATTTCCTTTTTAAAAAATTAAATCTGACTACGCAAATCCTTCAACTCCTACACTACCCATCAAGGCAATCCTCAGGATTCCAGCAGCACAGAGTTAACTGATGTTCTGCGCGGTTCTTAAAAATGCATGAAACTCGCGAGATAAAAATAAAACAACCGCAACAGAGAATACTGAAATTCCGTCTTCATATTACTGAAACATACAGGATTAAGAGACAACATGAAGTTGGGAAAGGGATTGGTGGGGGGTGGGGGGTGGGATTAAAGGCACTGTCAGCATAACATCATAAAGACGGCACCGATGTCCATTTGCCATGGATTATGTTGTATTCTGCGACTAAAAAGGACCCATAATCTGATTAAGTTCACATCAGACTAATGAGTGAATCTTCTCTGACAGCATTACTGACGCATAGCCCGCCATCCAGAGCTGCATTAGTGCGTTATGGGTTTCTAAGGCCCACCTTAACACAGCAGGGAAACACGTGCTGCTTAGTACGCTATTTCTCGGATCTGTAACATCGTAAGGTCACAGTACAACGTCGTGTCTTTCTGCAACTTTATAGCAGGGCTGAACAGCCAGGTGGCATTTTGGGCATTTTCAAGGTGAGCCGATGGGTAGGCGAGCCGGCAAAAATCTTGGGGAACCCCCCCCCCCTTTCCCAGTCAGCAAAATTTATTGCACAGCAAAAGTTATGGAGACCCCAGCTCTGTAAAATTTACTGTGGGAGTCCAAGGAAACTTTAAAAACACAATATCTCAATCTCCGGAGTCCTTTAAACCTAAAAAATATACAAAGAAATCTATGCTGTGATTCTGCTAGAGAATTTGGGCCCCATGAATGCATATCATATTGGGCCACAAACCCACACCAATGCAGTTATGTTCCAAGTTTTTTACTGTCCTAATCTCCCCCCCTTAACTGCGCCCCAGACTTGATGTTCCACGTTACAATTTCAACCAAATGTTGTGTGTTAAAAAAAAAATTAAATTGTGCACCAAAATTTTTTAACATGAAAGCAAGCATTAATAAAACTTAATCAAATGTTGATTTTTTTTTTTTTATATATAGAATTTCTCATTGTTTTGCTGATATCTGGGAAAACTGGGTTCATGGATCGGGATGGAAAGGCATGTTCAACGCACATTTTTTTTTAAATATTGATTTCCAGCAACTAATAAGCAAATCGAGGGAAATCTGCAAGGTACAAATCTGCAAGGTACAACAGAACCGTTCATCTCATTTCTACCCCGTCAAATCGCGTCCCAGGCTTTCTGGACCTCCCACTGAAATGCATTCAGCGACATCCACCTAAACAATTGCATTACCCCGGCAACGGGACTGCAGTAATCTCATTTAGTCTGAGAATTTGTGTGTCAGAAGGTAGAAAATTAGGATACGGACACGTTGCTCAAAGAGTGCCACGGAGTCACCAGCAGTATCATCAAACACGCCATTTAATACAATAATTTTTTTATCATTGTTTGTATAAATACAAATGATTCTTATTAAACAGCATGACTGACTCGTGCAATACAAATAGGCATATGCATCAAAACCTTTATTAGATTTCAGAAATCACAGAAGAAAATCAAGCTTGGCAAAATAAAAATTATGCAAAATTATCCAGTATATTTCAGCCGTTTCTATAAATGTACGCTAAGGTGGTACTTGCCAACGCCGAAACAATTCTCTCATCCAGTCACAGTGCTCTTTAAAATGGAGATACTTTAATTTATTTAAGGTTGAGTTAAAACACGACATTTAATATTCAGAATAAAATCAAAATCTGATAAGGGATTCACATCGTTTACCGTTTAACTGGTATGTCCATTTTCGATAGGCTTGTTGGGTGGGTAAAAACCCTATTTAACTGATCAGGGTCACTTAGGCAAGTTCACCTTAATTAAAAACAAAATAACTAAACAGCACATAACTAGTCAAAGTGTAAACTCTGCTGTTGGCAAAAACTGTACGGCTGGACCCCCAAGGGCACCAGCGACTGTAGGGCCTTGCTTGGCCAGTAGGGGGCCCCCTTGCACGTGACATTGCAAGGATTTGTAAGTTGTAGGGCGCAGATGGGAAACGAGGTGGGGTAAGAAGCATTTAAAGTGCGGAGCCACATACAGCCATGGGGGTGGGTTTGGGTTTCTAGCACAGCCTGCAAAGACCAGAATAAGTTCCTTTCCTCAACACACTAGCGCCCCCTTGGCCAAACACGACCCATGGTCACCTTGCAAATCATTAAGCTGCCCTGAACCCCACTCTGCTTTCAGTAAGTGCCATTTAAAAACAATGATATACACACATTTTCAGGAGAGCACCTGTGAAGTCACCCCCCCACACACACACACACACACTACTGGCATTGTTTGGCACCCGACCCATGTAAACCTGACCCCGATTTGCATAATTTATTCAGGTATATATCAGAAACCAGGGTTTCTGCCACCTAGAGGCTGTACGGCGCAACAAGAGACAAATCGCCATCAAAAACACAGGACCTGGAGAATCACCCGGGGTGGGGGGGATACATACTGTCACGTACTGGCGTGGGTGGGGGAGGACGCAGGCAGTGTGGCAGTCAGCCAATGGGCGAATTCACGAGAAAAAACACTGTATGTTAAAAACCGCTAGCATCCAGCATGAGAGAAAAAGGTCAAAGCGAGTCAGGGTTTTTCCGGGGGGGGGGGGGGGGGGGGCAGGGTTGGTCTTACCTACACTGGCATGGGAGGGGTGGGAGGCATTGGTTAATGGTACAATGTGCAAGACAATTATCTGGGAGAGGAAAATTAACTTCCCCTAAAGTAAAACTAAAGTCACAAGAAAACTGTGGTACCCTCTGTCAATAGACCACACTCAAAAAACTCTGAGTAAAAGAGGAACGTTATTGGCCTGGCTAATCTCTCTCTCTCTCTCTCTCTCTCACACACACACAGCTTGAAATGCTTTTTACACATTTACACTAATGTATATCACAATGCTACCAAAGCTTTGCAAATGACCACAGAGCGGGACTGACACCCAAGTGTGTGTAGAACCACACACACACACACACACACACACACACACACACACACACACACACACACACACACACACACACACACACACACACACACACACACTCTCTCTCTGAAGTGCTTTAAAAACATAACGGATAAATTATTTTATGTGCAAACTGGGAGGGGGCAACAAAAAGTCGCAAAACACACATGGAATCGATCCCCTCCCCCATCACAACCAACCCTCGGTGAACGAAACCAGAAAGTCAGTCATTGGCATCCCGGGTTCCGGACTTTGCTGAAATGCACGACCGGTGCGGGTTCTGGCGGGGGCTGACTGGGGGCAGGGGGGGTTGGCCTGGTGAGCAGCGCGGCAGTCGCCTTCCACGCATCACGTCTGTGCCAGCTGCAGCTCCTCCAGGCCGTCTTTGCCCAGGTGGTAACGGGCCAGGTCCTTCCGCGTCACCAGTCCCACCACCTGGGCACCGGGAACATGATTGGTACGTAGAACAGGGCATAGATAGCTGGTTATGTTATGAGGGAGGGGTGGGAGTAGCACAGGAAACCAGGGTGATAACCTTGATCTAGATGGATGCCCAACGGCCACTGGCTGAAAACCGATGCAGTAATTTTCGAATTTTACAATGAGAATGGAGATATGTGCTGGAGATGACGAAGGCCTGAGGACCTCGCAAGGCAGACGCACCTGGTTGTCACTGTCCACCACAATGAGGTGCCGCAGACCAAGGGCCCTGAACAGCTTGAAGACACGAGGAAGCGACGTCTCCTGAAAAAGAGGCAGAAGAACACAGTCGCAGAACATGACTGTTTAGTCAAATGTGTCTCTGGTTCTCAAGGACCAAGACCAAGGCTGAGACTGAGACTAGTACCTGCGTGACAGTGTAGGGGGTGGGATTCATGAACTCCGTCAGGTCCATCATGCACTCCCTCTCGTCTTGGGACACATGGATGGACTGGATCGGAGGGAAGCGAGGGTAGGCATCCCGGAAGTCCTTCAGCTGCAGTTTGCGCAGATTGAGACGAGAACGAGCCCGTTCCACAAACACCTGGTTGAAAAGAGTACACCGGTCACAACGTGGATGAGCACACTTCTCATTGGCTTGCTGCACTGACATTCGCAACCGTGTACGCAGTAAACAGACCCCTCATTGGTCAATCGCACTGCCAGTCACATCCAGGTATTCAATAATCAAACCCCTCATTGGTCAGCTGCACTGTCATTCACAGGCATGCATATACACCAAGCACCCTGATAGGTGTTAGTGTGGACAGACATGCTCCTTATTCAGCTGACCTCTGCAGGAACCTTAGGTCACACTCACCTTGTGTTTCAGGAGCACGATAAGCTGGGAACGCAGGATTAAGCCACAGATTTTCCCTGGCTAAGAGCACAAAATTCAGATTAGCAAAGCCCCAAAGTACATCATGTGACAAATCTCCAGGAAAACAAAATCACCCCTAGTGGGAGGGACATACCTCACAGCCATCACTCAACCCGGAGACTACAGGGAACCCGTTGTGATTGGTCGAGGTGTTGCTGAGCACATCCACAATAGTGCCCACTTTCTCCACCAGGTTGAAGCAGGTTACTGGAGAGCTCATAACCTCCCTGAATGGACAGACACACCAAACCTGAATATACAGTGAGAATGAAGCACCAATGTCTTGCTAAAGGCGTGTACTGGGCTCATTGAAGCATTAGCAGGGAAAATCCTGTAGGGGGCAATATACCTGGCAGTCAGGGAGTGGGAGGTGGCTGGGGCATCCCAGTGCAGGAAGGGCACACTCTGCAGCTTGATGTGGATGTCGTATAGCCCCTGTGGGAAAATTCGAGTCACTCAGAAGAGCTTAGGATCACATCTGCACAACATTCATAAGCTGCCACCCCTTGAAGTTTTACTTCCTCTAAGCAGATTTGCTGGCACATTGAGGAACAGAGAAGCGAAACGAGCTGTCACAGCATGATGTGCCACCTTAAGTTAGACAGCTGTGCAAAAACAACGGAAGGGTTCTCAAAATCAGTCACTGGAAGGACAGATGAAAAAAAGATGGCGTCAGACTGGTGGCTAGCTGCACCACCCACACCAAAAGCAAACATGAGACCGGAGCAGTTAACGAAACACGACTGGCCCGATTCCAAGTTCTGCACGGTCTGAAAGGCGATGAGCTCATCACTCACTGACAGGCTCACACATAATGCCAAATGGACCAACCCGCTCCAACCCGAAACGTCAACACTGACCTCCACGAAATAATCGCCCACGATCTTCGCCGTCATCAGAACCAGCATTATGGGTAGGCCGTAGGTGACATTTCCGGTGGCTTCCACCATGATGACAGTCAGGCTGAGGGTCATCCTCACGATCCCACCTGGCAAAGACCTTCGTAAACAGACGCAAACCCGAAGCCTCATGTGCCTCCATGCACCTCTAGACGAGCTCTGAAAAGCAGGCTGACCGCGGACGGACACTCACCAAGCTGGGCGGCGGCTCCAATCAGAGCGTACTTCCCAGGGTCGGCCAAGGTCTGTCAAACGAAACGCCACAAATCATAAAACATGCTCATTCAAAAACTTCGAGGGGGCTTTACTTCCAACAAACATTATGTTAAACTACATCTATGCCGACATGACGCTGGGCGGCCCAGGAAATCGATACAGCACTAACCAATAGGGCACCTTCAAAGAGTCACGTGACTGCTTAAAGAGTAAATCTGATTGGACAACAAAGAGGAAATCAATCTAAAGCGGGTGTTGAAGGAGGCCCTCTGACTTCTAAAGACCCCGTTCAATTTCCTTAATATATCAAAACCTGCAGCGTTTCCATTAAAGTTCTGCACAAACAAGCAAATTTGTTGACAAAGTGAAATTGCATAAAGGGTGTTTCCATTAAGTAACATCATGGAAACAACACCTGCAATTTATGATTCCGTGCCTCAACATGGATTGAGCTTTTCATGAGATACGAGCTCTAGAACCAAGTCATCGTGTCCTACACAGCAACAAGTTCGCAAAATCGGCTTCCATTTCAGTTTTGCGAATCGCCACAAAAACCACTTCAATCAAACTGAAAGCGTTTGAGGGCTTGTCCTCCTGAAATATAATCGTACCCATTAACGGATTTTCAGTTTTGCTTCTTCAAAATGTGCAAAAAAATCAAGGTCAGTGGAAAACGTCGCCACTGTGAGGTTTCTCTCTGCTGAGGGAAGAGTTCTGCTATCGTGACGGCCCCTCCTCCGCCAGCGGACCACGCCGCCTCACCGGCTATACGGCGCTTCCCCAGGAACGGCGACCCGTCCTGATGTACCTGTATGGAATTGTGCGGCGTAATGGAGGCCAGCAAAATGCCAAAGAGCCGCCCCCAGGCGGCGCCGATGAGCAGCGAGGGGATGAAGACCCCGGCGGACACAGTCAGGCCGTATGCCCAGCAGGCCAGGAAGAAGTAGGTGATGGTGAAGATTCCCAGGGTCACGGGATTGTAGGAACCTGCCGGGGGGGGGGGGGGGGGTGGTGGTGGTGGAATTCATCACCTAAGTCAGTGTTTCCCACGTTTTTGCTAAAATGTTGATCATGTAGTTGATCCCCAAGAACGCTAATCTAGCGAAACCAGCTAGTTTTACTTGATTCACCCTTGTAATGAGGATACAGGTGTACAGAAATTATTTCATGATGAATGGCATTTTTCATATGATCATTTCCATTTTTCTACCTGGTGTAAAGTGCAATTTGGAGCCGATCAAGACCAAGCCATGTTACTTTGGTATGTCTTTCATCCACTAGAGGGCATGGATGAACACAGTTTAGTGCCGTTCGAACTTGCCTACGGTGGCATTCGTCAGGGCACTTGAGAAGCGCTCCTGTTCTCCCCAGGCAGGGTGACAGTCCCCCCATCCCAAATGAGGGAAGCCTTGAATAATTGAGGAGGATTGTGTGTATGGGTTTAGCTGTCTGTCTGGGAAAACAATCAGCCAGAAGCGGCCCGTAAACAAACCTACGACACGACAGAGGTGGCAGACGAGTCTGACTGTTCAAACAGCTGCCCCGGACCTAGCCAGCCTGTCACCAATATCAAACACAGGTGTTCATTCTAAAGATGGACAACGGACTGTAATTATAATCTCTTCCAGAAGAAGGGCACAACAGGGGCGACCAATCCGGCTTCAGGTCACGACCCATCCTGCCCTGAAACACGTGCTGGAAACTCCACGGACCTGCGGGGCTGTGGAACAGGCTGCGGACACTCCTCTCCGGGGTGTTGAAGACGATCGTGGCCATGGAATTGTACTCGCCATCAGCACAGAACAGCTGTGAGAGGGATAAGTGGAGGTTCAGGCCTGAGGACAGGATACACACCCTCTCAGCTGTTCAGCCAATGAAATCACAGAGAGCCCACCTCCAGCTGCCTTACCTGCAAGGGGTATTCCTCCAGCTGATCCTCCCCCAGGGGCTGGCAGTCGTTGGAGAAGTAGATCATAGTGAAGAACACAGTGGCCGTCACGGCAGCAACCAGTATGGCCTCGATCACCTGCAGGCAGGGCCGGTGGATATACCTGGGGATGGGGGGGCATGGTGGCTCAGCTAATGATTTTGTTGTGGGACAACTTTCATTTGCATCAAACCAGTGTGGGGCAGTTTCAAGGTCAGCCCCACAGTCTCGGGATATATTTATTTAATTATTTAATTTCAAGTGTTAAGATGCCTAAGTTTCAGACAGGCGTGACACAGTAAAAACCAAACAGGCCTCACTTACGTGCACACACACAGGCAGAGGTACGCACACACACACACACACACAGGCACACATGCGCACAGAAGTACGCACACACACACACACACACAGGCACACACACGCACACAGGCACACGCACACAGGCACACCTGATCCTGAGGATGGTGAGCCAGTAGTTCAGGACGTTGAACAGTGCTCCCAGCAATCCACCTGCGGGGGGGAAAGAGACATGGGCCCGGCATGAGAAAACCAGAAACAGAACCAGTCCGTTAAGATGTAAAAGAGCAAGGTTTGGGTTTCCACAATAAGACGCTCCCTCTCTCTCTCTCTCTCTCTCACCGAAGGCTCCCATGACGATAAACAGAGGAATCTCATACAGGTAGTACTCCGTGCTCTGAGGGGGGGGGGTAAAAAAAAAGAAAAAAAAATCAATACCCAGAATCCTCCAGTCAAACATGCAAATGACAACATCAACAGACCCTACAGGACTACACACATGGGGGCACCTCTTGTTTGCCTCTTTTTTTTTTATTTAATTTTATTTTATATATATATATATATATATATATATATATATATATATATATATATATATATATATATATATAGAGTAATTTCTTCTATTTTCTAAAAAGTTACTGATATCTAGTTGGATGGCTAGATGAACACCGCTTCAGTTCCCAAACTTCTCCTCAGGGGCACCTCAGCCGTTCCATGATTTTGTTAAATTTCACCAACAGCTGAATTAAAAAAAGTTAAATATACTGGCTTAAAAAGTCAGTGAGAGACTGACTAGCTGTATGAGGTGTGCTGGTGGCCAAGTCAAAAAAAACACATGGCTGCATTGGACGGTCGCTGCAAATACTAGGATGATTTTAGCAGAGGTTCTGAAATGGCGAAGTTGACACACTTTCACAGGCATAATATCATAGTTTTACACCAACACGAGGATAATCTAAATATCATTTTCTTTGCCTGCCTAAGACTTTTGCACAGTAGTGTATAATTTTTTAAAAAATGGTGAACGTGTTGTGATCCTACAGGAAGCATACAGTGGGCATCCGGGGCAAACGTTTCCCAAAAACTTCAGGCACCGAAGGCGGGAAAAATTCTGCTGCGTTTAAAAAAAATAAAATAAACAACCGTATCTGCATACCATGTAAACTGCTACAGGTGCCTCTCTTGTAACGAGAAACATCCACAACCATGGCTAACATGCCTACCTAAACCAGGAGGCCCAACTAAAACAGCGCGGTACTCATGTCCACCGAGGTGATGACTATATTTCCAGCCCAGGGGGCCTCCCAGGAAAGTCATGCGCTGCGGGGTGGGGGCTGTGTCCAAGTCCCCCAACAAACGTTTCATGGTTTCCTTTCCAACCCATGTGACCAGAAGGCAGGTAAAAATACATCACTGCTCATGTGACAGGGTACCGAGTCGAGCCCTTTCTGGAAATAACAGCTCATCCTTTTCTCTCTCACCCTTGTTTCCCCATAAAGTTCACAGATCAGCCCCTTCTTGAACGGCACGGACAGGAAAGACCAAAACATGTTCGGGAACAGTGTGAACTTGGTCTCATTCTGGATTTTGGTCAAAATTATACCGTCTTCTTTCGCCTTTCCCAAACGAGGTAATGATTATAAAATGCTCTCCACTCTAAGTTGTCCAGACATCCATAAACATCACATTTTCCCCACTGACTAACGGGAGGCAGGAAACCAATGTCAGAGGGTAACGGCCGACATCTCCCAAGAGCTACTTGACTTGCGGACAGCATACCATTGGCCAAGACAACCAGATCAATTACCGATGCCCAATATTTTGATTTTCAAGATTCCATCTACAGACTTTTAAAAAGGACAATCTACATCACAACACCGACAGAAATGGGAAACTTACATCGTTGTCAAAGCGTCCAAAGTTGATGAGACCTGGGTTACTAAAATCTCCCGGCTTGTTGTGGTAGATACTCATGAAGAAGTTCAAGGTGAAGGTCGAGATCATGGAAGCGAAGAACTGAAAGATACGGGTCACTGAATAGTTACATTTCACCAGAGCCCCGTGGCGGGGCAAGGAGATCAGGTATGCTAATCGGAAACGTCACTCACGATTCTCCAGGGCAACATCTGGTTCCAGAAGGAGGCTCCCTCCTCCAAGCTGAAAAGGACACCACCTGCAAAACCGGAAACCATCAGAAACTGCTGCATAACTGCATTACTCACAGATCAGCTCCACTAAACTGGAAATATTCAGCAAAGGTCATACAGGGGTCTTTATTGCAAGGATAAGACTCCACTGGTGTGACTCCATGCCTTTGTGGCATTTTTTTCCTGGATTATTCATCAACACAGAGCCACCTTGTACTTTCCATCCTGAAACCAAAAAATCAATGGCGGAGGCCGAAGAAGCCCAACGCTGACAGGACACTCTAATAACCTTTTTTTTACTCATCATAGCTTCCCTTCTTCCTTGAGGGTAACATTAGATTCTGGAGGCATGGAACTGATCTGAGATCAGAGCTTCGGGTGTGTATATGGGTGTGTCGAGACTAGATGGTCAGTATGGATAACTAAGGTGCACTAAAATTGGGTGAGCAGGCAAGGCATGTCACCCAGGTTGTGTGACAATTATTTTATATATATGTATATATATATTCCATCCACCATCCCTCCTTTACGGAGAACTGCGTTATTTTTATTGTCCATTACGAAGAAAAAAAAAACTATATATATATATATATATATATATATATATATGGGTGTATCGAGACTAGATGGTCATTATGGATAACTAAGGTGCACTAAAATTGGGTGAGCAGGCAAGGCATGTCACCCAGGTTGTGTGACAATTATTTTATATATATGTATATATATATTCCATCCACCATCCCTCTTTTATGGAGAACTGCGTTATTTTTATTGTCTATTGCAAAAAAAAAAAAAAAAAAACAATACATATATACATATATATTTATGGGTGTATCGAGACTAGATGGTCATTATGAATAACTAAGGTGCACTAAAATTGGGTGAGCAGGCAAGGCATGTCACCCCGGTTGTGTGACAATTATTTTATATGTATGTATATATATATTCCATCCACCATCCCTCCTTTACGGAGAACTGCGTTATTTTTATTGTCCATTGCGAAAAAAAAAAACTATATATATACATATATATTTATGGGTGTATCGAGACTAGATGGTCATTATGGATAACTAAGGTGCATTCAAATTGGGTGAGCAGGCAAGGCATGTCACCCAGGTTGTGTGACATTAATTATTTTATATATATGTATATATATATTCCATCCACCATCCCTCCTTTATGGAGAACTGCGTTATTTTTATTGTCTATTGCAAAAAAATAACACAAAAAAACTATATATATATATACACACATATATATTTATGGGTGTATCGAGACTAGTTGGTCATTATGGATAACTAAGTTGCACTAAAATTGGGTGAGCAGGCAAGGCATGTCACCCAGGTTGTGTGACAATTATTTTATATAAATGTATATATATATTCCCTCCACCACCCCTCCTCTACGGAGGACTGCTTTATTTTTATTTCCATTGCAAAAATAAAACATTTTAAAACACAAAAAAAAAAAAAAACGAAAATAATAATAATAAAAATTATTTTGAATGTGTATTCAAATAAGTTTGAATGTGTGTGAACTATATATAAATATATATATACACATGCATATACAGAAATATATACACACACACACACACACACATATATATATATAAACACACACACAGACACACACTCACATAAACACATACACACACTGTGTACAGTCTTATGCAAAGGTTTGGCACCCCTTGACAAATAACATCTTTTCAATTACAAAAGCAACAATATCAGTTAATACAGTCTCTTTAGGAACTGGGGGGAAAATACACAATATTTTCAGCAAACATTGATGAATAGTTACTTTTTATGCCATAAATTGAACAAAATTACAAAATAAAAACATTATTATGGCACTCTGCAAAAGTTTGGGCACCCTACGTAATCAGTACTTAGTAACACCTCCTCTGCCAGATATCACAGCTTACAAGCGCTTCTTATAGCCAGCTGAAAGGCTTTCAGTTCTTGTACTTGGGATTTTCTCACATTCTTCCTTGCAAAAGGCTTCTAGTTCTGTAATATTCTAATATATCAAGGGCTGTATTGTCAAATAGGAGATCGGCAGCATTCTCCCACCTGAGAAAACTGTACTACAATGCCCTTGATAGTGTGTAGAAACACACTCGTCAGCTCTAGTCCTCCTGTAACAACGCAAAAGGACTGGCAACCCTCAGGTATTTATGCGTGCGATTGTATGATAAATTCACCCTGACAGTCTCACACTTCTCTTGGTACCAACAGGTCTCATGGAATATATAAAAGGCAACTGCAACAATTATACTCGGCACTAAACATCGAGGCACGGAAATGCAGCAGAGCTTGTGTATTTCTCAGGATGCATTCTAGTAAAATGCCCGGAAAATGAGCTAAAGACATATTTCAAGGGGCACTATATAAAACCGATGGAAATTTTACTGATTAAATAAAAGGAAAAGCATCGTTTGAAAAATCACAAATGTTTCTAAGATTCAATGCATCGCTTTTTGACCACATCATAGCGATGAACACATCATTGTTCCTGACAATGTCCTAATACAGAAATAAAACTTTATGTTGGTAAACTCAAAAAGCCTTCAGCTGTCACACTGGCTAACGATCTCAAACGATTATAAAGCAGCATTTTGAAAAGCGCTGTTTTAAAATAACAGGTACAACACTTACCTTGTCTTCTGGCCAAATGCTTTTCACGGCTTGGCACTCGAAACGAAACGAAATTTGTATTTCCTCCTACCTCGTTTGCCCTTCAGTTCTTCTTTTCTCCCTTTGGATGTTTTTTTCCTTCTTCTTTGGATATTGTTTTTTATTTTTGTTTGTTTTTTTTACTTTGCATGTTTTTCCTTCTTCGGATATTATTTTTTTGGCTTATTTTTTTAGACGATGTTTTTTTCGTCTTCTTTAAAAATTGATTTTTTTCGTCTTCTTTAAATATTGTTTTTTTTTTCATCCTTTTGATGTTGTTTTACGGAACAAGAGCCGTACAGTGCTACTCTATCAGGAGGTAGCGCCAACTGAACGCCTTGAAGCAGTACCCAGCTCTTTTATAGGGAGCGTCAACCCGAAGTCAAGTTCTAGAACGTTGCACTCACTTTTCATTGGTTTCCCAGCTATGCTGTCAGAATAATGTTTGCTGATTGGTCGAAAATTTTAAAACGTACCCAAGTACTGTAAAAAAACTCAAGATCTTGCTACCCTACGGAGCACCCATAAGGTGATTTTTTTTATACGTTATATGCAGCTATTTGTAGCAGGCCGTAATTAGACTAATCCACCCTTTGTCAATAAAGCCAACAAGAGAACAGGTTGCCCAAAGTTTGCTCAGGTACACGCCACAGCACAACCTTAAAAACACATCCAGCACAAATCACACTAGTGAATGACACAGCAAATCACAGCAATAAAAAAGACCCCTATGGGCAATCCAGCACCCAGACTACAGGTGCCAAAAGGCCCAGCCTGCCTAATAATGAACCCAAAATATACATACAACAAAGAAAAAGACACAAACAAAAAAGAAAATAAAACTAGCCAGCTGCTCCCACTAAACCCCGCTCCCGAGGCCACTAAGCCGGCTGGCTTGATAATACACGATACAACCTCAGATAAAACATATTAAAGCAACACCAGGGAGGTTTACAACCTGATCCTTAAAATTATCGACCCGTAATTCCACCTTGAAAACCCCTAAAGAACAGTAGTTTACCCCATGACTCACTGCCCCATTCAAACAAAAAAAAAACAGGTTTTTGGGGTAACCTTTAGGTCAGCTCTTCAAAACCAGGTATGAGGACTCTTCAGCTAATCAGTCCTCTAATTAGAAATCTAATTAGGGAGTTGCAGCGAAAACCTGCATACACACCGGCCCTTTGCGGATAAGATTGTTCACCCCTGAAACAAGCAAACAGAAAGGCTGCTACACTGCAAATTCAATATGCCCGCCGATGCTCCACCAAATCTATCAGGACCCTGCCTGTCTTTCCCGTGCCTGCTCCTTTGCCAATATGCCCTACCATCGGAACATGCACAGCCATCTCGCCCCGGCTATGCCTCCAGTCCGAACTGCAGTTCCTATACCTGCCTATAATTGCCTGGCTACAATCCATCCCCCAAAATGAAATTGATGACCCAACGATCACAGCTAAGAATTCTATCCCCAAACCACTGGTCTTCCTCCCCAACCGAACGATCATTCACTGACCGTGGTAACTTATAAGGGTTGGTATGATGACCAGTGGTGGACCTCACCGAACGTTTAACTGGTCTCTACACCTCGGGGGGGACATAACCTCCTCCATTATACGAGGCCTACTTGTGGATGCTCTATTGCGACCCCTCCCACCAGCCCTGTCCCCGTAAAATCACAGAGTCCTCATCCGATTCCATTTCTGTTGCCCCTGTGGGCAACCCAGACTCAGGAGACATTACCAGAACATCTTCCCCTGACATAACAACCCCCTGTGGTACTGGACGCAACTCTGTTCGGTGAACTTGACGGACAACCCCGTCCCCCTCCATTGGAGTTGCAGAGTAAACTGCACCCTGATCTTGGGGACACCGAACTACCATATACAAACAGGCATCCCAATGATCCTGTATTTTACCTCGAACATGGTTCCGCAAACACACCAGCTGACCTTCATCAAACCCCTAATCATTAACCAACTCATTGTGTTTCCGATTTCGTGGTGTGGCTTGTTCCTCCAACTAAGCCTTCACATACTCTTGAAGCACCTGCAAACTTTCCTGATGGTTTTGTACCCATTCCTCCAAAGGTCCACCATACTGACTGATCCCGGCAGGAGCCTGAAGATAGTGTATCGGTAATCGAGGCTCACAGCCAGACCTTAAATAAAAAGGCATCATCCAGTCATTTGGTGGGGTGTAGTATTGTAAGCTTCTCTGCTGGAGGAAGTGTGTGAAGCAAATTGTGCAAAAAAAATATTAAAGCAACACCAGGGAGGTTTACATCTAGATCCTTAAAATGATCGACCTGCAATTCCACCTTGAAAATCCAATTACCATATAAAGGATACAAGATGTAAAGATGACAAATGACATGGCACACATTTGTTGTTTAGACTGTTGTGTCAGGTTAATTGAAAGCTGAAGGATCTTAGTGTTTACTAGTCTAAGTAACAGAATGTCTAAACACTGTGCTTGCCTTTATGGGTTTTTAAGCAGAACATATAGGTATAGAAACATATTAACATTACGTTTCACGATTCACTGACTGGAGAATAGGAGAATATACACATCAATATTACTACTTAAGTTAACTAACCCTAATCCCAACCCCTATTGGCACGGAGCCCGCCAGGGTTCAGGTGAGATATAAATCTGTAATCTGTATCAATGGTTTTGCTATCCATACCCACCCTATTAATGTTAGCTTCCCAGGGTTTCTTGTTAGACAAGCTCTGTGTCTCTCTATACCCCCATTTACTGCACGACTGATTGTCCATTTATAAAGAATCAAATAGGGTGAAGATGGTTTTAGTTTACAATTACTCTGGAAGGTGACCAGATTAAAAAAAACTAAATACCATGCCTACGTGTATGTAATCTCCATCACAGTCCCCATTTTCCCCATAATCCTCGTTTTGATAGTGCCAATTTGTGTAATGTGAGTTTTTTTTTTTTTTAAAAAACTGTTATAGAAGAACATACTGGATGCCACATGTGTACAATTACCCCTTTCTAATTAGTGGGGTCCGTTGTGTCAGCTACAGCCTTTACTAACATACACATAAGTATACAGTCTTACAGCACTTTTGTTTTCCTTTTGTATTTAATGGTTTTCCATTTAGGGGGCAGCATGGTGGTGCAGTGGTTAGCACTGTTGCCTCACACCTCTAGGGCCCGGGTTCGAGTCTCCACCTGGGTCACATGTGTGTGGAGTTTGCATGTTCTACCCATGTCATCGTGGGGTTTCCTCCGGGTACTCTGGTTTCCCCCACAGTCCAAAAACATGCTGAGGCTAATTGGAGTTGCTAAATTGCCCATAGGAGTGTATGCGTGAGTGAATAGTGTGTGAGTGTGCCCTGCGATGGGCTGGCCCGCCATCCTGGGTTGTTCCCTGTCTCGTGCCCATTGCTTCCGGGATAGGCTCCAGACCCCCCGCGATCCAGTAGGATAAGCGGTTTGGAAAGGCTGCCTAACGCCCTTAATTTGTTTGCAATTTCGCCAGGTAGGCTACCTTCTTTAAACTGCGTTTTGCTAGACTACACATTTCGAGATGTTTTATTGTAGTCTTGGTAAATATATATATATAGTTTAGCCTAACCCAGCCACTTAAGGGAGCAAGCCAGCTCAGGTAGGTGCCAGTCCCAAGCCCGGATTAATGGAGAGGGTTGGCGTCAAGAAATAAAGAGAAATAAAGACAACTAATACTCCTAGTTTGCGAGATCTGACTGCAATGGCAGCACTGCTACAAGGGTGTGGATAAATCTATACAAATATCACCTGCATGCACATTACTTCTTTTACAATAACCAACTCCTGATCCATACTGTTAGTCGTGAAAAAAAAAACTATCGTGTACATAGAGGCCCTGTGTAAAAAGATAACTGCCAAGGAAAAGATCAAAAACATTTATTTCAAGGATACAAAGTTTTTATGGTCATGTACAGTGTACAGTGCAATTCTTATTTGATTAACTTGAATGTCTCCACAGACTAGACGATTAAACAAATAAAGCAGCGCAACATTACAATAACTAATAACAAATAAACAAAGCTCACGAGTACTATTACAGTATTTATATCATTTATTTAAACTTAATTTTACCAGGTAAATTAACTACAAAGCAGTTACCACTGCTTTACCTGCTTCTCGGGAGAAATAGCAGATATACGTCATGTATGTGACTAAATTCTTAAGCCAATAAGGGCAAAGTTGTGTCGTAATGGAGGCGGATCCAGTTTGTGCAGCCGGTTAAAGACACTACGGGCATGTAAATGGAGAACGAAATTATAGTTATACCGAATCTCCTACACACAATACCAAGGTTACCAACTTTGGTCAGCTGACCGGAGTGAGACGTTCAATTCCCGTAAGATTTCTTTGCGCCAGCCTGAGAGTCTGAAAACACGTCACACCAGATGCATGAGAGATGGAAACCTGGGATATTCAGTCGAATCAGATCAAATATGATGCTAAGTTAGTACTAAGTTAAAATATGTTCCGGACTTGTAACATGCACCCATGATTTGGAACAGTCAGCAGGCTGTCTCTGGCCACGCCCCCTACACTCGGTCCGGCCCCTGGCTTTTCCTGAATTCTGATTCCTTTAGATAAACATTGACTTCATTGATATTGTTATTGATTTATCGACAGACCATCATACGTTTTAGACGTTATAATAACAACACTCTATTGATCCCCAAAGAGAGAAATTCTCTCCTTGCCTGCCCCCTCTTACTGTCCATGATACACAAGCACATATGTAGAAAAACGTCAGCTTGGAAGCCAAGGCTGGACTTAACCTACTCCTTAGGGTTCAACTGGAAACTGCCCCATGGCCGAGCGGTCTAAAGCCTCCTGCGCAGCGAAAATGGCCTTTCAAAGTAAGGGGTATTCTGTTCTCCGAAGTAAGGCGTGGGTTCGAATCCAACTTCCGACAAAAGTTCTTCAATCGCTACAGCAGAATTTGAGCCACTGATCGGCTTTAATTGCTTTGTTTTATTTTTGCGTTTCAGGCAAAACTACATAACACTTAAGAGGTGCAGGATGATCTGTCTTGCTCTCGCGAGGTTTTTGTACGACGTGACATGGTGACATAATGCAGCGGACGATAAAAATCTAACCACAATGCATTGCGTCAGGACCAGAATGTATTGCTTTAAGCCAGCGCTGTATGTGGGTACATGAAGTGGAAAGCACCCAATAACAAACATAACATTTAAAAAAAATCTACAAACTAGTGGGAATATAAAATAAAATAAATGTGTCTGGGCAAATTGGTAAGTTAAATTAAATCGTTTTAAGCAGTGTTAAGCAGTGTGTGGTTTTAAACACGAGTAGCATGTACCGTGTTGACGGCGCATGAACGTATCTTGGCAGCACATGTAAAACTTAGATTTGCAAGCGGGATGTGAAACAGCATTTAGGTGTTTAAAACAGCAATAGAGTGCGTGTTTGTTCACGCAGTTACAATGTTTAGTTGTTATTTCTGTGGAACATCAGTGCAAACCCTTAGGGAACATGTTTTACATGTCAAACTTCACCGTCATGAACCACGATGCGTGTTCAAGTGTGGCGCTACAGATTGCCACAATACGTTTCGTTCATATGGGGAATTTAAGGCTCATTTTTACCGTAAACATAACACAGATTCATATATTGATACTACAAATGCCCTTACGGTGTTTACGTGTAATATGTCTATGTGCCAGCGCCAATGTCGCGATGTCAGATCACTAACAGCTCACTTAAAGGAACATATAGCCGAAGGACGTGTTGTGACATGTCCGGTGACAGGATGCGACCATACGTTCACTGTGAGATCGTCGTTTACAGCCTACATGTCCAGGAAACACAGACAATGTTCTGTGGACAGTATAAGAGATCTTTATAAGGAGACAGTTTCTCAGTTTCTTGAAACTGAACCGTTAGTTACAGGCCCTACAGAGAGATTTAGTGAGACTGATGAAGGTGAAGTCCATCTTACAGAAAATTTCAGTGACCTTTTTCTTAGAAATATTTCTCTTTTCTACTTGAAATTACATGGGCAGTTTCTTCTGCCAGCATCAACTATACAAAATATTATTGAAGAGATGCTAAGCATACATGAACTAGGACAGACATATACTTTGAATAAATTAAGTGCATTCCTGAAAAGTGACTTAACTGAATTAACAGATGAGGTTATTGGTAGTATATGTGATGTTGTGAAGGAATCTGACCTTTTCACCATTAGTCATGAAGGACCAATGAGAACCAATTTTTCAAGAACTAGGGCTTTTAAACAGATGTTTAGATACACAGAACCTGTAAAGTTGTACTTAGGAAGGGATGAAACAAGGTCACAGAGGTTTGCCTACTATGTTCCATTGAAAGACACTTTGAGACATTTACTGGAGTCAGACTTATGGCAGAATTGTGCTGCACAGGGTACATACGTACCATACACTGATGTGCTTTGTGATGTCAGTGATGGTCAGGTATATAAAAACAATGAGTTCTTTTCTCAAAACCCATCATGTCTAAAACTAATTCTATATCAAGATTCTTTTGAGGCGGTGAACCCATTAGGTTCAGCAAAAAGCAGCACAAAGTAGTAGCTGTATATTTGTCTCTGGCTAATTTACCACCTCATCAAGTACAGACCACATGTCACTTGTAATGCTGTGTCAGGAAAAAGACTTCAAACACTTTGGCCATGACAAAGTTTTCTCAAGGCTCATTGCAGACTTAAAAGACCTGGAAGACAATGGAATAACGGTGGCAGAGGAAAAAGTTAAAGGGACTGTTTTGTGCATTGCAGGGGACAATTTGGGGTCTCATAATATCGGTGGATTTACAGAAAATTTTAGTTTTTCTGAATATTTCTGCAGGTATTGCCGGACAACCCGAACAGATTTTCAAACAGATCCAAATGCATTTTACAGTCTGAGGAACAACAAAACGTTGAAGGTATAATATCTGAGTTTTAATTCATTGAATTACTTCGATGTTTGTATGCCTGGCCTGCCACCTTGTTTAGGCCATGACATTTTTGAGGGTATCCTTTCCTATGATTTAGCCCTTTACCTGAAGTACTTCATCAAGCAAAAAAAGTGGTTCACTTATTCAATTCTGAATAGACGCATTAAGAAATTTAAGTACAGTGGCTCTGATGTGTTGAGTAAGCCATGTGCAGTAAACTCCAATGGAGTAAAGCTTTATGGTCAGGCTGTTCAGAACTGGAATTTTCTAAGACTTCTTCCTGTGATCATGTGTGACAAGGTGAAAGAGCCCACAGATGATGATTGGCAGTTGACCCTTCAGCTAAAAGACATTGTGGAGCTGATTTGTGCACAGAAAATTTTATTGCCAGAGGTTGCATACCTTGACGTTCTTATCCAAGAATATCTTGCTTGTAGATTTTCTTTCTTTCCAGGACATAGGTTAAAGCCTAAGCATCACTACTTGCGACACTACCCTGCACTGATTTTAAAGTTTGGTCCTTTGATCAGGTTGTGGACAATGCGATTTGAAAGTAAATAAGGCACCATGGCAACAACAGTCAGAACAGCATCCAGTTCACAGCTAGTTTTAAAAATTGCTTTAACGCAGAGTGATTACAGGAAATAGGTGTACTGCTTAATATTAATTAAATTATTAAAATGTGCTAATAATAGACATATTTGTCAGTCAGACATTGTGCTTTTTAAAGAGCAGAAGGGATACATTAAATTACGATTATATTGTCCTTACTGTATATATTTTTACATTTTTCCCCTCAATGATTGTCAAGTGATCACAATTCTTACTGTGCTTTACCCCTCACTTGATAGAGATGTACCAAAACTGAACATATAACTGGATTTCACTCAGAATAACCAGGCCTTCTTTTTGGACTCTTTATCCCTTTTTATTTTATCTTCGCTTTCCTCAAGCCAGGCATTTACAGGTGAAAAACCTTAAACCACAAAACACCAACTTTCACCAATCTATCTTATGAGCAAACACAAAATTTTACTTTAAATGCATATATATATATATATATATATACATACACACAAAATATACAATAAATGACCAATCTCAGCTTCAAATTTCCACACAATTATACATAACTTGTTCTGAATAAAATTCCTCCAAACATCAAAGTTTAAGATCAAACCACTGGGGAAACACATAAATGAGTTACTCAACGCAATAAATTGCAATGAAAAGCTAACCAATTAGACAATCGAACAATAGGTTTAACACTTCTGCCCATATGAATTATTAAAAGGAAAGTTCACCCTTAATACTTTTTTTTTTCTTTTTAGCAATTTAATATTTAACTTTTAGATAAACTAAAAATAGAACCCCCCCTTTTAAACCGCATTAATGCAAACATCTGAATCAATAAAACAGCATTCCACATATTGTCATTAAGACACTTACAGCACACCATTTATTCCTAATACAGTCAAATACCACAACTCATATAATGTTACAAGCCAGCACCAGCGCCTCAATGCCTCATTAGCGCACCCCATTAAGAAATAAACCCCACTCGCAACAGGTAGTGCTTGCTACAAATAACATTTGCAACAAAGTCCAACACGCATGGTTCATGGTCTTACCGGCTGTCCGTTCAGAGTCTACTTTTCAGTACACAATCGCAGCACAGTTCCAGAAGCACTTGGTGTAGATTTGACCCTTTGCTTGTCGCGCTACCAATGCGTTTTGCCGACTTTATCCAAAATAAAGAGCAGGTGCGTCCGTTAATGCCTTCCCCTCGGGTGCACACAGGTGAGTAAACTTTGGTTCCGCATGACCACTTGCGTGAACGACGTAACCACTTGCTGGAATGACGTTCATCGCAACAATGATATAAATATTTTCCCCCCTGACATATAATCAGTGTAAGCACACAAACACATTGGCCGGTTATCCTATTCATTCAGTTCCACGGACAGTGACCTGTGTTACTGTGCTGTGACATCTGGTTCCTTCATTGGCTCTGTATATTTCTATAAATGACTAAATGGCTCTGTTGTAGAAATTTCCAGCCAGAGACTTGGTTCCTATATAACGAGAAGATTTTATTTTTACTCGGACTGAGAAGCTACAGAAAATCATCTCTGCATGTGATCTCCCCTTTACTGCTCAAGCAGAGCACACGCACATCAGCAAGTGTCAAGGCAGCAAGTGCATACAAACAACTTCTCAGGGCCTTCAGGAAGAGTCAGACTGCGGTGTCATTCAGAGATACCATTGTCTAAGACTTGCACTAAAACATTCTATGCACTTGGGCATATTTAAACAAAGTAGTATGGTACCTATGTCAGAATCCATCCCTGCCTTGTCCTGTTCACATGTCACTGGCCATCCTATTCTCTCCTCTGTCTTGTACCCCTTAGCCCATAGTGTGTTTGCCTGCTCATCGGGCCACCATGTGGCTTAACGGGCCAAGTGGTTGGCCACCGTGCCTGACTCCCCTTTTGATTGTGGGTTTTGAGGATATCAGTGGGTCTGTGTTTTCATGATTGTCCCCCAGGCCACCATGCAGCTCAGCCCTTGATTCCAACTACAGTAGCAATCAGGTGGTTCTCGGTCTACTAGGACTGTATAACAGGATTCTTCACCCATTCTATCTTTACTCCTTCAGCCGCATACATGAGTCAGACCTATAGGTTATTCAAATTCCGTCCTGCCAAATTTACTGGACAGGAAGTGGACACTGCAAATGAATGTGTGAATACGCCAATACCTACATCTTTACAAGTTACATTAAGGGGTTTGGTACAGTAAATGGCTGTGAGGTGGGATTTCTTCTTGATGTCTGTTTGTAGCCCGTCCACCAGCAGCTGCTGCTGTATTTATCACACCAAGCAGGGAAAGTATATTGCTAAATTTTCCTTAGTTCAATTACGCTTGATTAAGCTAATTAAGCCGGCTATGTTATTTACATTCAGAAGGATGCCGCCATATTGGGTTATACACAGATGCCACGATAGCTCACACTCACATTCCCTCTTCATTATTTTTCTAAACACACTCTATCCTGCCTTGTCACCTGCAACAAGATCTCACTCCCTGTAGCAATAAAAGTCTTTCTTATGATTGAGCAGATTTCTGCTTCTCTCCTAACCATGGGCATCCAAAGTAAGATGAAGCAAAATGTTAGGAAATTTGATAACACATGGTTACTCTTTTGGTAACAGTGACTTTGGTTTTATTTTGATAGATGTAAACTACATAATATGGTCTTAACCTTGTTTTCTGTCCTAAAAGCAAACTTTTATGTTACAGGAGAAAAGTGCACAGCTGCTTGGATCAACCCCAGCTAATCAGCGCATATGGGAATCTTTTCAAAATACCATGTGAGTCTTATGCAATTTACCCAATTAATATAAGCTCTTTAGATGACGCTTAAATAATCAATTCCCATCAACTTAGTGTCAAAACACAAACTCAGTGGCAAAAAAGTGAAGGGCAACAGACTAAGTTGTGAAAATGAAATCTGCATGTGATGAAAGGGCATGTGACTGTATCGCGATGATTATAATCATCAGATCAAACGGACCACGGAGTTGGCGGTATGGTCACACTGCTGGTCCCATGTCAGTAGGGTATAGCACACCCCTGGGCCCGGATACTACTAGGATGTCACTGGTGTACCACTGTGCCGTCAGAGTGTGGTGTGTCACTCCACAGCATTGGCAGGATTGCTCCTCTCCCTGCAGCGCCACCATACGCACATGACGGTCATCTGTGGTACTGCAGAACTGAGATGTATCGCTGAACATGGTAGGACGCCAGTCGTCATCAGTCCATCAGTCCATGCCTCCCAGTGACTACACCACTCCAAACGCAACCGTTTCTGTGCTATTGTGAACGGCAGCCTATGCATGGGACGGTGAACCCGTAGTCCAGCTGATGCCAGTCATCGCGACACGATGATATAGGGTGTTGTAGAGAGTCCAGTAGCTGTGTCCATATATCAGGCGCAGGTGTCATGGGGATCTGTGATGCTTGGAGCACAATCCGACGATCCTTCCTTGGCGTGGTCTGTCTTGGATGACCAGAAACTTCACGACGTGTGTGGATGCCTCACGTGCCCATTGGTTTCAATATCAGGCCACTGTGATATCCGCATGGCCCACATGCAATTGCAGCACATGACCACCTGGCTTCATGTAAACCCGCAATGCAACCCTATCAAACTCCGTCAAGTGCCGTTAACACTGTCTAATGTGACTACGAGGCATCCTGTGTCTGGTGATTAAACATGCCAACTCCTTGCAATTTGAATCATTTACATATCCATCACTGGTCTGCACATGTACCAGATTACATCTTTAATCGGATAGTTACTTCTGGGTTCTCAACTTTTTTTTTCATAATACCCCTTAAGTGTATATGCCCTTCACTGATGAGAAATTCATCAACATCTAAGTCCTACATTCATGTACAATGCATATTAAATGAATATTTTGTCACTATTAGTTTTGATGTATCATTCTTTGAATGCACTCAATTGAATCATGGACAGTGGTTCCACATGGAAAAAAATGAATATTCCGAAAAGGAAAAATCCTTCTTCGGTTGATACATTCACTTTGTGTTCTGAGAATTTTTCCCTTGAGTGCCTTGTACAGTATGTCTAGTGTGTTTTTGGTGTGAATGTGGCCATAATCATACAAGGAAAAAACCACTGACTTGTAGTGAACATGTAAAACCGCAACATGCAGTGTCATACGTAACTGAAATAAGAAATGCTGGATTGCCTGAGTTGCATGCGTGCATGTTTTTTAATATGGGCAACATGGTTCCCTGAGATGCCTCAGTGTTGCTCACCGCCATCTCTAACACACAACCTCACAAACCATCTTAAAACTACTGAAAGAAATAATTGGCTACACTGCAGCTCCACTGTTTTGTTTGGCACCCCTGCATGTCCTGCATTGTGTGGGGAAAAAAGCTGAAGGCTGAGGAATGTTACATAACACAGCTAGAATGTAAAAACTCTCTCTGGTGTAATTCACTGCGTAAAACCAATGGTCCTAAGTGTGGTGTCTTCTTCATAACACTCCCTGATGTTTGTGTCCGTGACCATGAGATAGGGTGGCTGCTTTTCTTCCTTGCTTTCCTTGTATTCCTACGTTTCCTCCCCAGCCTTGGTTGGTAGGTCAGGCAGCATCACCTTGTTTTAATAGACCCAGGTGCAATTTATCTTGAAATTAGACTCAAGTGCAGAAAATGTTCTATCAGAAGTCTTTGACAATCTCTGAATTACACAGAAATCTGACTTCTTCTGAAGCTGTGAAATTGTTCATCTGTATTTGCTGCATTGGTACTTGTTGATGTGCGTGTGCCCTGCTTAAGGAGTAAAGGGGAGATGACATGCAGAGCTAGTTTTCTGTAGTTTATTTTCTTTGTCTGAATAATAATATTCTCTTCATATAGGAACCCAGTCTCTGGCTGGAAATTTCTACAATAGAGCCATTTAGTTATTTCTAGAAAAATATTTAGAGCCAATGACCTGATGTCATAGTAACACAGGTCACTGTCCGTGGTGCTGAATTCTCTACTTGATGGGCTGGTGCTGAATGAATAGGCCAGGTGTCTGTGTGCTTCCACTGACTGGCACCCAGACATATAATGACTTTTAACAATGAAGGGGGAAAAGTCCAGACAGGAAATTAGTCAACAGTAATTAGTAATCAAATATAGTTCTCATTTATCATTATGTAAATTTCAAAAACCTTTTCTGACTATTAATCTGCACGTTGCAATAATTTAATATTAACTAACTTGCTGTAACGTAAAGTGAAAAACAAGTTTTAAAACTAGCTGTGAAATTTTTGATGCTGTTGACCTGAATGTTGTTGCCAGAGCCTTAGGATACGTCTCTACACATAAGTGAGGGGATGGATGCACTATTCTATGGAGGCTTCTGAAGAGAATTATTATCCCAAATTTAAATTGAGAGAGATGATTAATTCCTTTTTAATGCAGTCTGCCTTAAGAGCCCCTGTTCTGCCGTTGATCTTTTGCATGGATGCTATCATGTATTAGTTTACTCTATGAAATTTAGTTTGAATTTTGATCACATGTCAAACTAAAGCATTTTGGACTGGATTCCTGAGTTCTTTTTAACGCTGTTAAGTTACATTTTTATTTCAGCATAATTACAAGTTCCCGCAGGGAAGAAATAAGTCAGTTACTTAATAAATGACTATAAAGTAGTTGCTGCAGTATATATTCCATAAATTTACTGAACTGGAGTTTTATGCATCCTTACAAAGTAATAACTGTATGTGTTCTTTAAGTATGAAAGAGTTTAGGACATTGTCACCTGCAGTGGACGGCCACGTGTCCCCATAATTATAACTTTAGATTATATTTCTGCATGACTGAGTATTCACTGAGTACCTGGTAGTGTTGGATGATATTTACGTCTCATATTTACCATTTATGTCAGTCTTCAAAGTGTGTGGATTATTAAGGTTGGTCTTGGTTGTTTTCTTCCCTGGAGAAACAGAAGTTTAATGCCATGATGCCACAGCAGCTCGCCGTTCCTGTCAGTACGGTGGAGGTAAGAGTTTGAAACATTCATCAGCCTGTCAGCTACGCATCTCGCCTGGACATGGGACTCAGCTTTTATTCTTCCATAATACCGCTTAAGTACCTCACTCTACTCAATCTCAGTACTGTTTAAGGGTAAATAACTTTTGTCACTGACTGCCAGAGATTATGGCAATTAAATGGAAAATATGAAGCAGACATATGAAATACAGTGGGCTGTTTGCAGTAAGTTGGGCTTAGGGTTAGTAATGGGGCTTTTTCCACTGACTTCTGCTTCTGTGCCCTTTCTTCACACTGCTGTTCAACTGTCCTCTTTATAGGAGGGAGGAGCAGCGCAAATGCAGCCGACAGATATAAAGCCATGTGCTGGCAGCAGACGCTTCGCACCCCTTAATAGCATATCTGTTGCTGGTAAGACTGTCTGTGCTGCCGGTCATCTCAGTAACCAGGTGAAACTCCCCAGGCAAGATCAGGACAATGTTGTGTTGAGTTTCAGTGAGTTTCCTGTGTGTAAAGCCAGTTTTGGGGTCAATGTGGAGCCTGGTCCAGTCATGAGCTGGGGAGACGTGACCAAGGCTGCACTGTTACTCTTGTGTGTCTTTTCATTCAAAACTCTTTTTTTTTTTATTTCCCCATAGTGTCCATCATCTTGAGCAGCACCGGCTGTCATTTAGCACAAAAGATGCCTGTTCAGTTTTCCATCTGAACAAGGGCCCTCTGGACCCAGGTGTGCACTACATGAGCACTTTGTTCCTGACTCCTTATCAGCGTTTACATTTACACTCTCAGCCAGTCTTTAATCTGCAAAGTTACGCTTGGTGAGATTTATACAGACACGAGTAAAGAGGATTTTTTCACTTTTCCCAAATTCCCTCTAAGTCTGTATTTTCACCTCTTGAATGCTGGGATTTGTAGGCCCAGCTCTTCACCATGTATAACAACATCACCCTCAACGCTAGAGAAACCAAGGAGCTGATCCTGGACTTTCGCAAACGGATGACTCCCCAAAGTCCTATCTACATCGCAGAGGATGCTGTAGAGGCTTCAACAGCTTCCAGTTCCTCGGGCACACAGCTTCTGGCGGTCAAAGGCATCGTCTTCAGGTGCTGCCTCAGAAAAGCAAGCAGCACCTTGAGAGACTCTAGCCACCCAGCACTGTCACTTTTCACCTTCCATCCATCCATCTGCACAAGCATTTCCAGATTTAGAGACAAGTTTCCTCCCCATTGCTGTTAACCAGCCAGTGACGCTGACATTTCCTCACACTGCCACTGTTACCTCATTCTGTACTGTTACTGTGTCTGTCTATGCTGGTGCCATTACTTTAATTTTATTTATATAGTATTATCACTGGTTATACTGTTGAGGTGCAACTACAGACAATTTTTCTTTGAATTAATCTAGCGACTATTTTCCCAAGCTGTTGATTCATCAAAACTATTATTTTTCCTCCAGAAAATCAGATTGACCGTTTAAGTTAATATTATTTTAAGAACAACACAAACTACGTCATTGCGGGGTTTTAGATAATGGACACTATACAGATATTTTTTTCGCCCACCATTCAATAAGCAGATAAGTAACTTGTCTAAAATATTTAGATTTGTATTGTGATCCCCAAAAGTTAGTAATCTGTATAAAATCAGTGTATCTTTGTTTTTTAAATTTGATTCTGTAAATCAATGTACACTGAACAAAAATATAAACGCAACACTTTTGTTTTTGCTCCCATTTTTCATGAGATGGACTTAAAGATCTACAATTCATTCCAGATACACAATATTACCATTTCTCTCAAACATTTCTCACAAATGAGTCTAAATGTGTGATAGTGAGCACTTCTGCTTTGCTGAGATAATCCATCCCACCTCACAGGTGTGCCACATCAAGATGCTGATCTGACATCATGGGTAGTGCACAGGTGTACCTTATACTGCCCACAATAAAAGGCCACCCTGGAATGTGCAGTTTTGTCTCACAGCAAAATGCCACAGATGCCACAAGCATTGAGGGAGCGTGCAATTGGCATGCTGACAGCAGGAATGTCAACCAGATCTGTTGCTCGTGCATTGAATGTTCATTTCTCAACCATAAGCCGTCTCCAAAGGCGTTTCAGAGAATATGGCAGTACATCCAACCGGCCTCACAACCGCAGACCACGTGTAACCACACCAGCCCAGGACCTCCACATCCAGCAGGTTCACCTCCAAGATCGTCTGAGACCAGCCACTCAGACAGATAATGCACGGCCCCATGTTGCAAGGATCTGTACACAGTTCTTGGAAGCTGAAAATGTCCCAGTTCTTGCATGGCCAGCATACTCACCGGACATGTCACCCGTTGAGCATGTTTGGGATGTGCTTGACCGGCGTATACGACAGCGTGTACCAGTTCCCACTAATATCCAACAACTTCGCACAGCCATTGAAGAGGAGTGGACCAACATTCCACAGGCCACAATTGACAATCTGATAAACTCTATGCGAAGAAGATGTGTTGCATTGCATGAGGCAAATGGTGGTCACACCAGATACTGACCGGTTCTGAGTCCCCAGACCCCCAATAAAGCAAAAAACTGCACATTCCAGGGTGGCCTTTTATTGTGGGCAGTATAAGGTACACCTGTGCACTACCCATGATGTCAGATCAGCATCTTGATGTGGCACACCTGTGAGGTGGGATGGATTATCTCAGCAAAGCAGAAGTGCTCACTATCACACATTTAGACTGATTTGTGAGAAATGTTTGAGAGAAATGGTAATATTGTGTATCTGGAATGAATTGTAGGTCTTTAAGTCCATCTCATGAAAAATGGGAGCAGAAACAAGAGTGTTGCGTTTATATTTTTGTTCAGTATAGAATAAGCCCAGATTTTAACCTAAAAATTTTCCTCAAATGTTTATTCAGTGGAGATAAGTACAACCTCTAAAGATAGGCATACACCCGTTTTGGCAGTGTCTCCGGATCCCATGACAAATAATGCCTTCAGTACATCCTCCTCAACCCACACTGAAAGCAGAAGTGCTATGGGCTTTGCAAACGGTTTGCCGACATCACTCCTATACGTCCAATGATGACATTCACACCGTCTCCAGGGTGATGTTCCCTGACTCGCAGGGTCACTTGTGGTAAAGATAAAACCGCTTTTCTTGCGCGATTTGGACTCGCTCCATATATTAAAAGGGAGCTTCGTTGTCATGTTTGACGTAAGTATGAACAGGACCATCAAAAGAAAACAACTGGATGTGCATGTCAGGTATTGGGTGAATTATGAGAATGGCTCTCGAGTGCAGTCCTGGTTCTGGGATCACAGTACATGAGCCACTCCACCGCTGAAGACTTACTGGAGAAGTTTAAGGTAAGCCATTCAATAACATTTAAACTCATTAACGAACCCATGATTTTTAAATATCCATGGTTTATCTTTACATGTGTTTAAATGGGAGAACCATATTTATTGGTAAGCATATTTTAAAGATTTTATTGCTGCTTCATGGCTTTTGCTGCAAAAAAAATAGTTCATTGAGGAAATAGAATGTTTAAGTGTTGTGTAGCAACATGTACAGCTGTTGTACAGGCAAAAACTCTGGCTCAGTCCAAAGGAGGTGGATATAGGAATGGCTGTCATCAAGGTGGGACTTCTGTGAATTCACTGGTATCTTTACATACAAATGTATCAAACAATTGTGAAGTAAAAAATATGTGAATAACATGGAGTTTGAGCTGGTTTGATATGTACAGCTGAGGTAGTGTTAACCTTGGGCTGAGTGTGCAGAAAGATTCTGGAAATTTGACAAACCATCTTTTTGTCAGAGACAGTCAGGAGCCAAAGGCAGTGGAAGTGACCTTGGTGTCCTTCAGATTAAAAAAAATTGCCAGATTGTGCTCTCAAAAATGTGCAAAAAGGCCTTGGATAAATGCCCTCTGAAGTACTCGATTGTACATGAGATGACGTGCTTGGACCCAAACAAAATGCACACCAGCCAGATAACTGCCAGCAGAAAAGGAGAAATCTCATGCAGAAGTTTGCGCAGGAGAATCGGTTGGCAGGCAGGATATCTGCTGGTAAATCATAGGATAAGAATAGGATAGTTCAGAATATTATTTTTAAATTATGCTTTTCTTTTTTCACATCTAACTGAATCAGGGACGGATTACAAACCGGGTTAGCGGGGCCGCTGCCCAGGGGCCCTTGGGGTGCAGGGGGCCCGTGGGCCCCAAGCCCAAAACAATTTGCAACGCTTATCAGCAATGTATTTTCGTTTGTCTATTTTAGAGGGCCTACATTCTTTGATCCTCTGCCTACAAGGTCCCCTGACCCTATAGGGAGGGTGTTTGGCTGCCAAGGGCCCTTGACTTGTGGTGGTTGTGGTGGTGGTGCAGGTGGTGGTGGTGGGGGGGGGCCTCGCGAACGTTTTACCCAGGGGCCCACACAACCCATAATCCGTCCCTGAACTGAATAGTGTTAACACGTAGATTTTAGCAGTATTTAGAAGACCGACTCTTGGTGTTTGAAAAGAAGCATCAGCCCAGTTATATTTTCTTTGATGAGCCTAGAGATATCTCAAGATTAAATTAAAATGATTGCACATTTATGGTATCATAGGAAAATTGGGTTATAAATCACTTTCCTATTCTACATGTGATTCTGTGTATTGACATTGTTGATCTGCATCTAATCTACTGTAATTAATGTAATTACAGGTGATGCAATATCCCAGCAGTCTGATAATCACCTGCACAATGAGGCAAAAGGCTTGGATTTTATATCCTTCATTCCTTCAGCACCATCCAAAGTTGATGTCTTTTTACATCAAAAAGTTAGTGGGCCTTATCCTGACCTCTGGATGTTCTGCAAGAACTTGCTGCTGCTGTCCTATGGGCAAGCCGAAGTGGAACGAATAGAGGTGGAGACCTGCAACTTATCAGAGGAAACAGTTGTTGCACAGAGGCTTATATGCGACCATGTCAGAGTGTGTGGGGGAGCAACCAAAGCGCCTCTGACCAAAGGTGAAAGATGAGCGAAAAGCAAAAAAGAAAACTTGAGGAACTCAAGAGGAAGAGAGTCTCACTGGAAAGTGTATGTGAGAGTTTACAAAAGGATGCTGAGCACATGGCAGAGGAAGCAGAGAGTGCTGCTGGAACCAAAAGGGCAACATTACTTACCAAGTCCAATACTCTGAGCCGACGAGCGAAGGAGGAGAAAGAGCAGTTGGTGGTCTTAAATGCAGATACTGAAGAATAGGCTACTGAACTGTGACTCCTAACACATCAAGAGTGAATCGGTGGAAACAAAAATATTTAGGTTCTTTGCATTTTTGGAGTATTTTACTTTCTGTGCCTGTTTGTACATTGTTCACAGCCATAATACTTTATAATTACAAGGTAGTTTTATGTTAGAGCTCTTGCTCCAATAAATATGTGCCTTGTAATTAACTAAATTCTAGGCTATTCAGTTTTTTTTGCCCTCGTGATGGTCGTGGGTTGTGAAAAAAGCCTTCTTCTTAGGGGTACCGCTGGGGCCAGCCGGGCGTATGTCGTGGCTTCAGTGAGTACTTATGTTTGTCATGCTGCCTGTGTACTTTATAGCGGCACAACATATTTCTGCAAATTGCATGCGTCAAATTGTCTGTCTCTCTTAAAAAATATGAAGTGTCACCAAAATTTTAAACGGGGAATCAATCTCAATGAAAAATATTCGTCAAGTAACGTTTCTAAAATAATATAGACATACTAATAATTATATATTAATAAATCGGATGAACGATGCATCCCAAATTGTATCCGCTGCGCACTTCTTAATCAGGGCAATCGCATCGTGGAGGTTTCTGCAGACGCCCAAAAAGACTTACTTAAGAAAACTGTTGCATGATAATTTGTACCATTTTCAAGGGTGGGGGGCGTGCAGTAGATGCCCCCTTTATTTTTGTGCTTCTGCCGTTCAAACCGAGCAGCACTGAGTTTGTCATGGCACCTGACGCCAAATCTACTGCTTAGCTGCTACAGACAGAACTATCTTCAAATCACCACTAGGGGGTGTCAATGCTGCAGCTTCGTTCTATGGTTGATCTTTTTCAAAGACAGTTTTTTTTCTCTCTCTCCACATAATCAACTTAACTGATTAGCGTGCTTTCATAGTAATGGTTTTTAATCCGTGTTAATCTTCTGAACAATGACTAGTAAAGGTTCTATGAGGTTGTCCTACTTACTATGGATTTTAAGTTTTTTATCAAGGTGTTAAAACGTACCACAGTTGCCAGTCCTGTGTTTTATGTCTAGCAATTTGTACAGTTTCTTCAGTATAAACACATGCCATGATCTGTGAGAATCTCCTCCAGAACTCTGCATTTCCTCAAGATCTTTTTGTAATATTGCATCATGGCACTGCTCAGAACAACACAGATGGTGCATAACAACACAAGGGAGTACAAGACAACATGGTGCAGAAACAGTGCGATACAAAGCAGGACAAAACTGGATGATACGTGGTCAGTGGTGGATAAAGTGCAGTAACAGCTGTACAGTGCAGCTGCCGTGGAAATGACTGTTACAGGGGATGCAAAAGCTGCAGGTTTGAATTGTTTGGCGAATGAAGCTGTTCATGAATCTGCTAGTCAGTGTTTGTGGATGGTGGTCAGAGTCCTGGATTATAGACTGAACCTTGTTACTGTGGCAGTTAAAGTACAGCTGGTCAATGGAGGGCAGTTCAGTGCGAATGATGTTCTTAACAGACTTCGCAATGTACTGCCTTCCTGTCATGTGGCTCCACCATACCATAGTACTACTGTAAGAACTAGGGATGTAACGATACATTCAACTCACCATTTGATACGATTCACGATTCTGAGTTCACGATACAATTTTCTAATTTTTTGCAGAATGAGCTGCAGACAAATATATTCAAAAATATTCTTATATTTATCTTTCTGAACTGTTGACACTGTTGTGAACAGTGCAACTGAATTTGAATAAAATACTGTTGAAAAAAATCCCAAATCAAAATAAGTAAATAAAAAAAAAATAAATCAAATAAATAAGCTAAGGTTTGCATGTGCAGCTTTTTAGCGTGCTTTGCCCTTTTAATAATCTTCACTCAGCTCACGGTGGTGCCAGTGGACCTGTTTGTGTATGTTATCAGTCTATTACAATGTTTGCATGCAGTTTATGTCTTGTCTGTGCTTTTCTCGCTGTTTCCTCCTCGTTTGTGATTACCGGAAAGCTAATATGCTGCCACACCGCCAATTGAAGATCGGGGGGTGCGTCCATCCATCCATTTTCTGAAACCACTTAATCCCAACTGGGATCGCGGGGGAGACCGGAGCCTATCCCGGGAACAAGGGGCGCAGACAGGAACCAAGCCCAGGCAGTCACCTACACACCGCAGGTCGCACACACTCACACAACTACAGGGCCAATTTAGACTCACCAGTCAACCTATCCTGCATGCTTTTGGACCGTGGGAGGAACCTGGAGTCCCCGGCGAAAACGGGGAGAGCATGCGAACTCCACACAGAAAGGGCCCTGGACCGAAGCCAGCACTAACCACTGTGCCGTCCTCAGTTTCAAATTCATTCATCATCTCGCGTTCGCTCAAAACCAAAAACTGACGTACGATGTCGACGTGATACGCAGTGACATCTGACGTCAAACTCACATTGTGAAATCAAATGTAATATTACACCAGTTTTTCTGTTAAAGTACTGTGAAGTACTCCTACAATAGTGATTCATTTTCCACATCAGCCGGTTTAAATCTTCATGCATTTGCACCGATTTTTAACTGATTTGTGATTCATCATTACATGCCAGGGCCAGCAGCTCTGCATGGCTCGACCCTCATAAACATTCTCCACACATGCTGTTCAGGCAGTGGCCACAGAAATTCCCCCAGTGAACTTTATGCTTTCTGTCGGAGAGTATGCTGTGTTCTGGCCTTAAACCCTGCATACTACTTTGCAGACTTTGATCCTCTTAACAACAATTGGCATTTCTGGTGGCTGAATATCCATCCATCCGTCATCCAACTGCATGCTTAAAAGCTGTGAATAATAGTAATAATTCTTAAAATTGCAACTATCTAGAATTTCAGCCTAGTTACTCAGCTAAATTACTATTTAAACCTAGAATAATTTCTATAAGGGGCGGCATGGTGGTGCAGTGGTTAGCACTGTCGCCTCACACCTCTGGGACCCGGGTTCGTGTCTCCGCCTGGGTCACATGTGTGTGGAGTTTGCATGTTCTCCCCATGTCGTTGTGGGGTTTCCTCTGGGTACTCCGGTTTCCCCCCACAGTCCAAAAACATGCTGGGGCTAATTGGAGTTGCTGAATTGCCCGTAGGTGTGTGTGTGTGAGTGGATGGTGTGTGAGTGTGCCCTGCGATGGGCTGGCCCCCCATCCTGGGTTGTTCCCTGCCTCGTGCCCATTGATTCTGGGATAGGCTCCGGACCCCCCGCGACCCAATAGGATAAGCGGTTTGGAAAATGGATGGATGGATAATTTCTATATGTGTGATAGAATCAAAAAATATTTTGTTTTACATATAAATCTTCACAAGGTGTATTACACATGGTATTCCCCAGACACCGCCACCCCAACAGATGCTTTGTTTGTTAAGACAATAGCTCAGAAAGTGGTTGATCGATCTTTTGCAGCTTTTACCAAGGTTTGTACAAGCCAAAATTAAATTTTGAAACGGATCCCTGCCACACCCTGCCCTCCTGAACCTCCCGTTTCCTCCCTAGTGTGGTATAACGTGCCATGCCTGTTCCGCGTTTGTTTTACCTCTCCTTCCTGCCCTTGTGTTACTCATTTCAGGTGCCTCTAGTTTGCTCCCTGCTTAGCCTTGTATAAATGTGCTTCTCAGTCCTGCCTTTAATGTTGCTGCTGCTGTTTGCCTGTGTGTTCTTCCCTGCTTATGATTCCCCCGTGATCCAGTTGTGATCCAGTTGTCTTCATATCATGTATTCAACTCTACTGCCTCAGTCCAGTATTATCTCTGACCATCATCTTATTGCGTTCAATATTTCCCTTGCTCAAAATATTAGCCCCCCGACTCGCTTCTATATGCCAAACGTACAATCACGTCAAATACAGCAAGTAACTTTATCGATAACCTCCCTGAGCTATCGTTTTCAACCAAACTAATGTCGAATTCTGCTGAACTTGATAGCATTACGGATTATTTAGCATCTATGCTTAATTCCACTAGAGAAAATTGCTCAGTTAAAAATAAAAAAGGTTGTACGAGGTTTACTTTGGGCCTCCGCCGATGCCACCCATTGTCTTACCATGTGAGCGTCTCAGGGACTATGCCCGGTGCCTAGGAACATAGTGTGTACGCCCCTCAGAGGGTAGACCGGTACCTGTCATCAGCGTGTGCGAACTCCAGAGGTGTAGTTTTGGTATCCACCTAACTTAACTTGGGCAGTCAAGTTTGGGACCCGGATAAATAAATGGGATTTAACCCAGAGGCTGCAAGATAGTATTTACCACCATAGTCCTAATAAGGATAGAAGTCCAATCTGGAAAGTTTATGAAGAAGTTAGCAAATCAGACAGTCATAAAGTAATCGAAACAACATTTATTAAAAATACTACAATATACAATTATTGACATGTGGACACATACTTGTAAATACATTTGGACAAATACAATATTAAACAATCACATTCCTCAGCTGAGAGTGAACAAAGTTCTGTGGAAAGTATCTGACTACAGATAGACTTTCACCCAGTTCTCTGCGGGAGCTCTGATTACAGAGTGACTCCCCGACTACTTCTGAAGCCCTTCCTTAAGTATCCAGACCAGGTGATGGCATGTTTCTGAAGACTGACTAATTTCGGTCAATGGTTAATTTTAGGGGCATTGCTGACCTTGGTTCTCAAGTCCCCAGCCAATCAGATCACTTTAGGGGGTGGTTGTAATTCCCTTGTTCTACCATGAGAGAATCTCTCTCAGTTTGGTGGGTTGAGCCGAAGTTTCTGTATTTCTCTTAGGAAAAGCTATACTGCCTTAAATCTGAGAGTATAATACTCCTCGTCTCATGCCTATTCAAACGAGACCAAACATGCGTGTATTTGTCCCTAACATCTATGTGTGCTGAGTTATCCTGTTTATAGTGGAAAAGGTGTCTGTGTCTGGAGGCTGACAGCTGTTGTTGCTGTGGATTGATTGTGGAACTCTGGTCACTCCGGGGGTGAAAGGTCTTGCTTTTTCTGTGCTGCTCCAGTTATTCCTATCCAGTCTCTCAGGAGCCGGCAGGCCTTTGCCTTCCTTAAAAGGGGTGGTTTGACGAGTTGAGTCCAGTCTTGCCTGGGCCAGCGGAGCTCTGAAATAGACTGATGCAGGCTGATCAGAGTTGGGGCCTGCAGGACCTATAAGTTTTATGTCCTTACAGAATGTAAGTGGCATCATACTAAACTAGTGGTGTTCGAACTAGCATGGAAAGAGGCTATGGGTAGCTACAAAAAGGCTCTTAGTGCCGCCAAATCATCTAGTATCTATCAGAACTAATTGAAATAAACAAAAAATAATCCTAGATTCCTATTTACTATGGTGTCCAAGCTGACTAATAACCAGACCACTGGTTATTTTCCAGTGACGACTTTATGAAACTTTTTGACCAAAAATATGCTCAATTAAACAGAACATTTTGAATATTGAATATTGGTTAACCAGTCAGAACTGATGTACTTAATTTTATCTTCAAATTCATCTACTTGTATGCTAGACCCTGTTCCATCAAAATTATTCAGCGATGCTCCCAGCATTGATTGAACCGCTACTAGCAATAGTTAAACTAAAACATATAATCATATTACCCCAATTTTATCTTCACTGCACTGGCTGCCAGTTAGATTTCGTGTTGACTACAAAACACTGCTCTTAACCTATAAAGCTGTAAATGGTCTTGCACCGCAGTATGTGAGTGACCTCATTTGCGTTCCGAATCATACACTTAGATGACGAGATGGAGGTATTCTATCCGTACCCAGAATAAAGAACATTACCTTTGGGGGAAGAGCATTTGCTCATAAAGCACCACAGCTATGGAATAAACTTCCTATTAGTGTTCGGAACTCAGACACAATCTCTGCTTTTAAGTCAAGGCTTAAGATGTACCTCTTTCGCCAGTCTTTTGGATAGTTAAATCTTCTTTTCTAAGGTGAATGGGAAATCTGGAGGTTCATAGTTATTTGAGATTGAAGGGGAAAGGGGGGATTGGTGCTGTCGTCCTGCCACTCTCGCCGATCACTTAAGCTGTGGATGGGAGGTGGCTTGACGCCAAAACCTCTGTAAACCCTCATGCCTGTGCTTCCTTCCAGGTCACTCTTTTAGGCAGGCTGTCATAGTTGCTTTAGTCCTGCCGGTTAGGTGTAGGGCAATAACTCTTCTCCATCTTCTCTTTTTCGAGCTGATACCGAGCCGACTACACCGTGTGAACCCGCACCTGGACTCCTGGATATAACTACATGAAACCAACTGGGACTTTATAACTATATGAACTCTAATGAATGTCAATGTAAATGCAGTTTCATGCTCCTTGGTCGCCCAGAGGAGGATGGGGTCCCCTTCTGAGTCTAGGTTCCACTCAAGGTTTCTTCCTGCTAGAGGGAGTTTCCTTGCCACTGTCGCCTCAGGCTTGCTTGGTGGGGTTCTGGCCGGTTAAATGTAAAGTGCTTTGTGACAATGCATGTCGTTAAAAGCGCTATATAAATAAAATTGAATTGAATTGAAGTGCTTCCTCAGATTCATTTTTAAATGTTCTCCAGCTAATTTCCACTATGGCCACGAGTTCTAGTATTTTAAATTAATATTGAAATGGTCATTTGGCTGAACAGCATCCCGACCTGTTAGAATCTTATATACCTGGATCATGTCCCCCCATAGTCTCCTTTGCTTGAGGCTAAACAGATTCAGCTCAGCGAACCTCTCCTCATAAGACATTCCTCTAAGTGCAGGAATCATTCTAGTCATCCTACGTTGCACCTTTTCCAAGGCAGCAATGTCCTTCTGAAGGTATGGTGACCAAACCTGCACACAGTATTCTAGGTGGGATCTTACCAAGGAATTATATAATCGTAGCATCACTTCTCTTGACTTACATCTCTAGGTGTGTGGAGTTTAATCCAACATCCTTTTGCCTTTTTTTAATGCTTCCCCACACTGGCAAGAGTGGGACATGGAAGTATCAACATACACACCGAGATCTTTCTCGTAATCAGCTACCTTTATTTCAGTGGAACCCATAAAATATCTGTACTTTACTATATTTACTATATTTCTGCTCCCTGCATGGATTACCTTATATTTATCTATGTTAAATTTCATCTGCCACGTATGAGCCCAGTCGCTAATTAAATCCAGATCCTGTTGTAGCCTCTCTGGACATGAGACATGATCTAACATCAATCAGAAGATACCACACCAGCAGATAATGATTTCTGGAATAGTAAAGTTAAAGGTTGGCTAATAATACCCCTCATCTCTTTTAAAACTATAGATAAGATGCCATCAGGGCCTTGCGATTTATTTATTTTGAGCTTAGCTAGGCTTTGTACCACATCAGCCTCAGTTATACATATATTGGTCATAGACATCGTTGTATTTGTACTAAATGGTGGTAAGCTATTCTACTGTGAACAGCCATTGTAAAATAATCATTAAACTCATTTATATCAATTTCATTTTCAATTATAAGGCCCTTACTATCCTGCAAATGAGTGATTTTCAGCTTTTAGAGCTCTTTCGGAGTTAAAATATTGGAAGAAACTTTTAACGTCATCCTTATAACTGTTATTAACTAAACCTGTAGACGTAGATACTCCTGCTTTATTTTGAAATCATTAGTTAATTTCCATTTGTGGAAGAAAGCCCTTTTGCTCCTGACTTTATTCTTAATTTTCGTAGTAAACCACCTGTGACATCGCGTGCTGGACGAACAGGCAGGAAGCGAGGAATCAAGGATCCGGGAAACGGAGAGTCGGGAATGAGGGTTTATTGATGAAAACAGGTACCAACAGCGAGAGATTTCAATGACAGGACTGGGGAAACAGACTTGAATGTGGACTAAATACACAGGACTACTCAAACTGACAGAAAACAGCTGGTTACAATCGGGGCAGCACACATGGTTAATGAGGGGGCGTGGCACACACGAGGATCGTACAAGCAGGTCATGACACCAGCTTGGTTGCAGTTTCCTAGATTTAGTTTTTCTGGAAACGGGTATGAAGTTCTTTTGCACTTGCAACAATGTGCTTTTAAAAAATTCCCATGCCTCTTCCACAGTATTGCTATTTAACTCCATCCGATTTACAGTTTCTAGTTTCAGTCTCATACCATTGAATTACCCTTCCTAACATTGTATACTTTTGTTTTGGACTTGGTTGAAGACTCAGGCAGCAGGAGTTGCCCCAACGTTGGTATGTCCTTATCCATAAGGGGGAGTAAACGTTCTGGTTTCCCGACCTTATAGATGAAGGAGTTGGGGGATGTTGCCAGTGACCTGCCGGATTCCAGGCAGAACAGGCCTCGCTATGCCACAGCCCTTCAGAGACTGGGCCTTCCGTGCAGAACCTCTGCATCCAAATTAGACCAGTTGTTTAACAAAACCCTAAAATGGGGTTATTTTTCACATGGAACGGGACTTTGATTCAACAACCCATTACTTAGTTGCGGCAAGTACCCAATATCAAGTATAGCTGCAAAGAATCTGGCAGAGATTTTCAGAGAAGTTCCCCAGATGCATGGACTGGACTAAGGTGCGTCAGATTAAACAGGAGCCTGGTAAATTCTGTGAGCCCCACGCCAAGTGACTGATGGAAACATACTCCAGCTACAGTGAGATGGACCCTCCAGCGGACCGAGAGTGGGATTCCCTCTGGGAGCGACAACTCGTGCAGTTGCTGGTGGATGAGCTGCAAACAGACATCAAGAAGGACTTCCAACCTCACAATCATTTACCAAACCACTTCAGGTAACTTGTAAAGATGTAGGTATTGGAGTATTCACACATTCATTTGCAGTGTCCACCTCCTGTCCGGTAAATTTGGCAGGACAAAATTTGAATAACCTATAGGCCAGACTCATGAATGCGGCTGAACGAGTAAAGGTAGAACAGGTGGCCAATCCTGTTATACAGTCCTAGTAGATTGAGAACCACCTGATTGCAACTGTAGTTGGAATCAAGGGCTGAGCAGCATGGTGGCCTGGGGGACAATTATGAAAACACAGACCCACTGATATCCTTAAAACCCACAATCAAAAGAGGAGTCAGGATGGCCAGTGACATGTGCTGGCTAAATGGGGACAACAAAGAGAGAACAGAACAAGGCAGGGAGGGATTCTGACACAGGTGCCATGCTACTTTGTTTAAATATGCTGTAATGTTTTAGTGCAAGCCTTAGACAATGGAATCTCTGAATGACGCCGCAGTCTGGCTCTTTCTGAAGGTCCTATACTGTAACCGTCCTGAGAAGTTGTTTGCATGCACTTGCTGCCTTGACACTTGTTGATGTGCGTGTGCCCTGCTCGAGCAGTAAAGGGGAGATCACATGCAGAGCTGATTTTCTGTAGTTCCTTAGAATAAAAATAGAATATTCTCTTCAAATAGGAACACATGCTGCGTTTGATTATTTCACTCCAACTCGGACAAAAACGTCACGAAAAACATCACTTCCCATTAGAAACGCCTCTTTTATGACGTTAATGTCTGACAGAATCTTCTTGTCCGAGTTGCCCCTGTGACGTAATTTCAACATGGCGGCTTACACACTCAACATTAATTCTATTTTACAAATCCTTAAAAATGTTTATTTTGTTAAATTTATTATTATCCCATCCATCCATTTTCCAAACTGCTTATCCTACTGGGTCACGGGGGGTCCGGAGCCTATCCCGGAAGCAATGGGCACGAGGCTGGGAACAACCCAGGATGGGGGGCCAGCCCATCGCAGGGCACACTCACACACACCATGCACTCTCACATGCATTCCTACGGGCAATTTAGCAAGTCCAATTAGCCTCAGCATGTTTTTGGACTGTGGGGGGGAACCGGAGTACCCGGAGGAAACCCCACGACGACATGGGGAGAACATGCAAACTCCACACACATGTGACCCAGGCGGAGATTTGAACCTGGGTCCCAGAGGTGTGAGGCAACAGTGCTAACCAGTGCACGACCATACCGCCCATTTATTATTATTATTATTTATAATTATTAGTAATTATTAATGTAATTGCACGTGTTCGATTTAGAGAATACCATATTGTGACCGTAAACAGTATCCTAACATGCAATATCAGATTTTTACCAGACTTGTTAGTGTTTTTGGTTTGTTTGTAGTTTGTTTGCCTCTCGAAAAAAGAATATCGCTATGAATGTACTAAAATACTTTATAAAGCTTTTAATGTGGTTTGACTAGTTCCTGTTTCTTGTTTATTTGTCTGAAATAATAATCTTACTCCATAACTGCTAAAATATAAAGCAACAACACAGCAGCGTATTCATGGAGGCAGCCATGTTTGTTCCGAGTTGTGCTAGCTTGAACGGGAGATTGTTGGATGTGATGTCACCCAATTTGGAATTTCCAAGTTCCGAGAGAAAAACGAACGCACCACAAGACTCTGGCTGGAAATTTCTACAATAGAGCCATTTAGTTATTTCTAGAAAAATATTTAGAGCCAATGACCTGATGTCATTGTAACACAGGTCACTGTCCGTGGTGCTGAATTCTCTACTTGATGGGCTGGTGCTGAATGAATATGACAGCTGGCCAACATGTCTGTGTGCTTCCACTGACTGGCACCCAGACATATAATGACTTTTAACAATGAGGAGGGAAACGTCCAGACAGGAAATTAGTCAACAGTAATTAGTAATCACATATAGTTCTCATTTATCATGATGTAAAATTCAAAAACCTTTTTTTTATTATTAAGGGATAAATGTAATTGAGTTTTAATGTATCCTTTCCGCTCTTAAAATCGCAAATTATTTCTGACTATTAATCTGCACATTTTAATAATTTCATTAATATTACCTAATTGGTTTGTCTTTTTTATTAAATTTTAAAACTAGCTGTACAATTGTTGATGTTGTTGCTGTTCTGAATGTCATTGGCCTGTTGCCTTACGTCTGTCTAAACATGAGTGAGGGGATGGATGCACTATTCTATGGGGGCCTCTGTAGAGAATAAATGATCCTAATTTTATATTGAGAGAGATGGTTAATTCCTTTTTAATCCATACTGCGTTCAGAGCCCCTGTTCTGCCGTTGATCACTGCTGCATATCATCCCCAAACCAATGGCCTGGATGAGAAAACGAATGATGACATAAAATGGTAAGTCTGTTTTTGAGGTTGTTTTAGAACTGTGTGAGACAGGCTCTATTCTTTTAACATTACATCAGGAATTACTGATATTATTGACAATCAATCCCTTAATATACAGTATCTCACAAAAGTGAGTACACCCCACACATTTTTGTAAATATTTTATTATATCTTTTCAAGGGACAACGTTAAAGATATGAAACTCTGATAGAATGTAAAGTAATCAGTGTACAGCTTGTATAATGGTGTAAATTTGATGTCCCCTCAAAATAACTCAACACACAGCCATTAATGTCTGAACTGCTGGCAACAAAAGTGAGATTAAAAATGATTTGTGGCAAGATCGGATCATGTGTGTTGAAGAGTTTCTTATGACTGACAAGTAGTTATTTAAAAACATATCTTGAAACAGCAAATTACATTGTTCTTAATGCTTTTAGAAAATGACTCTTTATAATGATCTGTGAATAATAATAATTTGCTATGAATGTTTTTCCACTTCAGCTTTCCACAATTATTCTTCCCGATGAGAAAAGCTACGGCACGTTTTTTGATGAAAAAAATAAAGTAGTTGAGACAATAAGCAACAACAGCTGAAAACATCTCCTAGTCACAGGAAAAACAGAAGCAGGCATGTGGTAAACGAATACAAAAGAGGTACCAAAGCACAGTTTATCATGTTGGAGATGAGGCGCTTCTGTTCAACATGAGGAAGCGGGGACGGAAAGGAGGAAGAACGGAACCGGATTTTACCGGACCTTATGTCATCCAGGCAATATGTGGCAAGCTGGTTACACTGTCTAATTCTGAAGGGGCAACTTTAAAGAACAAATACAATGTAAACCACATACAGAAGGAGCCAAACTGATGTCCCAAGTCAGGAATCACACAAGGTGCCAGAAGAGTATAAGACCAGTAAACCTCCCTCTAGCGCAGAGCTTCTGACAATCGAGAAGGATGCTGACAGTTGAAAAAAAACTCATGTCTGTGTGTTATGAAAGAATATCAATAAATGTTTCCGAAAGGGGATGACTCATTTGGTAATTATTTACGGCTTATGTTATGGCTGCCAATTTACAGTCTTTACTGAAGTCTGACTTCTTTTGAGTCACCTTTAATATAGATTGGACACTCTCTATGCAATGTGCAATACTTACATAGATGGTAAATGTTTACCTGCTTGCACAGATGGATGATTAGGTAATTAGTGTAAGTGTGTGTGTGTGTTCAATCGCATGTATGTCCAAGGTCCATAGTAAATAATATACACTGATCAAGAGATGCCCGAAAGTGGATAAAAGAGGACATTAGTGGGTGTATCACTTAGTGTAACGCGTGCAGGAAAATGAGCAGGACTGCAAGCCATATAATGACCCTTGTCTAGCTCTTAATACAGTATGCATACAGTGATGTATCTACAATGGACAGCTACTATGAGCAGATAGCACAGTACAGGTGCTTATAAGATCTGTATGCTATTTCCATCCATCCATCCATTGTCCAAACCGCTTATCCTACTGGGTCGTGGGGGGTCTGGAGCCTATCCCGGAAGCAATGGGCACGAGGCAGGGAACAACCCAGGATGGGGAGCCAGCCCATCACAGGGCACACTCACACACTATTCACTCATACATGCATACCTACGGGCAATTTAGTAACTCCAGTTAGCCTCAGCATATTCTCAGCATATTCTTGGACTGCGGGAGGAAACCCCACGACGACATGGGGAGAACATGCAAACTCCACACCCATGTGACCCAGGCAGAGACTCGAACCCGGGTCCCAGAGGTGTGAGGCAACAGTGCTAACCACTGCACCACCATGCCGCCCCCTGTATGCTATTTCATTCTATAAAAAGAAACTTACTGTACTGTACAATAAAGTATTTCACCACTGCTTCTTCCTCAGCTCCCACTGTTTGCTAGCACATGCATCTTTTGATTTCTTAGTGCAATCTGTGCTTTATTTTTTTTTTGTGAAATGTAAGTGCAGTATCTGTTTATTAAGTGCTGTGGTTTAATATGTACATTATTATTTCAGTACTGTGTATACTGTCCTTAATGTCTTGCCTCTCTCGTATAACTTGAGATATGCCCAAATTGACTTGCAACAAGTGGTCCTGGTTCCAAATGCGGAAGGCGATGGATACCTGTATTTTATATGCTGTAGTGTGCTGGGTGTCAGACATTGCAATGCACCTTGCTTTGATCTTGACCTGTTAGATCAGAGGGAGGTAATCTTATCCAGAAAGGGCCACTGTGTATGATGGTTTTCACTGCAACTCTCTGAACAGCGAACCTAACAGTTATCCCAATACCTTGATCTTGCTAGCATATTTAAATGTGTACCTATTCAGGAATAGAGTGGTGAAGGCATTCAGAGGAGGACTGATGATTATCAGAGGGAACAAAGGGGCTGGGTACTTGTCAGTATCCAGTAGAACCACCAGACTCCTACACTGAATGGTTCTGGATGTGGCACAGACGTTAATCCCTCTGTATTAGGGGATCCGTCTCCAGTTTGTACTCTTCTAGTTAATAGGTAGATTATCAGGCAGTTTTTCACCCTAGTCCAGTACTCATTGACAGCCTAATACACCGTGTTTCAGTTTGTCTTGATAGTCAATACATGTCACAGGATGTACATTACTCTGATGGGCAGGCCCTCTTACATATGATGGAAATTGCAATACCTACTTTTGAAAGAAAATAGAAAAATTATTTTCCCACGGTCTACTAGCAGCTTTTAGATGTTAATTCTTCATAAAAATAATTTGACTTGATCCAATGTGTTTTTAATACAAACAATTACCACACAAAGCTGCTAGTTTCCTCCGGTTTCCCCCCGCAGTCCAAAAACATGCTGAGGCTAATTGGAGTAGCTAAATTTACCGTAGGTGTGCATGTGTGAGTGAATGGTGTGTGAGTGTGAGCTGTGATGGGCTGGCCCCCCATCCTGGGTTCTTCCCTGCCTCGTGCCCATTGATTCCGGGATAGACTCCGGACCCCCTGTGACCCAGTAGGATAAGCGGTTTGGACAATGGATGGATGGAAATAGCATACAGATTAAGCACCTGTACTGTGCTATCTGCTTATAGTAGCTGTCCATTGTAGATACATCACTGTATGCATACTGTATTAAGAGCTAGATAAGGACAGTGGGTCATTATATGGCTTGCAGTCCTGCTCATTTTCCTGCACCCGTTACACTAAGTGATACACCCACTAATGTCCTCTTTCATCCACTTTCAGGCATCTCTTGATCAGTGTATATTACTTACTATGGACCTTGGACATACATGCGATTGGACACACACACACACACACACACACACACTTACACTAATTACCTAATCAACCATCTGTGCAAGCAAGTAAACATGTACCATCTATATAAGTATTGTACATAGCATAGAGAGTGTCCAATCTATATTAAAGGTGACTCGAAAGAAGTCAGACTTTAGTAAAGACTGTAAATTTCTCAGCCATAACATAAGCCATAAATAATTACCAAATGAGTCATCCCCTTTCGGAAACATTTATTGATATTCTTTCATAACACACAGACATGAGTTTTTTTTCAACTGTCAGCATCCGATCCAAACGGGATTCCCATTTCCTTTCTGTGGGATCCAACAGAACACGGGCTGACCATCAGTCAACATGTCTTCAACCGTGCAGGACAGGACCCAGTCCAGGCCAAACCTCACGGTGCTGGTGTTAATAAAAAAAATGTAAGGAACATGCAGCTGCAGCTCACACACAAACACAGTCCACAGCATCCAGAAAAAGGTCAGGCCTTTTTCTTCTTTAGCTGACTCCGCCCAGACCTCGCCCCCTTTCTGGGCGCCTCGCACTATGCCTTTGAACTGGCCCTGCAGCTTGGCCCGTTTCCTGTTTCCCAATGCAAGTCATAAGATTCACCCGTAAATGATATTTTGAATCGGAACGATATTTATTACTATTGTTTAGATTAAATATATAACGGTTTAATGATTGAATATAACTTGATATTGTTGTTTGTGTTGTTTAGTTTGAGGTTCTAGTTTCTGTCTTTATCCGCTTTCGTTTCAGTAGGCAGCTGGTTCATCCCAGGCTCAGGGTCTCTCTGCTCTTCATCAAACCCACACCCCCAGTTTGGGAGCACCCTCTCCCTCTCCTCCCCCCACGGCTGTGACTGTTACTCCTCCTTGAGGAGTAACTGCTCCGCCCCCTATCCCAGCCCCTATACCCACAGGAGTGCATCACCCAGTGAGCCGCCGCCCTGCCTGTCCCCTCACACAAGCACACACTGAAATCATGGTCCTAAGCTCTCTGTGTGGGTCACCACGATAGTACAGCACACCGACGATTACCCTCTGACTGAATCAGAATCAGCTTTATTTGGCCAAGTATGTTCACACATATTGGGAATAGTTAGACATTTAATCAAAATAATTAAGACAAGACATAAACATACAGTTCTGTTGATATGCGACGCATATAACCTCTGCATTCACAGCACTGCTTCAGTTATCGAAGAGCAAATTTCCAAAACTCACTCAGTCCGATAACCTAAAGTAATAAGTCATAATCCTCTTCATACGTTGCAGTAATGGGAATGAAATCTCACTCAGTGTTTATGTAATGGAGCAATGGAATTTCGTGAAATTTCCAAAAGTCCACAGAAATATTTAGAAAAACATTCCTGCAGACTGAGTTTTTGATATTTGCTTTTCAATTAACACAATTTTCTTCAGTCTGAGGTTTAACAGAATTCAGCCATATGCTGTTCAAAAAAAACTACACAGAACAAAAACAGAATGGACTTTACATCTGTCTGAAAGGAAAGTTGACACAGGCTGCAGCAGTGAACAAATCAATCAATGTATTAAAGTTAGGCATTAAGTAACTGGAGGCAGTATATACATAACATGATAACATGCCTTTTCTGTATTGACCATATTAAGGACGCTGTAACACTGCCCACCACATACCTGCTTCATTTATTGTTTTATACTTGCAGCTGCTTATTCAGACAGCTCGTCTACCTGTCTGTCCATGTTGCCCTCCCATGACAACTGGTCCAGCCTACAGGTGCCGTCCCATTCCGGCATGTTACCCATGAGTCATAGCGGCACCTCCGGGAGCAGCTCCAGGTGAGCCCGTGCCTCCCCTCCCCCACCTGTCCCCATGCTGAGTCTCGGGCCCCCGTCTTCCCTCTTGTTCTCGCCTATACCCACATCCTGGCCTGTGTCTGCATCGTCTCACCTCGTTAACAGGACTTTCGCCTTCTTCTGTCCTGATCCATTCAGGCCCATCATTCTGGGACATGCTTTGATTTATTTCGCCATAGTTACTCTTTGTTTTCCTTTGTACTTTGCACTCTACAAGTAAAATGAATAAAAAATAGGCATTATTTTGATATTGTTTTAGTACAGTGACACTAGTATATTTGTTGTTGTTTCCAGGCAACACTGCATGCTGATTTAACGTCTTTCCTTAATCTCCACCCCATTGCTCACACACAGCCAGTATCCCAGTTTGTGGTCAATGAGCTCCTCCTCACTCACCCCAGTCTCCTAGTCCAGTGGAATGTCCAACAGCTTGGGCTCTCAGTTCCTGCGTGTCATGCCCGGCTCGTCCGCTCCTCCTGTGTGCCACGCCCCCTGATTACCCACGTGTTTTCTCCCGATTTGTACCCAGCTGTATCTAGTTAATTTGCTCAGTCCTGTGTATTTCAGTCCGTGTCTTACCTGAGTCCAGTGTCTGTCATTGATGTTTGTATGCGTGAGATGTTTCCCCGTCCGCGCTTCCTAATTAAACTCCCGTTTTTGCCTGTCCGCTTGCTCCTTGCACGCCTTGCCCGCACGATCGCCTGCCTGCTTGTACCCGATCGTGACACTGCGCAGCTCTACAACTCATTACCCAGGGCTCTCGCACCCGGCCACAGTGCCCCTCTCAGGCTCCCCGCTGTATGACAGCACTGCCCCATCGGAAGTTCATGAAGCCTCACAGTACGACGCCTCTCCCCACGCGCGCTTAGCCACCACCGGGACTCCCATCACTCCTCCTTCCCTGTAGGGCGGCGCACTTCCATTATTATTACAGTTTCTACTGTCACTCTGTTGCTTTTCCTGGTGCTGGACTTTTGACAGATAAATACATTATTTGTTGCATTCAGTGACAAAAGATTGGTCTGTTTAACACCCTCAGTCTCCACCCTATGAGCCCCTTGTTGGCGGCAGAATCAGGAAGATGTCGGAGAAAGCAGAGGTAAAGTGAATAGTCACCTCGACAATAATGTGGAAACCGCTAATGGTGATCATGCCTGTGTGGGTGAAATGGATCACCACAGTATAAGCGGATGATGATTATAGACGATTTTTCCCTTTTTCTTTATGTCTGTTTACCATCTAATAGGCATTTTTTTTCTTTGGGATGCGTCTAGGTCAGATACGACCAAAATATTTTTCTCATTTCAGAAGTGAAAAAAAATATTGCTCTCAGATTCTGTTCAGTTGTAGTTTTTTAAAATAATGTACCTTGATTTGTGTTTGTTTAAAATGCCATTACCTGTTGCTTACTGGGCCGCTGAAAATGTCTGGCCCAGCTAAATTTCTTGGTTTAAAAATCTGGCCCAACTACTTTCCAGACCTGGACTAGCCCTACTGAATCATACACTAATGTTATTCTGTTATGTGGGCTGTTGTGATAGGGAGATTTGCTGGATGCTGCACGACGGGTGGTGTCCCTGCTGCAGAATGCCCTGTCTGAAGCAGCACCTAGAGACAGTGAGGGTTGTTGTTATCACCTTAATATTGTATATACGCAATCTGTTATTTCTTAACTAATATAATTGTAAGGTATTCTTCTAATATATTGTGCACAGCCAACAAAAAAGAGAAAAATGCAAAACCAAAGGAAGGCTTTCTTTTCTCTTAAAAGTCTTTTTTCTAAACCAACTGAGAGTCAGTTAGAGGGGTGTTCATTATCAGTATTGTTGCTGGCATTTCTGAAAATGTGCCAATTTTAGTCAAGTGGCTACTTTTCAAATGCAGTCCCTGGCCAAGATGAATAAAGTTCATGAAGACTACATGATAATATTAAGCACTGACATAACAAACAACATTTTTTACATGCAAAATATACAGGAAATATACACTGCAACAGGCTAGGATAGACAAATAACCAAATACACTTGCAAGCCTGACCACTTTAGACCCCAGATTAGAAAATTGGTGAATGAGCATATATTTTTTCCAAGTTTTGTTTTGCTTTCAAGTTCTCACAAATAAAAAAAAAAAAAGATTTTCCCACTATAGCCAGATCCAGTTTCTGTGGGGGGCGGGGGGGGGGTGACAATTTGTAGTAATAACTATTTCCTGCTGAAAACCACTGGTAAACTATCCACATGTCTCTGAATATCTGTGAGTCCCGAGACCTCCATGACAGATAGATATAAGTTGCTAGTGTTGATCGGCAGGAAATCTTCTCCAAAGCCCCACCACCACCTCACACCAATCCACCCAGGGTTTACTCCAAATAAATTTGCTGGTAATACAAACCGGATCAACTTGTGGTTTGTGTCCACGTGTACTAGAGACAAAGGCCCTGGTACATTCTGCGTACAACACAGCCAAGACTTGACAACCTTTATATGATGCGCATGGAATCAACCCTATGCATGGAGGCTGCAACTCTTCTCCACCGAACCCTGTAGCCCATTGACTGCAGCCTGCATTGACTATCCTGTAGCCTGCATTTGGTAGATCATTCTTGACAGAAGAAACCAAATTGTCAAGTTCCCTAACACAGAGCTCATACTCTTTTATTCTTCTTAAGATTGTTCTTCTTGAAACACCCATCAGTGTGGCTATGCAAGGCACAGGAAGTTGAGTATGGAGCATTTCTTTCAAACATTGTTCTTCAATCAAAATCTTGGGTCGTCTATTGGTGGCAGCGACTTCCTGTGTGACACATGGGGCTGGACGTTCCAGATGTGCCCTCACAAGGTCAAAGAGCTCTTGCAAAGCCAGGGTGATAGCAGGAGGTACTTCAATGTGATTAGACAGGGCCTGCAGAAGATACAGCTCCTGATGACAAAGGAACTCCAGGTAATCCAAATTTAGTGGAGTCGCGCTGAATCCTATTTCTATTTTATGCAGAAGACTTTCGAGAAGGTGGTATCTGAGCTGTTCACAGAACAAATTATAGTTAATGAGGTGTCAAGATCTTGTCTCTGATCCACACACTAGGCCTACCATTCAAAAGTTTTAATTATGAAAATGAAATGTTTTTGTTTTGTGAGGTGCTTGTTCATGTATGATGATGTAGTGGCTGCTCTGTTTGACCGTGGTAAACCTTTTCACAAACAATATAAGTGAAGAAGTATGACATTAGATCTAAGGACCAGAGTATAATAAAGTTAAATAAAATCCATCAAAAACACTTACTCAGTGGAGATTCCAATGTAGTAGGCAGACAACTTTATGGCTTTAATAATGAGTGTATTTAGCAGCTACAAGGACAAAAGATATTATAAACCTCTCCATTTTAATGCTAATTTAATAAACATTAACAGATAGCACTTAAGGTGGTTTCGCCTATAGTCTGCTAACACTAACCCGAGAACTAATATCTGAGGAGCGTTCTTCCCAGGATTTGAATTTATTAAATTGGCTTTGTGATGTTGTATTAAGAAATTTTATTCACAATGCAATTTACCGTACATTGGCCCATTCTTTTATATACGGTAAGACGAAGCGGGAAATTCGAGCGAGCGAGTGCTGTGCAGACGCGAGCGCGTAGAGGGGATGGGTTTTCAGCACTCGAGCACACGCACGCGCGTGGTTCGACTTTTGGCCCTAATTTAACGGCGAGCGAGTGAGTGAGTGCTGTGCAATCGCGAGCGCGTAGAGAGCATGGATTTTCTGTTTTTATGCGCACGACTTTTGGCACTAATTTAACGCCATAGAAATGTGTGTTTAAAAGGGGAGGAGATCGGGTTGCAGCGCTGGTGTGAGCGGTTTCTCCGGGCAGTTCGCTCGAGGCTAACGTGGCTTTGGGAACGTGGTGTACCCGTCACCCATGCCAGGGAAGAAATCAAAACCGAAATGCTAGGAATATGGACTTCATCTTACGTCAAGCGTTTTCCCCTCCATTGACGCCCATAAAGAAAAGGCTTAAAGTCCATATTCCTAGCATTTCGGTTTTGATTTCTTGTCAGGTAAGTCTTTATGGCCAGATACATTCGCGAGAAATTTGGTGATTTGTGGTGACTGTTTTAATACATTAAGTTGCGTTACGCATTTTCACATTAAGCGTTTTAGAATGTCCCGTGGCAGGTATCCCCTTCTATTGCCCTAGGGAGGGTTGTAACCCTCGTCTGTATATTAATAAAGAATAATCCTTCTATTCCTGTCTCATGTATCTGGACCTCCCCAGCAATTTAACGAAATTTGGTGGCAGCGGTTACAAGTGAACCCGTTTAAGTTTAGCGCTCATACTTCCGTCCATATGTTTAAGACCCACCTTGGCTGACTTAGCTGACATGTCCTGATTTCATAATCTTCAAATTTGTAATCTTTTCTCCTTCATCTAACTCCATGTTTTTAACTTCTTGTCATTTTCTTGCCGTTTGACTCATAGAAAATTATCAGACTTAAATGACACGTCAGCCTGTGCAGACAGCGATTTCAATGTTTTAATAAATTGGCCAGCAGGTGGGGGCAGTGCTCAATTTCATTAATGCCATTCAGAAAACTTTCAGGCTTTATGTCTTAATGAACAGCCTAGAAAAGGACAAAGCATTATATTACTGATGCATACAGCAGATCCCCAACTCAGGCTGTGTTGCATATTCTTAACAGTGCTACAGTATGTTCACACAGCCAGTACAAACAAACTTGCAAGATCTAGACCAGGGGTCACCAACCTTTTTAAAACGGAGAGCTACTTCACGGGTACTGAGCCATACGAAGTTTGATATCAGTTTTAAACGCCCTCCTAAACATGTCTAAACTTCATGCATGATAAACATGTTTTAAATGCTTTTTTATATTCAATTTCAAATCTATATAAATGCAAATGTGATAGATTAGAAACAGGACAAAATTAAATTTTAGATGATGTTCGCTGGTGAGTTGTGCTATTTTATAGAACAGGTCCACGGGCAACTCATGTGGTCATTGGGGGCATCCTTGGGGCACCATGTTGGTGACCCCTTATCTAGACCTACCACATCAGGTAGGAAGGTGCCTATTTCTACCAACTATTCAGACCATCAGACCCAAACCATACATTCAGTCATGCACAGGCACTCCACCAGAGGGCTCTACATTCTGTCCTACATCTGCTCACCTGTTAGACCCACACTCAGTCTCCATCCTGATTTCTACCTACTACTCGGACTATCTCACCAAAACCAGTCCTGTGGCCTGTTCTATGAAGCGGGGTTACTGGCTTATTGGGGAAACTTGTCGGATTTCTTGATCGGGACCTTCAACTGCTCTGCCATAGAGAGCATCCTAACATGCTGCCTTACGGTCTGGTATGCGGGCTGCTGGTGGCCTCCTACCGCTCTGCCATAGAGAGCATCCTAACATACGGCCTTACGGTGTGGTATTCGGGCTGCTGGTGGCCTCTATGACTTTTTTTGTAGACAGTCCATCTGTGTGGTGCTGTTTGCACGAATTGTTTTGGGAAATGCACTTACAGTTTTGCAGATGTTAAGGGTGATTCCAGAAATGCATCAAAGCAACTGAGGAACTGCAATGTCACTGTACAGTTACTTATAATGGGCGCCAATGTAATGTGTAGAGTGGCAAATAAACTGATTCACCATTTACTCTCATGTACATCACTTAAAATGCTTGTTTTAAATGCAAATGTGTGAATGTAAATCTAAGCAGTAAAGCTACAATTTACATTCTGTTTGCATGGTGGAAAGAACATTTAATCTGCCTTTTAAGTGTGATTAGAAGATCTAATGCCTGTGTGCTTGTAATAAGATGGTCGCTGGTTCAAACCCAGCCACAGCACATCTCTGCGTCCTTGAGCGAGGCCCTTAACCCCCAGCTCACTGGGCATCACTATGGGTGGCTGCCCTTCGCAGACAACTTACTCTGTTTACTCTAAAAAAAAGAGAGCAAGTTGAGAGAGAAGTTAAGACAATTTCTCCACAGGGACCAATAAAGTATCAATTATTATTACTGTATGAGAGACTGTCTAATATCAGATAGATAACAGACTCATACTGTGCTGAGCTTGTCTGAGAGAGATGATTAGCAAATGCTCTCCCACAGTATCTCAGCACTCTGTACAAAGAACTTTATATGCTCAGTATCTGCTCCTGTTTATCTAATTGTTCTCATTTTAACTGGATGTTAAGGAGTAAATTAATAAACGTCATGTAAGTGCACATTAAAATGCTTTTTCACTGTTACTTAAGTTCCCATGTGAACAGCCAATCAGATCAGCCTGATGTGTGTCTCTCTGTTTCCTCTCTGTTTCCTGCCCTTTCATCCCGACCACGACCATGATCTCTCACTTAGCAGCAGAGCAGTTTATTCTAAACAGTGGAAGCACAAAAATGTTCAGACTCTTTGGTCTTCTCATTTTCATTAGTAAGGCCCTATAATATAAATTATTTTGGGATTTTAATATTTTCATTTATCTGTATGATGTGATCAGTGGAATTTGGCCATTTAATCTGCATCATAGTTAATAGTTATTTAGATTACTATTATATGTCTTATTTGATTATGATTTTTTTTGTTTTTCTGTTTTTGCAGACACTGCACTGACTACAGATGTTGTTCAGCCCAGTCACCTGATGAGGGTTCAGCTTGGAGACAGTGTGACCCTGACATGCTTCTGTCAAGGAGAAACAACTTTTGTTACTTTGTTTAAGCAAGCTGTTGGTCGGAAGCCCCAGCCCATGGCGAAAGCACTTCTCTACGTACCTGGTGAATTTTACAAGGAATATAAAAGCATAAAACGTTACTCCTTACTGAATGCAGAGGGGAGTTTTAACCTCACTATTTCTAACGTGGAGCCGTCAGATTCTGCAGTGTATTATTGTGCTGCTGTGTTTCTTCATGAGGTCACCTTCGGGAATGGAACCTTTGTCATAATCACAGGTAAATGAGATTCCAACTATTTTCATATTTGCTTTATTATAATGTCAGTAAGATTATTCCCTGCAAAATAATTTTGACAGTTTAGTTGTTTGTCAATATAAAATTAGCAAAGATACCTTATTGTCTGCTTTGTTCCATAAATGTTTTTCTAAACATCAAACAAAAATCATTCATTATTATTATTATTATTATTATTATTATACAATTTGTTGCATTTTGCTTGCTGTCAGCCAAAAGCCTAACCTTCTCTTTATACAGATGTTAATGTTACACATTGCAGCCTCTTTAAAACAAATAACATAAAAAAATGTTTGAGTTGTTATATACAGTATAGGACTGTGCAAAAATCTTAAGCAACAAAAGAAAATTATTTTTGACGTTATTTATCTGAGCAGTCAGTGTGTATTCACTCTGAAAAAAAAAATGCATGATTTAACATATGAACTAGGGATGTGCACCATTCAGAACTGATTTGAGAATGAAATTCTCAAATACGTATCCTAAAATTCAGGATTTTGAATACATATATGAACTTGAATTTCAGTTCATTTTGTTAATCTGAATTACATTTGAATTGTGGTTGAAAACAGGTTGTGGCATTGAAATTTATATTTGAATTTAAAGAAGAAGAACGAAAAAGGGTTTGGATTCAAATTCAAGTTCATATACGTACTGTAGGTGTAGCTTTTAACTAAAATATGAACTTTAATTTAAATATGAATTATACATAAACACATTAACATTGTTATACATCATTGTTATAAAAATGTCGTTTTGTAAAGAATGAAATAATGCAACATTTGAAGTGTCACCTAAAATAATAATTATACTGTCATTTTGTGCACCATGGTGGATCTGCTCATAGGAAGAGCTGAGTGTCTCTCCTTAAAAGTCAGTGTTGGCTGCAGTGACGGCAGTTTCTAACCTAAGAAACGTCCCAAACACTTTTCCTGCATCAAAAGTCAAACTAGTCCCTATTCCTGCCATGAAAGGTTCACATAATGTCACCGATACCTGAACCAACCATGTTTATCAGAGGATGCCAACCCTTTGGCTGCAGCTTTCTCTGCACACGCTGAGAGAGTCTTCAGTGTAGCAGGAAAAGATTTCAGGCCAGAAGATTGCAAATTAAATCATGAAACCTTTGAAGATATTATGCTGAATAAATGTAATAATAATGAAAAATTAGCAATGTGTATTGGAATAAAGCATAATTGTATTTGCCATGACGTTTTGCTTTTCGCTGTAGTGCTATGGTTGAACGGAAAAACTTACTTTTGTGTGCATAAGAAAATAAATAGGAGGAACTACGAAACCAAGTAATTCCTTTTACTATGTATACTTTTTCTTTAATGTTAAAAGATAGACAAACTAGTAATGGGCAAACAGCTCTTCGGCTCTTGAATTAAATTATGCAGGTACTACAGCAAAATGCTCAAAAATACCAAAACACATCAAGAGCTAAATATGCAAAAACAATAAATACCTTCCTGTGGAAAAGGGGCAACATAAACCAAATGTAAAGTCACGAAAATCATGAAAATATAAAGTACACTTTACACACTTCATTTCTTTGAATTGAAATTAATTATATTCATCTACCTTCATACATTAATACAAGACATTATATGATTATAATGTTTGTTATTATCATATAATTTTTATTTAGGTATTATGTAGGTGCAGTTAATGTATAGTGTTACCTGATATATACTAATAAGCAGTAATACAATAAAAAGAGAGAAGAATGTCAGCTGTTCTCCAAGAAGTTACTGATTTCTTGGATGGCTAGAAGAACATCGATTCAGTTCCCAAAAATCTGTAAGAACAATTTTTGAGGATCTGTATTTTCCATTGTTATTCTCAAAGGGCTGTCATCATGACTATTTTGCTTTTCAGGTAAAGACTCCAACAGCAGGACTGTGGTACAGCAGCCTGTGTCTGACACATTGCAGCCAGGAGACTCTGTGAGCCTGCAGTGTACGATAGAGACTGGGAGCTGTGCAGGAGAACACAGTGTTTACTGGTTCAGACATGGATCAGGAGAATCCCTTCCTGGAGTCATTTACAGCCATGGAAACAGCAGTGATGAGTGTGAGAAGAGCCCTGAGGCTGGATCTCCTACACGGAGCTGCGTCTACAGCCTCCCCAAGGGGAACCTCAGCCTCTCCGATGCTGGGACTTACTACTGCGCTGTGGCCATGTGTGGGGAGATGCTGTTTGGGAACGGCACATAGCTGGATATAGATGGTAACACCCAGTGTGGGGAGATGCTGTTTGGGAACGGCACACAGCTGGATATAGATGGTAGCACCCAGTGTGGAGAGTATATCTGCTTCAAAGTTTTATTTAGCTTATTCTGCTATTAAGACATTTATTTCTTTTTTTAATGTAATGAATTTTCTAATTTAAGTGCTTAAATTAAATTACACAGATGTTAATTTAATAATTATCCATCCATCCATCCATTTTCCAAACCGCTTATCCTATTGGGTCGCGGGGGGTCCGGAGCCTAATTTAATAATTATTTCAAATATTAATATCCATCCATCCATCCATTTTCCAAACCGCTTATCCTATTGGGTCGCGGGGGGTCCGGAGCCTAATTTAATAATTATTTCAAATATTAATATAAATTGTTAAAATGCAAAATACTAGAAGTTCATGTTAAAAATGGACTATTTACAAAACAACTGCTGTAATGTGTTATCGATTTGATCTTTAACTAATGTAATGTAAGCAAATGGGAAATGTGTCTCTATATCATTATGCTGAAATCTATCTCTTTGTTACAGGCTTTCAGAAGCTGCTGGATCCTCTTCACTCTGGCTTGCTGATAGTTTTATCTTGCAGCATTATTCTGAACGTTGCTCTCATTTGTATAAGATGTAAACTGACCTGTACACACTGTGCAGGTACGCTGCCCGGCTTTATGCACTCAGAAGGACAAAATGTAGATTTTAACAAATTATAGAAATATAAAATTGTTTTATGATAGATAACATTTTCATATTAAAACCACTCTTGCAGGTAATACAGTTTTAAAATCCATTATTAAATCTCACCTTATTTATATAAACCTTTTTGTACTGTAAGATTTACATTTTTGTATTATATCTTTCATATTTTGCAAAATCTATTGAAATATACATGTTGCAATAAGTTGCATATCAATAACTTTTATTACCAAGATCTCCTTTATAGCAATTTTATTATATATGATATATGAGAACAAATGACACGTATCCAAACATGCACACTTAAATTGACAGAAGTCATTTTTACTTTCATTTTTGAGACAAAAAGGATGTTGATTGCTTGAAAATTCGGAATGTTATCTGACCACGGTATGATACCGTGCGAAATTAAATAATATATTGATGTGTTATATATTTTAAACAGATGAAAAGAACAGTGATATATCAAAAGTGGAATGGTCACGCAAGCAAGTATGTAATAAATATTTCAAATTACAAATCGTCAGTAAAACAAATGAACCTCAGACTGATTTCCATCCTGGGATCAGCATTTTAAGTGCTATTTGTGAAAATAGGTAATAGCAAACCGATTTGATCCATCCAATTCTGCCATCTTTGTCTCCACAGTGCCATGACGAGGACACACTGAATTACGCTGCCCTGAACCTTAAGAAGCCAAAACCCAGGAGACAGAAGAAAGACGGGAATAATGACACTCTGTATTCTGACCTCCGCTACAGAGATTATGAATAAAGATGCTTCTCATTCATGTCAGTCACACAGAGTGTTCAGGGTGTAGCTTTAATAATGTTCAGAGGAGGGCAGGGGAGCCAGTGCTTCTGAGACTGAATCACGGGATTTTACGGAGCACCGGTGCTGAGTTTGGTGTCAGTGTGTTTGGGGTGCATTTTTACTGGAAGTGCAAATGTTCAAGCCAGACTGGGGGCTGAGGGAGGGGGAGAGGGGAGCCACAGAGATTATTTCTTCATGGCATGGGGGGGAATAAGCGGCTTTAATGTTGTGGAAAGGCTGAGTTGCTGCAATCAGTTCTTTGATGTCACACATGCTTACTTGTCTCCCTTGTGTACCATGCTGAATGGTTTGGGGCAAACGCACAGGGATTGATCGATTATATTAAACAGATGAAAGAAACTGAATGAAAATTTCAAGTGTTCTTAAATTACGTTTTTCATTTAATTGTGTGTTCTGGATGTATTTTTGAGTATATACATGTACCTGTATATGTACCTGTATATATACCTGTGTCGTTAATAACGATGTGGATAATTAAGAAAGAGGAGTTTTGTTTCTTGCTCCCTGTCTTGTTACTTGGCTCACAAACATACACACACATAGACACACACACAAACATACACAGACACACAAACACACACACACATAGACACACACACACACAAACACACATGCACACATGCACACACACACACTGCTACGGCTCTGTAAGAACACTACCATGCTCTTTTGTGTGAGTGGGGTGGGGGGTGTTAAATAAGATGAAAATGACAATGGCTGTACTTTTGTTATGTCAGTTGTGTTTCTATAGTCATTGTATCATATTCCACAAGCTTTTTATTCTACAAGATGTACAAGCCAGTCAGTGTATTCAGTGGGGTGTTCAGGAGTCATTAGGTTCTGAAAAATGTCTTGCATTTAAAACATAATGTACTTTTGAATACTTAAGTATTTTTAGATGCAAATACTCCAGTACTTTAACTGAAGTAAAAAATTAACTGAAAAACTTTGAGTATTATTTGACGAGGAGTATCTATACTTAACTCAAGTAGTGAAGTTGTGTACTTTGTCCACCTCTGTCCAAAAGTGACATACAGCTGTAAGCTGTTTGGGTTTGTTTGTCTGCTGAGTGCTTCTCTGCAGTGCTGCAGATGTTTCCACTGGTTAGATGCAGCTCAGGAAGACTGACCCACTGACTGCACTGTGCTGGACTCACTTTGCAAAGAGTAAAAACCACACAGACAGAACAATATCTGCTTCTTGTAAGACCCTGTTTCCTCTCTACCTCACCCAGGTCACGCTTTCAAGTATTCAGCCTAAGTTATTTTATCCAAACAAGCCACCATTATTATTCATGCAGCTGGACATTTGACTGGAGCACATGATTGCTACATATCACTACTGTACATGGAACGGAATGTACAGTTTTCACAACAGAACTTTAGAAAAGCAAAATTCTCATCAGTCCACATCTCTAACCACCACACATCCTAGGGCTCCCATTTATAATGGTACATTTTTGTTTTATTCACATTCTTTTTCATCACACAGATAAACACCATCCATTAATCTTACAGCATGTATCCTGGTCAGGGTGATGGGGACGACACCACCTATATCGAGTGTGATTTAAGGCCAAGACCTTAAAAGGGAGAGTCAAGACTGAGGCTTGTTACAAGAGCAGTGGGGCACAAAACAACAAACAACATCATTATGAATGTAAAAGAAATGGATGTATATATAAATATAGGGTAATAATAGAAACAAAAAATAAGAATATATTACATACAGAGGAATATTATAGGAATATTAAAATTAACTTATACACAATCCTTAACTTATACACAATCCTATTGCATGTAACATTATTGCTCATGTGCCAGATATTAGCCTCCCAAAGGAAGCTGCCACACAGGGCATAATGCACTGGCTCAATGCAACACTGCACATCAGTGAATAAGGAGGAACAATATTGCAGATCAGCAGCAGATAGAAACTGTATCAGAAGACAGTGAACAGGGGAAAAGTTCAATGAGCAGAGTGCAGATTATAAAGCCTGACTGCTGTGGGGCCCAATGACCTGCGGTACCGTTCTGTCACACGCCGGGTGTCTGAGTCTCTTACTGAAGGAGCTGCCCTTACGGGCCTCCATAGTCTGCTGGGGGGGTGAGAGGTGTCACATAAAATTGATGACAGCCTTGTTATCAGCCTGCTCTCATCCATCTACTCTACAGTGCCAAGGGACGCTCCTCCCTGATGATGAGAGGAGTCTAAGCATGTGGACATTTGGGATAATGTGAGTTCAGAACTGGATGGTCAGCTGTACGACTTCCAGTCTGTAGGCAGACTCATCACCTTCAGTTATGATGGCAAACACAGTAGTATCACCTGCAAAATTCAGGATCTTCACTGGAGCAGCAGTGATTTGTGTAGAAATTGAAGAGAAGAGGGAGAGCACAGAGCCTGGAGGAGCTCAGTGCTGAGGGTCAGCGTGTCTGATGTGTGCTGTAAGCATACAGATGTCCTGCATTTGTGGAACATTTTGTTTGTGCTGCTGTTTATATGTGTTGTTGACGCTGCAGTCAGTAATTTTCCACTAGCAGTCTCACCTCTGCATTTTACAGGAAGACTGACCGACTGAGAGCAGGGTGTTTGTGTCTCTCTTCTCAGTGAGCGAAAACCACACAACCATCAGGTCCTCAGCTCAGGCCCACTGCTTCACTAGAAAAACCACAAAGGGTATTTTTATCTAAAAGTGGGTGAGCAAGTGAGATGTTATTGACAGCATGAATTTGTCTACTAACATTTTAAATTCAAACCTAAAAAGCAGTATGTCCAGGATGTCAGTAATTACATTTAGTCAGTATGAACAATTTGGGTGCAATAATATAGAATAATGTAGAATTTTGCATAATTCAGTTAATACCAGTAAGATACCGATCATTAACACTATAAGGTCATGTTGCTGAATCTCATTGTTAAAGTTAAATGAATCTACGCATTTTTATACACACAAGACTGTGCTTAGTTCATCTTTCAGTCAAAATCACACAGTGAGGCAAATCTGACCATCTTAATTGTTTTTGCTTGTGTGGAATGGCATCCCATGCAGGCCTGTGCTCTGTGCTTCCTGGGACAGGTCCCACCCTCTCCAGACCCCGATGAGAATTAGTAGTCGCTGGATAAAAGATTGACAAAAGATAAAAATACAAAAGTCATTCTTGCTGTCTAACCTCTGATTACTGCATGACATTTCTGATTTCTGATAACTGATAAGTAGAAAATATGTTTAGTCTCTTGCTTGGTGGTAAGAAAAAAGGAGAACCACAAAGAGCACAGTCATTTTCAAGGTTATTTCTCACTGGTCAGTGTGAAAGGCTGCGTCATTAATATAACGCCGGGCTCAGCACAGTGACTGCACCTGCGCTGCACTGTAGAACACAAGCCAGGCTGCAGACCATCAGCCCTGAAAGTTAAAACAGGACTCGTATGTGTGTCATGTGGTGTTTAATAAAAATTTACAGGACAGAACATAGTGGATTCAGTTTCCTTTGCTCTTACACTCCCAGTCCAAAGTGTGGCCACGACTGCTGTCAATGCATCTGTCTCTTTTTTCACCTTAATTTTTCACCTGTGTTATTCACCTTAATATCAAAAGGCTCCAAAGCAGTACAGTAATGCAGAACAAATATTGTAACTAACAAGGAAGTGGGGAGGTAATGGACAGAAGTGTTGGTTTTTGGTAACTCCACTCCTCTGACCTCCACTGTAATTTTAGGTTCCTTGGAACAATATTGTAAACCAGTCATCACACATCACACACATAAAGTCGACACCAACCTTAAGTTTGACACTCAGATAAGGTTAGTTGTCAAGTCAAGCTTTTTACAATTGAGGCAGTTGGCCAAAATAAAGCCAATTCTTTCTAGGCAGCACTTTGAGACAGTAATCCACTCTTTTGTCACTACTAGTTTGGACCACTGTAACGCCCTCTATGTTGGGGTTAGAGGCTCCACTATTGTTCACCTCCAGAAGGTTCAAAATGCTGCCGCACATGGAAATATGAGCATGTCTCCCCCATTTTAGCCTCACTCCACTGGCTGCCCGTACATTTTAGGATTCATTTTAAAATTCTGTTATTTGCTTTTAAAGCCCTCAGTGGTCTTGCTCCATCTGACCTCTGTGAGCTGCTTCACCCTTACACCCCCACCCGCTCTCTCAGGTCAGCTGATCAGCTGTTCCTGACGGTTCCTAAGACTCAGCGTGAGCTTAGAGGGGATCGAGCCTTTGCAGTCGCAGCTCCTAAAATGTGGAATGACTTGCCTTTTCACATTAGAGAGGAATCCCCTCTGTCCGTTTTTAAATCTCTTCTAATCTCTTCTCCTTCACCTTTGACACATTGTGAGATGTTAATTTTAATAGTAAATCTTATTTTAATCTTAGCCTTTTCTTTATTAATTAATTGATTTTTTTAAATTTTTATTAATGGCCTTTTACTCACATTGAATGTTTTGGTTTTTATTAAATTTCTTTTACTTCGTTTTTAAGTGTGTGAATGTTTTTATTTATTCCTTTGTGCAGCACTTTGGTCCATAAGGTTGTTTAAAGTGCTTTTCAAATAAAGAGCTGGATTGGATTACATTGGAAGATGGCTCAACAAATCTCTTTCACAGAATGTAAAATTCGACAGAGGGCGCAAGGTGACATTCTGTCAGGGGCCCAGAATTTTTAGCTACACCTCTGTGTTACTGTGTTTTTTTTGTTCTAGCCATCAATAACTCTGGAGTTGCTATATCGCCACCTGGTGGTGAAAAGATCAGACAAAAATATGTACACATGTTACCAACAGTTTGAAATTGAAGTGCAGAGTTAACAGGTTTAATTAATCGTCCCCACGGATGCCAGTCATGAAATTTGAGAATTGCAAATTAAAACACAGGAAAAAATCAGGAACACTACAAGATAAAATATTTAGCAAACACTCAATGTGCATCCAGGGTGACAAGGGACAACTGGAGGATGATATGACAATCTGACAGTGACATTCACAGCACTTTATATGTTGCCAAAAACAGAAAAGGGGATTAAAATCAAGAATCAGAAATCATGTATGAGGGTGGGGCTGCTTGGTGGTGCAGTGATTAGCACTGTTACCTCCCACCACTGGGACTCAGGTTCGAGTCTCCGCCTGGGTCACATGTGTGGGGAGTTTGCATGTTCTCTCTTGCTAAATTGGCCGTAGGAGTGCATGTGTGTGTGAATGGTGTGTGAATGTGCCTTGCAATGAGCTGCCCCCCCGTCCTGGGTTGTTCCCTGCCTCGTGCACAGATCCTGCCAGGATAGGCTCTGGACCCCCCGCGACCCAGTAGCATAAGCGGTTTAGACAATGGATGGATGTATGAGGGTGAGTCACAATGACGACAGCTGCTCTGTTGACTTGGTCCCAGGAGTCGTCAGCGTTGGTCTGCCGGGGCCCCCGTCCTGTCTGTGGAAGCACCCGTCTTGTTGGCTGTTCTCTCTGCCTGGGCCCCCTCTCCTGCTGCCTCACGTTTGGGTTGAAGTGGCTCCCCAGTGCTTCTGTAAAGCTCTTTGTGTATCTTAGAAAAGGGCTGTATAAATGTAACATTCATTCATTTATTCAAGGTCCCAGCCAGAAGAGTGCAGTACTACACTGTCCCCCACAGCCTGAATCAGCTGGATGTTATAGGATTAAGACACTTCCTGCATTAGGCCATTTACCCTCAGTGTATTTCCATACCCTGACAGGATGGATGACAATACTATGGCCCTAATTTTCAATACACAGTTTTCACAGGAGTCTCACCCTCATCCACATTCTCTGCATTCCTTATCTCATGCTTCTTTGCCACCCGCATCTCCTCTGCCTGCTTTGTCTCATTTTCCCACAATTGAAACACCGTCCAATTTGTCTCTGTTTTAGTTCTACCACATTAGTCCCTGAGCAACCAGTCTGATCCCGTTCCTCTAATTTCAGACGCATCTGGCTTATCTGATTGGGACTGAAGCTGCTGTTACTAGGAAAACCACATTCGTCCCACTGGGGCAGGTCTGACACCGCGTCCTTCCCATATGTCTCCCATAATTGTTGTACAGAATTTCAGCTGGAGTTCTTTCCCAGAAGCAAGTAATTTCACTTTAGCACCTGTTCAGTAAAAGTCAAGTAGGTCTTTAATGTTATTTTTAACTTTACACAGTTGAGTATAGTACAGTTACAAAAGAAACTGTTTCCCTCGGACCAAGGTGCTACTTAAATTAACAGAAGACTAACACATACCAACCTAGCAACATACTGTATGGTGCATAATGAGCAAAAACTGTGCAAACATTGCAGGACAGTGCAAAAAGAGAGGACAACTGACACCAACGAGCACAAACAGCACAGTAAACCCAGTACTGAGAAGGCGCAGTTTGGTTGTCCAATGAGGTAGCAATAAAAATAAATAAAAGTAACTGTAAACATGGCGACAATAAGATAAAAAATAGTAGTTAAATAATAAAGTGTGTTAATGAGTGTATGTGTGTGTGGTATCAGATTAGTCCCTGAGAGTTCAGTAGTCTGACGGCATGGGGGATAAAGCTGTTTGAGTCTGGCTGTAAAGGCCCGAATGCTCCGGGACCTATTTCCAGAAGGCAGGAGGGTGAAACGATAATGTGAGGGGTGGGTGGGGTCATCCACAATGGTGGTGGCTTTGCGGATGCAGTGTGTGGTGTGAATATCTGTGATGGAGGGGAGAGATATGTTAGGGTTATCTTCTTCTGAAGATGCGCTGGAAACAAACCAGTCTCTGAACACAGAACAACGCAGACAGCTGTGATGACGTTTTACTTGCTGCAAGGTGTAGGGAATCCACTTGCAGAGTCTCCGCAGTTTCAGCAAAATGATGGTTTATTGAACAGCAAAAATAATACAATGTAATACAGTGTAGAGACACACCGGGTACTGAAAGGCAGCTCAGATACAAATTGAAGACAGTTCTTCACCCCCCTTTATACCCAAAAAGGCCCTCCCCACCAAGGTGTTGTGTGTAGGTGTTGTGAGTGAATTTACATATAAAGAGTGACCCCCTGGAGTGTGAGGATCCTGAGACAGGGACGGGACAGGACAGGGTGGAGACTTTTATGATCATTGTAATTCAATTCTTATCACCTTATCTTATCCTTATCACCATAGTGGTGCCAACTGGAACCCCCATTCTCTCCCTGGCTTCCCCCATGATCATAAATTCCTAACATTGTCTGCATTCAAATGATCAACCAAGAACCTTGGGACATTTTTACCACTTTTCCTTACAAAGGGAAGCCCGGTCCTGACCTCGAGGTGTCAGCCTCTCAGTCGAACTCAGCCAACTTCGAAAGAGTAACTCCCCTCGCAGTGTCTTTTATTGAGGTACACAAACAGGATATGCAACTGACATTGAACATTGTTTGTCACCATATATGGGGTGGAAATATTCAAGCGACAGTTCTTGAGACGTGTTATTGCTCAATTAAGATCAAGCTGCGGCAGGGTGTTGTTTCTAAGCGTCTAGCAAAATGATGATAAAAAAAGTACATATTTCTCTAACACGATACTCCCAATGATTTTCTCACCTGTCATCACTATCTGTTGTAGGGACTTGTGATCTGAGGCGACACAGTTCTCAAAGCAGACCGTGATGCAGCTGCTCAGGGTGCTTTCAACAGTTCCCCAATAGAGTGTGAGAATGGGAGATGGGCTTTTCTGAGCTTCCGTGGAGAGTAGAGGTGCTGCTGTGCTTTCCTTACTATGGAGCTGATGTTGAAGGACCTGGTGAGATTCTCCGCCAGATGGACAACAAGGAATCTGGTACTCTCTACGATCTCCACAGATGAGCCATCGATGTGCAGCAGAGAGTGGTCACTCTGTGTTTTGTGTTCTTCTAACGTCAACAACCATCTCTTTGGTCAACATTCAGAGACAGGTTGTTGGCTCTGCAGCAGTCCGATAGTCATCACACTTCCTCTTTGTATGCTGAGTCACCGTTTTTATTGATGAGACCCACAACAGTCTTGTCATCTGCCTGATGTTGATGATGGAATTCGAAATGTGCATTGCTGCTCAGTTGTGAGTCATCGGAGTTAACAGCAGTGGGCTGAGCATAAAGTCCTGGGTTCCTGCTACAGCGTCTGAGCAGTTGCCTTCGTCGCCCATAGCTCCTGCGCAGCCCGAGCAGCCGCCTCCGCTGCCCCCTGCGGCCCCAGAGCCCGAGCAGCCGCCGCCTGCTTTGCCCGTAGCTCCTGAGCAGCCGCCTCCGCTGCCCCCTGCGGCCCCAGAGCCCACGCCCGAGGCGCTCCCTCCGCCTCAAATGACTGTGCCCCCTGGGGCTCTTGTTCCTGGCCCCACTCCTGTCCCTGACCCAGCTCCAGACTTTCCTGCCCTAGTCCCCGAGGAGGTCCCGGACAGTCTGACCACCGTGTGTGCCACGCCCCCTGATTATCCACGTGTGCTTCCCTGATCGTACCCAGCTGTGTCCGATTATTTTCAATCAGTCCTGTCTATTTGAGTTCATGTCTTACTAGAGTTCAGTGTCCGTCATTGAAGTCCGTCTGCGTGAGATGTTTCCTGCACCCCGTGTTCCTAATAAATCCCCGTATCCTGCCTGCCTTGCCTGTTTCCTGCCCGTCCGCCGCTCCCGTTAAATGGCGATCGTGACACAAGGCACACGCACATCAAGTACCAATGCAGCAAATACAGATGAACAATTTAGGAGGAATACTAGTCAAAGGAAGGAAGAAAAGCAGCCCACCCTATCTCATGGTCACGGACACAAACATCAGGGAGTGTTATGAAGAAGACATCACACTTAACACCATTGGTTTTATGCAGTGAATTACACCAGAGAGAGTTTTTACATTCTAGCTGTGTTACGTAACATTCCTCAGCCTTCAGGTTTTTTCCACACAATGCACGACATGCAGGGGTGCCAAACAAAACAGCGGAACTGCAGTGTAGCCAATTATTTGTTTCAGTAGTTTTAAGAAAACTAGAACATAAAATGTTTGTTTTACTTAGTCCACAAAAGAGTTTTTACCTATCTTAGTGTATTTTACATCACATACACTCTCGGTCCGTTGTGGAGTCCATCCCAC